>NC_068370.1:21673697-22273697 GCF_020536995.1 Dreissena polymorpha
TAAAAAAAAAATTCAAACGCCGAAATGTTTGACTTGGATTGTGAAATCAATAAACAAACGGAAATGAAGCGCGAAAAACTTGCTGCTGTGCACGAACAAAAAATTTGACACATGGTTAATAAAAAAACAAAAAGAGAATAAATCAAATAAAGTGAACGAAAATACAGATGCAACCGTGCTTAAAACAAAAAACGATGATTGACCAAAACAAGATTCATCGCCACGCAATCGCGGAAACAACGGATGGAAGTCAAAGGGTGCAGTGTATCGCAAAGAGGATAAACGCATCAAGATTTTTACAAATACGGCGCAGCGCGTTGCTGATTCCAAGAATACGGACAATGTAGTATTACATCACACACTAGAAACACAGTCATCGGAACAAAAAGGCGACAGTTCAATACCTGACGATAGAGCAACACCGTCAAAAAACGAGGCAGCCCCGGGTCCAAAGAAAACCTACGCAGAGGCCTTGAGCAAGTGGGCACATGTAAATCTACAAATGCGAATTTCAAGTCTTCAAACATCATTGGACAGCCTAACAAAAACCGTTGCGCAACTAGTAGCAGCACCGGCTCAAAGAGGAAACGACAGAGACATTTTGTCCGTGTTTCAGACCGGAAAACATGGAGGAAGACAAAGAAACGTCTTCGCAAAATTCAGAAAGGAAAGAAAACAGTTTTAAACCTTTCATCCATGCGTCTCACTGATGATGATTATATCCTGCTCGGCAAAGGTTTGAAATTTTGTCCCAAGATACGTTCTCATGATAAAATTAAGTTGGCCAAAGAAACATTTAAATACAGTAGGCGTTTAAGACTTAAAGAATTTTTCAATGACTTAAATAACCCTGATACCCAGTCTACTATTATTAATAATGATGAAGACTTTCAACGGCCATTCTTCAATAAATGCGAATCTACGTTTACTCCTTTCGCCGGTAGAGACATGTACCTTGACTTTTATATCACAGCTATCACAGAAGAAATATTACAGTCCGCTAGTAAAAAATGACAGTATAGTAATATTACTAAGGAGGAACTAGCTTCACTTCGAAAACTGTCCCAAGATGATAGCATTGTTATCAAGAAAGCCGACAAATCTAACACTATTGTGATAATGAACAAAATAGATTACAAAAATGAAGTTTTACATCAACTAAACGATGAAATTCATTATGAAAAATTACCCAGCAACCCACCAGAAAATGTAAAAAAATGTATCATCAATTGCATTGCAGATATACAAAAATCACATGCCAGCATTGAAAACGAATTTGATGCGTTACCACTGGATATAAGGTCTCCATTTTTCTACATTTTACCAAAGATTCACAAAGAAACAAATGAAAATCTTCCGCTTAAATACCCTGGTCGTCCAATTGTGTCAGCATGTAATTCACCTACGAAGAATATTTCGAAATATATAGACTCTATTCTCAAACCATACATGTTTGAATTGCCGTCTTTCATCAAAGATACAACAGACTTCATAAAAAAGCTCAAAAATAAGACAGTCAATAGTAAAGAAACCTATCTCGTCACTCTAGACGTGTCATCGCTTTACACGAACATCCCACACGACGATAGAATCAAGGCTTGTGAAGAGTTTTTACATAATGACAACATTAATAGCAACATAGTTTCTAAGTTGTTACGACTTGTACTTGAAAATAACTATTTTCAGTTTGATGATGATTTCTATTTACAAAAAATGGGTAACGCTATGGGTAGTCCAATGGCGCCAGCATATGCCTCACTATTTATGGGAAAACTTGAAAAAGATTTCCTTTAAATATGTGAACATAAACCGACACTGTGGTTTCGCTTTTTAGATGATATATTTATGATTTTGGACCACTCTTTAGCGAAGCTTGAATTGTTTATTGAAGCATTAAACTGTTTTCACCCCAACATGAAGTTTACGCATTAAGCTTCTAAGAAAATCGTGTCTTTTCTGGATGTGGCTGTTTCTATTAATGACGACTTAACATTTCAAACAGATATACACATAAAGGAGACCAATAACCACCAATATCTTGACTATACGTCATGCCACCCTAAACAGTGTAAGGACGGAATACCATACAGTCAGGCGAAGCGATATAGACGTATTATATCGGATGACAACAGTTTCAAATGGTCACTTCAAGACCTCAAGCATCATTTCAAAGAGCGAGATTATCCGGAAAAAATTATCGATTGTGCATTTGAAAAAGTTTCTGCTCTATCTCAAGATGACGCATTAAAGTCCTGCAATAAAGCAAAAACAAAAGTTATCCCATTTACAGTGGAATATAATCCGTCATTGCCAAACATAGGAGCCGCAATAAACAAGTATTGGGACATTTTTAACCTGTCACAGAAAAAAGAAGTGAGAAGTGTGTATGAAACTTATAAGCCCATACTGGCGTTTAAAAGGCCTAATAATATAGGAAACTTCATTACACGTGCTCAATTTACGAACAGTTTGAACAGTTCACGTGCGTCCAGTGCCTGTGGAAGAACACGTTGCTCCCATTGTAAATCCATACACGTTGGAGAAAAATTTAAAAGTACAGTAACAGGCGAGCAATTTAATTTACAGAAGAATATGAATTGTGCATCTAAAGATGTAATATACCTCATTACATGTAAACAGTGTAAGAAGCAGTACGTTGGACAAACCATGCAACCGGTGTCAAAAAGAATGAACAGTCATCGTTTTGACATAAGAAACTTTTCTAACCCTGAATTTTCAACTTTGGTCGCATCACATTTTAATGAAGATCATCACAGCGCAAATGACTTGTCCTTTATGCCAATTGATGTTGTTAGTAACAACATAAATCGTCTGTGTAAAGAAACTTACTATATACATAGACTTAAAACATTACACCCTAATGGTATGAATAACAAAGTTCTTTTTAACATAAAAGACTAGCTCTTCAATTTAATTAAGCTTACTTTTGTTTTTTCCTATTAGTATTTTTATATATAATTTTATAGGAAATTGTGTATTCTTGAATCCGAAAGTTAAGCTTAATTTAATTAACGTTCATTTTATTGACGTACATTTTCCCGCATTTTAATGTACGTTAAGTCAATGACGTAACGTCCGCTTTCTGTAATTATTTGTATTATCCTGATAGGCCGAAACGTTGATAAAAAAGGAAAGAAAAATATGTGTTTTTGTTGGATTTATCATACTATATTTGTTATTTTCCAAAATGCATGTGGTAAAGTTTGTAGTTATAGAAGAAAATAAAATACATCTTTGTAAAATAACTGTTGATGAGTTTATTCTTTTTGTTCAAACACCATTATTGGTCTCTTAAGTAAGTGTAGCTAATGTATCCTTACTGCTTTTCTCAGGCTGGCCAGCCCTTGCGTGTAGAGAATGGTGACGATCACTCCCTGCCTGGCGACAATGTTCAGTCCCTGCATGGTGACCATGTTCAGTCCCTGCATGGTGACCATGTTCAGTCCCTGCATGGTGACCATGTTCAGACGCAAACTCCTCCCAAGAACACAAGTATCCTGCCACACAGGCTAGCCATGCAGTCCACAGGTTGGATATCCAAGCCATTTGATGGGTGAACATGGGACTGTAGTGGGGTCATATAGATTTTTGATTTTTTTTCCAAGTTTTGAGTAAACTAGCCTAAATTTTGTCAAAGCTATGTGATTATTAGAGGGTTTATTAGGGCCCTTTCTGGATAAAATTATTTCTACCATTGATTTTAGCCATTTAATTGTTTGTTTCTGCTTAAAAAAAGAGCCTTTTTGTAACCATTTTTAGCTTGACTAAATATATTTATAGTGGAGCTATCCTACTCACGTTGGCGTTCCCGTTACCGTTGGAATGTTAAAGTTTGCGTACCACCTCAAATATTTCCTATGTCCCTTGACATATTGCTTTTACATTTTGCATACTTCTTTACCAACATGACCCCAATCTATAAACAAGAGCAGACAACTGTATCAAGCATTTTGTAAGAATTATGGCCCTTTTTTCACTTAGAATATGCATATTATTGATAAATCTATGTTAAAGTTTGCGTACCAACTCAAATATTTTCTATGTCCCTCGACATATCGCTTTCATATTTTGCATACTTCTTTACCAGCATGACCCCAATCTATAAACAAGAGCAGACAACTGTATCAAGTATTTTGTAAGGATTATGGCCCTTTTTTCACTTAAATATTTGAAAATTTTGTTTAGTTTTGTGTTTAGGTCCACTTTTTTCCTAAAGTATCAAAGCTATTGCTTTCATACTTGCAACACTTACTAACTATAATAAGGGGACTTTGCAGGCAAAGTTATGTTACTCTGACTGGAATGTTGACACAATTATGGCCCCTTTTATTCTTAGATAATTGAACATTTGGTGAAGTTTTTTCTGGTTGGTCCATTTTATTCCTAAAGTATCATAACTATAATAGCTTTCAGACTTGGACCACTCGCTAACTATCATAAAGGGACTGTACAGGAAAAGTTGCATAGCTCTTGATGGCATTTTATTTTTATGGTCCTTTTTTGACTTAGTAACTTTGAATATATGGTTAAATTTTGTGTTTAGATCCACTTTTCTTCTAAAGTATCAAGGCTATTGCTTTCAAACTTCAAATACTTTCATGCTATCATGAGGGTACTGTACCTGGCAAGTTGAATTGACCTTGACCTTCGAATGACCTTGACTCTCAAGGTCAAATAAATAAATTTTGCTTAAATTGCCATAACTTCTTTATTTATGATCAGATTTGATTCATACTTTGACCAAACAACACATACCTGACATACCACAATGGACTCCACCCAAACCATCCCCCAAGCCCAACCCCAAAATCCTCCCCCCCTCCCCCCCCCAAAAAAAAATATATTCTAATAAATGCCCACCCTATCCACATTATACCCCCCTCTCCACCCCCTCCCCCACCCAAACATGGTTAAAAAAAAAACAATTATTTATTTCATTTTTGAAGGACCATCCCACCCAAGCTATTGCTATCAAACTTGAAATAAAATCTTATTACCATAGGTTTCCACGTATAGCGCGCTCCTGTGTATAGCGTGCAGGCTGTTTTTTTTAATGCAAAAATGGAGACAAAAATATTTAAAGACAATAAAACCACCAAATTGGACCGAAAATGGCCGCCATTGTACTATTGCACAATCCAATAATCCGGGGCATTGGAAAGCTGAAATAAGCATTCAAAATAGGAAGCGTCATTATGATTAGGAGCATGGGTTGCATAGCACTATACTTTTCTGACAATTTTGTAATTTTTCTAGCAAAAGATTAACAGTCCACGTGCATTTCGTGAAAAACGTGAGAAAATAAGAATTAGTGTACATGGTATGATTTTTCCACGGGGAAAGCATGGGCATTACCGGTAAAGTTGAATGTCGCATGGGAGACAGGGATACAGTTGTTGAGGTACACCACTGTTGAACGTTCAATATGTATACACACAAAATGCAATTGCATATCTTCACGTTCTCAAGTGTCAATTAGTGTCTCAAATGTCAGTAAGCATCTTAACAAGTCATGGCACATATTACTTAATAACATCTGCCAATTACGAAGTGCAAAATGACCCCCTTTCACACCTACCGTTACCCACAAAAAAGACCTCGTTCGCACCTACCCTTGCCTGCTCTCTGGAATGTCAACAACAATCCCCATCGGAATTCATCAATAAAGAAGTGTAAAAACACAAACAAAGAAATGTCCGCAAGTTTATTCAAACAAATTTATTTTTGACCAAAACTTCTTTTCCCGCATTCATATCTACCAGTAGCGACTTCTTGTTGTTTCGACAATGGCCCCTCAGTCTGTACGATTATAGGGTGGTAGTTTTCTGGGAAAAAACATGGCGGCCATTTTGATTATTTACGATTACACAACATATTTTTTACCAATTTAACAGCCAGGATAGCGTTGTATCAATGTATAGCGCGCACCAGCTTTTTAATTTGAATTTTGGAGGTAAAACACTGCGCGCTATACGCGGAAACCTACTGTTTTATGTCTTTACAAATGTTCAATAGATTGTGGAAAATATACCTGAACTGAGAATCGTCTATAAAGTACAACTTCTTTAAAACATAAGTGATCAATACGTTTCAATTATGGTTCTCTTCCACTTAGAATATGAGTATATTACCTTGATCTTATTGCATATGAACAATTTCCCCATGATCGCTTACGTTATACTGTCAAGCACTTGAATAGTAGAGCGTGCTGTCTTCTTACAGCTCTTGTTTAATCAGTCTTCATTGTGATACAATGCTCTTATTCTTTTTTAAATTATTAAATATGCATATAACACAAGTCCTGACTTGAATGGCCAGTTTCAATCTGTGGTCATTTTACAATATGCATACACTGCAACTCCAATATGAGCCACAAGCTCATTGTATAAATGAGTTCAATGCTATATTTCCATGTTGTGTTGTCATTTGTCAAAACATGCACAATAATAATTTCTGATAATCCCATATAACCACAAATTCAGTTTAAGAAATGATTATTCTCAGGGCACAGTATACTTAAAATTTGAGGAAGAAGTGACTTCTCCGCCAAGGTGCCTGAACCACGTGACTTTTTCGGCTATGTGTGGGACAATTGGATGTAAACAAAACGTCGCTTCACGTAACGTTTTTGATAATTTCTTCATTATTTCAAAACCATTTTCAAAACAACAAAGACGAGTGCCTGGTCATTGTAAAAAGACACAACTTTGTTAAGTTTGCGCAAAATTAATTAAGTATTTTTTCCAAAAAGTGCAACCGCGTGTTTGAAAACACATGAAGTGAAATGCTATGTGTGGTATATTTTTTGTTCAATTAACAAAAACATTGATTATAATATTGTCGAGGGTTTAAAAAATAGGGCGGACATTGTTATTCTTCATAGATAAGCTACTTACATTGTAGGTTTGCGCAAACACATCTAATTCGGAGTGTGTGTATATAAATGTTATACTGCTATGTGTAGGACACATTTTTTAAATGCTATGTGTGGTATACAAGAATTTGCCTGTCAGTTCTGCATTTAATCTGAATACAGTTTTGTAAGAATCTAGAACATAAACTTTAATCAAAATAAACACGTCATTTATAATAACATTACTTTATAACTAGTATGCGCATGTAACAATAGAAATTAAAGCACCAAATACATAAAGAAGTACATTAGTATTCACAAAGAAATTGTAATCAGTCAATTTATGAATTTGCAAATCTTGCTATTCAAAAATATGAATGCTCCAATTAAGTCATAACAAATGATCATCGCCAAAACGTCTTGACTTGTTGGGGTCATTATACCAACAAACATATTGAATTGCATCAATACTTCATTTACTCAAATTCAAATGAAATCTGAATAACTGAAAATAGTTTGAGATGTTTAATGAAAATACTTATTCGCCCTGGTCATGAAAGGGCGCTGCAAGATATTGTTACCACTGCACCAAGTAATTAACATTAAATCATATAATGTTGTTCAATTTGTTGAAAAGTCAAATTTTATGTAATGTTTACTTTGATTGTTTTCTTTCCCTGCAATACTTGCACCATCTGGTAATAAAACAGTCATTTAAACTTTGGAACATTTACTATACATGTTTGTATATGACAACTTTTCATTGATCAAGATATCAGTACGTCTCTCGAAGGTGCTTCCAAAAATACTTTAATCTCCCTGAAAAGAACAAAATACAAATGAAATAAACTGTTAAACTTAAAAAAAAAGCATGCGTGATATATCAGATAGCTCAATAGGATTTAGATACAAAATACATGATTTTCCAGAAAAAATGTTATTGATCCTAGTGTCTATTTGTTTCAAAATGCTGTATGATCTCTTTATGCTTATTTAATAACTATCATTACAGTCAAAAATGCCTACACATTCCTGCTAAAAGCACACAACTAACACTTTTTGTAGTTTTGTTGCAATAATATTCACATGACATCTTGCACAAACAATCCTTACGATTTTGTGTATTAAACAAGTGCATTAGTTGGCAGTAACAATTCACTGAAAATTCAACATTTTGTATCAATCAATTTTATAGAAACAAACAAGAAAAAGTTTGCCCAAAGGAACTATTTTCCTGTCCATGCGTAGGGGGCTTTGTGTTAGGAGATCCCCGACCGTGTTTTGACCTCTCAGCCACACTGTTCGCAAACAAATGGCATTCTAAAAGTAAACGAAATATGAATATAAGTTATTGACAATCATGATCATTTTGAGTAACATGAACATAGGATTATCGTATTTAAGGCGCGCAAAACACTACCAACAATGTTTATTGACCAACTTTTGTTATTCAGACAGACTTTAAATATAATTGACGTTAATGTCAATCTTTCTATTCTCTAGTTTAGTTTGTATACCACACATAGCATTTAAAAAAATTGTCCACACATAGCATCATTACATTTTCATACACACACTCGGAATCAGATGTATTTGCGCAAACATACAATGTATGTAGCTTCTCTATGAAGAATTCCAATGTCCGCCCTATTTTTTAAACCCTCGACAACGTTGTAATCAACGTTTTTGTTGATCGAATAAAAAATATACCACACATAGCATTTCACTTCGTGTGTTTTCAAGCACGCGGTTGCACTTTTTGGAAAAATTACTTAATTAATTTTGCGCAAACTTACCAAAGTTGTGTCTTTTGACAATGACCGGGCACTCATCTTTGTGTTTTTGAAAATGGTTTTGAAATAATGAAGAAATTATCAAAAACGTTATCTGAAGCGACGTTTTGTTTACATCCGATTGTCCCACACATAGCCGAAAAAGTCACGTGGTTCAGGCACCTTGTAAGCTGAAATTTGTGAGAAGTGAAGCAACTAAAAGGAGAAATGGTTTCTGTTCAGCATAATAAAATTGTTTAAAACCGTTATTACAATATGACAATCATCATTAATCAGAAACAAATGGTATTTGGGGTAAACATAAAAATATTAACAAACACAGTTAAGTGTAAATATTGTGTTATTGATATATTTAACTTAGTTTAGTTTTTAGCTCCACTGGCCAGAAGCAAGCGGGGCTTATGTCATGGTCCTGTGTCCGTCCTGCGTGCGTTAACTTTTCCTTAAAACATCTTCTTCTCCTAAACTACTGGTCCAATTCTGATGAAATTTCTCAGGAATGTTCCTGGGGTGAACCTCTTTCAAATTTGTTCAAATTATGCCCCTGGGGTCGAATTTGACTCTGCCCCAGGGGTCGCAAAAATGAAAATTTTCTTATATAAGGCCTATTTTGGGAAAACTTTCAAAATCTTCTCGTCCATAACCATTGGGCCTAGGGCTATCAAATTTGGTATGTAGAGACATCTAATAGTCCTCTACCAAATTTTTTCAAATTATGCCCCTGGAGTCAAATTTGACTCTGCCCCAGGGGTTACAAAATTGAACATATGCTTATATAAGGCCTATTTTGTGAAAACCTTCAAAATCTTTTCGTCAAATACCATTGGGCCTAGGGCTATCAAATTTGGTATGTATAGACATCTAATAGTCCTCTACCAATTTTTTTCAAATTATGCCCCTGGGGTCAAATTTGACCCTGCCCCGGGGGTCACAAAATTGAACATATGCTTATATAAGGCCTACTTTGTGAAAACTTTCAAAATCTTCTCATCCATAACCATTGGGCCTAGGGCTATCAAATTTGGTATGTAGAGACATCTTATAGTCCTCTACCAAATTTCTTCAAATTATGCCCCTGGGGTCAAATTTGACCCTGCCCTGGGGGGTCACAAAATTGAACATATGCTTATATAATGCCTATTTTGTGAAAACTTTACAAATGTTCTCGTCCATAACCATTGGGCCTAGGGCTAATAAATTTGGTATGTAGAGACATCTAATAGTTCTCTACCAAATGTCTTCAATTTATGCCCCTTGGGTCAACTTTGACCCTGCCCTGGGGGATCACAAAATTGAACATATGCTTATATAGGGTCTATTTTGTGAAAACTTTCAAAATATACTTGTCCATAACCATTGGGCCTAGGGCTACCAAATTTGGTATGTAGTGTCATCTTATAGTCCTCTACCAAGTTTTTTTTTTTAATTATGCCCCTGTGGTCAAGCTTGACCCTGCCCCGAGGGTCACAAAATTGAACATATGCTTATATAAGGCCTATTTTGTGAAAACTTTAAAAATCTTCTTGTCCATAACTGTATGGCATAGGGCTACCAAATTTGGTATGTAGTGACATGTAATAGTTCTCTTCTTAGTTTGTTAAATTATGCCCCTGGGGTCAAATTTGAAACTGCCCCGGGGGTCACAAAATTGAATATATGCTTAAAAAGGGCTTATTTTGTGAAAACTTTAAAATTTTCTTGTCCATAACCATTGGGTCTAGTGCTACCAAATTTGGTATGTAGTGACATCTTATAGTCCTCTACCAAGTTTGTTTGAATTATGCCCCTGGGGTCAAATTTGACCCTGCCCCGGGGGATCACAAAATTGAACATATGCTTATAAGGCCTATTTTGTGAAAACTTGAAAAATCTTCTTGTCCATAACCATCCAGCCTAGGGCTATCAAATTTGATATGTAGTGACATCTTATAGTCCTCTACCAAATTTGTTCAAATTTTATCCCTGGGGTCAAATTTGAACCTGCCCCAGGGGTCACAAAATTGAACATATGCTTATATAATGCCTATTTTGTGAAAACTTAAAAAAAAATCTTGTCCATAACCATTAGACCTAGGGCTACACAATTTGGTATGTAGTGACATTGTATAGTCCTCCATATAGTTTGTTCAAATAATGCCCCAGGAGTCAAATTTGACCCTGCCCTGGGGGCAACAAAATCGATTTTATGCTTATATAGTGCCTATTTTGTGAAAAATTTAAAATTCTCTTGTCCTTAACCATAAGGCATAGGGCTACCAAATTTGGTATGTAGTGACATTTAATAGTTCTCTACCAAGTTTGTTCAAATCATGCCCCTTGGGTCAAATTTGACCCTGCCAGGGGGGTCTAAAAACTGAACATACGCTTATATGGGGCCTATTTTGTGAAAACTTAAAAAATCGTCTTGTCCATAACCATTGGGCCTAGGGCTACCAAATTTGGTATGTAGTGACATTTAATAAACCTTTACCAAATTTGTTCAAATAATGCCTCTGGGGTCAACTTTGACCCTGCCCTGGGGGGTCACAAAATTGAATAAACGTTATAAAGCGCCCATTTTGTGAAATCTTTAAAAATCTTCTTGTTGAAAACCATTCAGACTATGGCTGCCAAATTTGGTATGCAGTAACATCTTATAGTTCTCTACCAAGTTTGTTCAAATTATGCCCTTTGGGTCAAATTTGACCCTGACCCGCGGGTCACAAAATTGAACATTATATACGCTTATATCTTGTTTATTTTGTGAAAACTTTTAAAATATTCTTGTCCTTAACTCTTGGACCTAGGGCTTCCATATTTTGTATGTACATGTAGTGAGATATAGTAGTCCTCTACAAAGTTTGCTCAAATTATGCCCCTGGGATTAAATTTGACCAAGCCCAGGGGGTCACAAAAGTGTACATGTGCTTAAATAGGGCCTATATTTAAGTATTTGCACATGCAGAGAATATTTGTTTTAGCCTTTTTTCAGCAGTGGAGCGATACAGGGCCATCATGGCCCTCTTGTTATATTTAACCCTCAACCTGCTATGTTGAAAAGCCTCATTACTGCTGAATTACTATCTATAATAGAGGCTGAAATGGGTGGGCGATTTCAGCAAGCTTCATTTCAGTTATTATAAGACATAAGTAAATAAACCCTATATTTTTGTTATGTGTCCTTGATTGTAAATTATGATAGTAACTTTTCAATTTTTTTACCTGAACAGGTGTATTTACTAATAGAAATTGTGAAAATACCAGTATTGTTCAGTATTCTTTTACTTTCCTGTAAATTTAAAGCAATTTAACATTGAATCAAATATATATTTTGTAACAAATATTAGTTTTGATTGAAAATCTAATGTAACAGCAGAGATTCCAAATCTTACCAGTAAAGGAGCCCCATATATATTGCAAGTGCTGAAAATCTAAAGTCAGCAGAGGTTACTTATTCCCATTTTCTCATTCTTAAGTGTTACTTTGCACAAGCATAGTTAAATAGCTCAAGGCAATTAATCAAGGCATCATCTATGAACAATTGTAAGAAGTCAAATAATTCCTGTCTGTCCATTTCAATGTTAAACTTTGAAAGACCTGTAAATGGGGCAACTAATGGCACCGACAACTCTATTGACAAGACATTTTCCACATCTAATTGGTTTTAATGGCCACTTGTTTTTGCAAATTTTAAGATTTTATCACATCTTTTCTAAAACTCTTTCATTTGGATATTAGTCATCTTAAATGACTGTTTTCAGTTGATAGGAATTGCAGATGTTATAACCTTTTTTAGCTCACCTGATTGCTCATGTGAGCTTTTGTGACCGGTCTTTGTCCGTCTTCCGTCCGTCCGTCGTCCACATTTGGTTTGTAAACACTCTAGAGGCCACATTTCATGTCCGATCTTCATGAAACTTGGTCAGAAGATTTGTCCCAATGATATCTAGATCAAGTTCGAAACTGGGTCATGCTGGGTCAAAAACTAGGTCACTAGGTCAAAAAAAAAGAAAAACCTTGTAAACACTGTCGAAGCCACATGCCCAATCTTCATGTAACTTTGTCAAAATGTTTGCCTTAATGATATGTTGGTCGAGTTCAAAAGTGGTTCTGGTCCGTTGAAAAACATGGCCGCCAGTGGGCGGGGCAGTTTTCCTTATTTGGCTAAAGAGAAACCTTGTTAACACTCTAGAAGTCACAATTTTTGCCCAATCATCATGAAAGTTGGTCAAAACATTGGTTTTATTGATATCGAAAATGGTCCAGATCGGTAAAAATACATGGCTGCCAGTGGCGGGGCATTTTTCTCTATATGTATATATATATAGTGAAAACACGTGAACACTCTAGAAGTAACATTTTTGGCCCAATTTTCATGAAATTTGGTCAGAACATTTGTTTCTTTGATATGAGAGTTGAGTTCGAAAAAGGTTACGGTCAGTTGAAAAACATGGCTTCTGGAGGTGGGGGGGGGGCAGTTTTCCTTATTTGGCTATAGAGAAACCTTGTAAACACTCTAGAAGTCGCAATTTTTGCCCATTTATCATGAAAGTTGGTCAAAACATTGGTTTTATTTATATCTCAGACAAGTTTGAAAATGGTCCCCAGATCGGTGAAAAAACATGGCCGCCAGTGGGGGGGGGGGGGGCATTTTTCTTTATATGTATATAGTGAAAACATGTGAACACTCTAGAAGTCACATTTTTTGCCCAATTTTCATGAAATTTGGTCAGAAAATTTGTTTCCTTGATATGAGAGTTGAGTTCGAAAATGGTTCAGGTCAGTTAAATAACATGGCTGCCGGGGGGGGGGGGCAGTTTTCCTTATTTGGCTATATAGAAACCTTGTAAACACTCTAGAAGTCACAATTTTTGCCCAATCATCATGAAAGTTGGTCAAAACATTGGTTTTAATGATATCTCGGACGAGTTCGAAAATGGTCCAGATCAGTGAAAAAAAGATGGCCGCCAGTGGGCAGGGCATTTTTCTCTATATGTATATAGTGAAAACATGTGAACACTCTAGAAGTCACATTTTTGGCCCAATTTTCATGAAATTTGGTCAGAACATTTGTTTCCTTGATATGAGAGTTGAGTTCAAAAATGATTCCGGTCAATTGAATAACATGGCTGCTGGGGGGGGGGGGGCGGCAGTTTTCTTATATTTATATAGTAAAAAAAGCTTGTGAACACTCTAGAAATCACATTTTTTGCCCAATCATCATGAAACTTGGTACAAAGATTGGTTTTATATATATCACATAATTAATGCCATAATTATTGCCCTTAGATTGTCCAAATTTTCATTATATTATACAAAATCCTTGTTCTAGGCCCAGGAAACGGACTCGAGAGCGTTTATATAAGCCATAGGCTTTCGATGCAATCAAGCTAAAATAAATAGGTTTAAACTAAACTCAATCCTTGTAAACACTCTAGAGGTCACAATTTTGTTTCAGATTTTATGAATCTTGGTCATAATATTTATTTTTGTAAGCAAAGTTTGATGTTTGGTAAGGGGGGGTTAACTCAAAATATAGGTCACCAGGTCAAATCTTACAAAAACAAAAACACTCCATATGCCAGAGTTTTGGTTCAATAATGATGAAACTTGCCCAGGATGTTTGTCTGTACAATATCTAGGTCAAGTTTGACGTTTGATAAAGATTGAATGAACCGACTCCTCTCAGGTGAGCGAACTAGGGCCATCTTGGCCCTCTTGTAAAGTACAAGTACTGGGTGATTTCCAGTCACCCTGTTTTTAATAAAATCCCTCATAAGTGGGTATCAGTAATATTATTTCTTGAAGTATTTAAAAAATCACAAATCTTGGTTTGATGAACATCAAAATCACCCAGACCTTGCAGATTTTTTCCTATGAATTATTAAAAATTTGTGGTGCCAACATATGTTATCTGATTTTGATCATTAAACTTGCTTCTGGACCTAGAAGTGTGTGTCTGCTTAACAAGCGCTTCCTGTTTATATAGTCCATTCTTCAATACCAACTGTATACGGTATCATTACCGGTACTTCATTACAGACTCGCTGCCAGTCCACATGTACCCGCGGGCATCCAACCCGTTTGGTGATCACCTGCAGCCAGTGTCAGCCGCCGTGATGTTGTCTCCCCCTGTCAGGAGGTCCAGAGTTATGGAACCAGACAGAGACTTGGGCCCTAGTATGTATGACTTGTGGTGTTTTGGTGCTGTGGAATGGCATTATGTAGAATTTCATTGACTTTATAAGCAGCTTAAGTATCGGTAGTTCTTTTAATATAAAAAAAACACAACTTTTGCATGCAGTATTTCTTTTCATGATAACATCGGCAAATAGCCCAAAGCTGTCATTATTGAAAGTAGCCATTCATTATGTTCATTATTAGTTTCAAATTCAAGTGTATCAGAAAGATTTATTGCTATTGTCATAAATAGATATAGGTCAGTGTGTCACAAGAATGATTCATTATTTTCCTAAGAACTGCATTACTACCGGTATTTTATTTTTATATTTTCAGAGCAACAGCAAGAAAACTTGCTCGAGATAGAGGACCTGGCTACAGAGGAAACTTTTGCCTCTCTGCCTGCCTCCGGCCCATCAAGCCTTGGCCAGGTATTCTCACAATACGTGGCTGCACCCACTCAGTCAGCTGGTGCTAGGCAACCAATGAACAATCATCAGGCACCTGCAGTTACTAGGAAACCAGCAGGAAGTCAGCCTAGAGCACCTGCTGTAGCAGCAGTGAATTCTGTGAGCGTTCCAAGACCCACACCGCTTGTCCAAAGCAACGTTGGCATACCACTGCCATCCAATGAAGCCAGGAGCCTTAGTCAACAGAATGCCATGTCTGTGCATCAACAGAGTCTCCAGCATTGTTCTTTAAATGGCCACCCTATCTCTGTAGTGCCTCTGGATAAACCTCAGACATTGTACAGAGATTTACAAGACCCATTATCCTCATCTGATCGTTCTCAGCAGTCTGTGAGGTCACATGATTCTCAAGGCTCGGATAGAGAACTTCTTGCCTCACAGATAGCGGCCCTCAACAAGCAACATGAGGAGGCCCAGAGACGACTTAAGACCCTGATGCATCAACAGCAGGCTGCCCAGGGGCCTAGCGTCACCCAGCAGCAAGAGGAACAACAGCGGGTCCAGCAGCAACAGCAGCAGCAGCGACAGCAGGTGGTAGACAACCAACAGAGAATTCAGCAACAGCAGCTGCAGTTTCAGCAACAACAGAAGCTGATTGAGATGGTGATTCAGCAGCAGCAGAAAATCCAGCAGCAGCAACTTGAGAAACAGCAGCAGCAGCAAGAGCTGATGATGAGACAGCAGCAGCAGTATGCTCAGGTGCAAACTGGGCTGACCAGACCAGATGTTCCTAGAGATGCTTCTGTGAGGCAGTCTGCTGATTTGCCTGGGTATAGACCACAGAAGCAGGTATGTATAGAGTTCAAACATCAGCAGTATTGTGTGGTTGTAAAGTACAATGTATGGAGACCTGAACATGTGCTCCTTGGTATGCAACTAATTGACAAACAGATATAGATAATTTTAAAATCTAACTTATAATTTTCATTGTATAAGACTGTTGGACTTTTGCTTTTCAATATTGTTAATTTTTACATGTTAGTTAAATTTTACTTATATTATTACAAAAAAGTCATTTATAAGCTCACCTGAGAACAACGTGCTCATGGTGAGCTTTTGTGATCGCCTTTTGTCCGTCGTGCGTTGTCTGTTGTGCGACATTAACATTTGCCTTGTTCACTCTCTAGAGGCCACATTTATTGTCCAATCTTCATGAAATTCATGAAATGCCGGTTGGTTGAAAAACATGGCCGCCAGGGGGCGGGGCATTTTTCCTTATATGGCTATAGTAAAACCTTGTTAACACTCTAGAGGCCACATTTATTTCCAAATCTTCATGAAATTTGGTCAGAAGATTGGTTTAAATGATATCATGGATGAGTTCGAAAATGGTTTTGGTTGCTTTAAAAACATGGCCACCAGGGGCGGGGCATTTTTCCTTATATGGCTATATATGGCTATAGTAAAACCTTGTTAACACTCTAGAGGCCACATTTATTGTCCAATCTTGGATGAGTTCGAAAATAATTATGTTTGCTTGAAAAAAATGGCTTCCAAGGGGCGGGGCATTTTTCCTTATATGGCTATAGTAAAATCTTGTTAACACTCTAGAGGCCACATTTACTGTCCAATCTTCATGAAACTTGGTCAGAAGATTCATCCCGATAATGTCTTGGATGAGTTAAAAAAATGATGCCGCTTGGTTGAAAAACATGGCTGCCAGGGGGGGGGGGCATTTTTCCTTATATGGCTATAGTAAAACCTTGTTAATACCTTAGAGGCCACATTTATTTTCCGATCTTCGTGAAACTTGGTCATAAGATTTGTCCCAATAATATCTTGTTATCTCAGGTGAGCGACTTTGGGCCTTTCAGGCCCTTTTGTTTTTATAAACATGTTCCATGTATTCTATATTTAACCTTGATCATATAAAATACACATTGTTTTCATATTGTTTTAGACTGGTTTACCCTCCTACCCTATTTCACCAAACATTTCGCCCATTTCCCAGCGATCAGAGAGTGTCAGACCTATGTATCAGGGCAGCCAGGTTTGTTAGGTTATAAACATATTTTTCACAGAAATGTAATTATTTACTGGATGAACTTTTAATAATTTAATTTTATTAGGAGTTTTTACTTCTAACTCTTAGAAGTTTCATGCCACAAAATTGTATATGGGAGATTTGTATTTTACTTTTGATTTGCATATTTTCATGTTTCACAAGAGTTTCTTCACTCTCAGATAACACAAAGAATACTTGTTGGTTAGAAATAAAAGGAGTTAAAGAAAAATTATTTGAAGCTAGTTCTTCATTTCACTTTAAATTCATTTTTACATGTTTGTAAAAATTGAGCATACGTGGAAACATGCATATAACTGATGTTCTTTTTTCAGAACGGCATGGCTGCCTCAGGTCGAGGCATTACAGTTTCCATTCCATCTGTAGATATGGACCAATCCCACGGCAGTCCCTCACCAAACCCACCAATCACTGCTCGATGAGATTGAAGCATTTGAGAACATGATGACAGTGTATTGGAGATAAATAATGCTGATTTTTGGGTTAATGAAGAAATCAGTTAACAAGATTTTGATTACCGGTATGACCTATGTTTCATGTGGTCATTAGATCTGATAATCAGAAAATGTCATGAACTGATTTGGTAATTATTAAAGGAAAGCTTTTATGCATTTTGAGTAAGTTATCATGTAGTATTTTTTTTATAGATTTTGTTAGTCACTTTTCATTGGATTTTCATCTGTATTCCACATTAATATCACAGTTGTTATCACAATACAAATTGTATCAGGATTGTGCACATGCCCTGTGAATCACCCATTTCCCTTGCCATAGCTGACAAAGCAGCGCATGGGTTTTAGACACATATATCTGACAACGCTCTAGTTAATCTTGCTAATATTTTGACAATTATTTGCCTACATTTATAAAGTCCGATAATTTTTTTTGTGATTTAAAAACTGAATCAGCTCTAGTCTTAGCATATATATAGATTTATGATGATTATTTGAATTTCATTTAGGTTAATAGAGTTAGTAAAACATTTATATAAATTTATACAGGTGTGATTCTGCTGTGAATGTGGACATTACTGGTAACACTATTTATTAATTCATATGTAGTATATTTGGTTGTTTATTTAAATATCATGAGATACGTGAAATAAAGACATTTTATATGCTTTATTAATAACAAATTACTGAACCATTATGTTGTTTGTTTTAACAGTACTTGTGTTTAAACCCATGAACATGGGCTAAACTTGCAAAGATTCGAGGAATTGAGTTATATTAAGAGGCAGAAAATGGAATAAATCGGGACTGCCTGACAAAATGTTAATTTTAAATAAATGTTAATTTGTAAAACTTTAATATCCTACACTCCTACATCAAGCAATTTAAAAATAAAATACAGTTATGTTCACTATGTCATGTCATGAGAAAGAACCATCTGCAAAGGTCATGTTCACACAAAGAGGTTAAGTCAAATGTATGCATAAAGCTTTTTTGGAATGTTAATTCATCATGAAAATTTAAAATAATGCACCAAAAATAAAAAGTAGAGGCGGGTTTGAGTCATGTTTCAGACCCCTGTTCTTAGTTCAAAGGTCAATGTTTAACTAAGAGGTCAAAGGTCAAATTTTGGCAAAATAAACACCTTGTCTGGACTTCATCCAGACATGTCTATAACATCTTGCCACAAATGTTCAACATGGAGAGAAGGCATGTCTTTTGAAAGACATCATCTCACTCATAAAGGTAAATTTTAAATTATGGGTATTTTTATAATTCGGACATCAATTTTTCAATCACATACCCTATCCCATACATAATGAGCTGAGCTCGACGGTGAAAGTTGCATCATTTAAAAAAAGTCTTGACAAACGACTATCATATTGACAAGCATCTAGTTTTAATAACGCAGAAGTGACAACCATGTTAGAAGGCGTGTCACATGCAAATACCCGGTCCAAAATCTTTTCCACACATTTGTATAGCTTGGATTGATTTATAAAAAAGATGGCCCTAGCATAGCCCAGTTAAAGTAGTGTAGCCATTGTCCCAGATTTTACCAATAACTTAGTTTTTTACTTGAGAAAAACCAGCTAAAATCTTTATCTAGATATGTTCAAGACACACATTTATCGTAATTAGGTGCCAAATAAGGCATCTAGTGTTTATCTAATATTTGACCGGATCGTCTAGTTTTTTACCACACCTGACCAAAAGTCAAAGTTGGCCTAGATATTGTCAAGGTTAAAACACTGGCAATGTTGCATCAATAATGCGACAAGAGTAACCTCTAGTGTTTACAAGATTTCTAAGATTTGACCGGAGTGGCCTCTTAAGTGATCACAAGCTTTTTCATTCGACATAAATGCCTACTTTCTGACCCCATGTGATCCACTTCCAATTTTGAACAAGATATTATTGGAACAAATGTTCTGACCAAGTTTATTAAAGATATGGCAATAAATGCAGACGCTAACGTACTCAAGGAAATCATGAACTAGGCAGGCCATACAACAGGAGATCACATTAGCATTGTGCTCAGTTAAACTAACAAGAGCACCGAATATCAAGTGCCACCCTCGGCTGCGGGTGCAGTTTTGAATAAATGAAAGCTTGTCAGAATTATTTTTTTATGTCACAGCGACCTTAACCTTTGACCTTGTGACCCAAAAATGGGTGTGGCATATAGAACTAATCAAGGTGCAGCTACATATGAAGTTTTAAAGTTGTATGTTGAAGCACTTTGATTTTAGAGCCAATGTTAAGGTTTTAGCACGGCAGATGGCAGAAAGACACGACAAGCTGGCTATGACAATACCTCGGGGGTTTTCTCCGAAAACAGCCAAGCTAAAATTGGAACTGTCCCTCTTTCAAAAACTATTCGCGTTTACACATTGATGCACCTTCGAAGATAAAAATGAATTATAAATCAATGATACTCACAAATAGATAATACATTTGGACAGCATATCGTGCTTCAAAATCAACAACACTGAATGACTGTCTTTACACTATTATATTAAATGGTTTAATTAACTAAACAACTGTCATGATATTGTCTCACTAGGGTATTAATGATAACATAATAACGTTTTTTTATATATACTTTAATCTTCAGAAATAAATTCAGTCTTCATTAAATATACAAGGTAACAAGGCATTGTGAAAAGAACATTATTTGGTTTTATTTAAATAATACATCAAAATCTTGTATAACGAAAACAAAATAACGTTAATTTTAATGGTTTGAAAATTGATAAAAATCACTACCTTGAACCAAAACAATACTACTGTTAAAAAACGTTTGGTTCAATAAGCACACACTTAACTAATATTGACAATACAATTATATCTATCTTTAAGTGAAACAGTTAATAAAACTAATGATGGACCTAGTTATGGCATATTTTTAAGATGAATAGGTAATAATATTTACAACATAACTTTTATATAATAAGGGAAAAAATGAAAAATAAAAACAATAACAATCTACCGGTATTAAAATGCTGATGAGAGGAGTATGGTCCAGAGTAAAACAAGATACAAATAATAAAACTTCAATAAAACCTTACCAAGTTTTAGAAGAAATATTGCCTGAGTAGATGTTTTTGTCATTTTTTGTTAACGCCAATATCTGACATGTTTTTAAGTTCGCAAGTCACTACGCAGAATGAACTAAAATACAAATACACAAACGTATTTATTATATTATATTGAGAAGAAAACAACTCATTTACAAATCGCATAAGCCATCTTAATTAATATCATTGACAAATTTCATTCTAAGCAAGTCAAAAATAATAAAGACAAACTGACAATGAATGATACTTACAAAAAAAAGAACAAAATTTTAATACACCTATAATAAAACCCTTAAATAAAGAATTCAGAATGTTAAAAAGACATCTTGAACACGTCCACATTCATAATAAAAAATATATCTTTTAAATGACATTCTTTTAAGAGTGACTTACTCATCAAGCTTATCTATAAAAGTCTGATGGAGTATATTCCATACAAAACTTTTTTTCCCATACACTTTTCACAGTATTCAAACAAACTTAAGACCTTCAAAATACTCATACCACAAACTTCTTCGCATGACGTATAGGCTCTAATAATAATAATAATAAATACTGGTAACAGATGGTTAATGTTTTATGTTTTAAATTGACACAAACTTTTCACTCACTATTTTCTAACATCAGCTAAATGCAAACATCACTTAACTTGAATCTTCACTCATGGTTTTCAGTGATAGTTATACAAGTCTACAACATACTTCACTTGAGTCATTTTTGTATCACATTAAGGCAAAGTCATGAGTTTCTTTATGAGAGATCCCCCTCCAGTAAACTATAGTCCACCAGTGTACAGCAAGTGACTAGACTGAAGGAATATTTCAGCAATTTCAATCATAACTACTATGAGCAATGATGAAGAAGTTGGTAAGGTTTCTACCTTAAAAGAAGAAATGCAGTCTATAACGTACATATGTCTAGACATTGTAGCAAATTATTGCTACAACGAATTTCATGGCACGTAATCATTCGTACATTTGTGCAACCGGGAACAGTTAAAATTTTATTCCTACAGATTAACAATAAAACTGTATTTTCTGGACTTCAAGTTGTGATTTTAAAGTATGATAAACCAAATGAACTTCTCAGCAACATACATTTAAACATTAAAAAAACACATCACCTAGACATGACTTATTAATTTGAAATTGTTAACACACTAATTAACCCAGCACCAATTTCTTCTATTTTTCTTTCTTTGATTGCTTCTTTGCTGGGGCTGCTTCCTTTTTCTCCTCAGACTTTTCTTCTTCCTTCTTTTCTTCCGGATGATCTTCATATCTGAAGAAAGGCAGTTATTAAATGTAAGCTTTTTCACATCACTTTTATTATTTAACTATAATTTATATTATACAATAATGTGTGTACATGCATGTAGGTTGCTGGTTTTTTTAATAACATAAGAATCAATACCTTTTCTTTTGCAAGCACAGTTGCATTTATGGTTTTATGTAAAAAAAAATAAAGATTGCAGTACATAAAAATACTTATTCCTGTTTTTATTATAATTGCAAAGGCAAATTTAAGGACTATATTATATTACATAGTGGAAAATAAGTCGAAGGGCCACAATCCTGTTCAATTCGTCACGAACAACTGTATTTTTTTACAATCTTCTACACATTTATGTCCTTGAAATATAAAGTTTGAGCGAGCCACTTAGTAGTAAAAGAGATGTCAACAGTTTAAGTAATTAAAGAGATGTCGAAAGTGGAGTTAAAATCAAATTTTTTGTTACTTAACATTGTTTAGAGGAAAAACAGAGATAGGACCCTAGTTCTGCCAAAACTTGTCACAGACAAAATTCCTTTATTTACAATCATCTACTATAAAGTCATTAAACTGTGAAAGTTTGAGTGAAACCCTTTTATTAGATTTTTTTCTGGAAAAGATAGAATTAAAGATCATAAACCATTTTTGTGTGTAATGTTTGTCCAGCATTTTAGGAGGATTTGAAAAAAAAACACGCTTCAGGACCTGTAAAAAAGACAATGGGCCATAACACTACCAAAACTGGCGGCAGCCCACATTCTCTTTTTAGCATACATTCGAAGATTAAGGTCAATTAGCCGTGAAATTTTTAGCGAGATCCAACCGATATTTTAACAGGATTTAATACCATAACCAGAACATACAGACAGACCAGAACATACAGACAAACAAGTGCAATTCTCAAGGCCTCCCTCTATGGGGAGGAATACAAGAAAGAAAAGGTACCTGATCAAACATTCACCAGAAATGTGTACAAAAAAAAATCACATAATACAAATCAAAATAATAAAATATATTTATGAAAACAAAACGCATGCCTTTTAATACCTTCTACTTTTTAAGTTAAAAATATCCAATGAAAGGGTTGTGTGTCCAGAACCCAAGGCTAAATCAGCCTTGATTCAACATATACTACTAGGCATAAGGCTAGGCTTACTTGAAGAGGGCTTTGATTTCTCCTCGTACGAGGGCAACTAGCACTGGTGCTCCTATACAGGCAGGTACAAGGTACAGCAGAGCTGGCTAGAAATGAGAACATCACAGGTATTAGTTTAAGCATTTATACCAATAATATCATTTTTATTCAATCCTATATGTGTTCTTGAAAACGTGCTGTATTAGAAACTTAAATGAACTCTACTAACAATGGGCTTAATGGAATTCTTTATACATTTTTCAAATCAATTATCAAGCTTTTCGAAAAATAAAATGACCCCAAAACAAGACATGATTGCTAAAGGTAACAAAATCAGGATACATATATTTGTATGTGAAAATATGGTGTTTAAAATAGTCTCAACATCTCTCTATTTACTGGTATATCAAAGCGAAATGTTAACTGACAATGTCATGAATTCCCAAAAGGCAGTAATCATTTGAGTATCGTTGTGGGAAAACTGGACTTGATAACTGTGTATGAAGTGTCATCCCAAAATAAGCCTGTGCAGTCTGCAGAGGCTCATCAAGGAAAATACTTCCCGCTTTTGTGGATTTTTTTGTTTTAAGGAAGTCTCTTCTAAACGAAAATCCAGTGCACAGGGAGAGTGCCATCCCAGATCAGCCTGTGCGGACTGCATGCATGAAGCCCATTTTTTACATAATGAGACTTATTTAAAGACTATTCTGTTATACTCCCCCTTCTCACTGACCTGTGCATGCTTGAAGAAATGCATGATGACTATGGTGAGGAGGAGACCTAGAAAGTAGGCGATGAAACTGGCGTAGAAATACACACGGCTCTCCTTCTTCTGACTGAAAGAAACAATAGAAAACAATATGAGCCTGAATCAATAACAGGCCACATGGAATCCAGTAACAATAATAACCAATAGGAAACTTGTACAAGTCTGAATCAAAAACAGGCCACATGGAATCCAGTAACAATAATAACCAATAGGAAACTTGTACAAGTCTGTATCAAAAACAGGCCACATGGAATCCAGTAACAATAATAACCAATAGGAAACTTGTACAAGTCTGTATCAAAAACAGGCCACATGGAATCCAGTAACAATAATAACCAATAGGAAACTTGTACAAGTCTGTATCAAAAACAGGCCACATGGAATCCAGTAACAATAATAACCAATAGGAAACTTGTACAAGTCTGTATCAAAAACAGGCCACATGGAATCCAGTAACAATAATAACCAATAGGAAACTTGTACAAGTCTGTATCAAAAACAGGACGCATGGAATCCAGTAACAATAATAACCAATAGGAAACTTGTACAAGTCTGTATCAAAAACAGGCCACATGGAATCCAGTGAAATAATGGTTTGCTCCTCTTTTTTTAATTTGCTAGAGCTTAGTCATAAATTTGATCAATACCATAATTACTCTAAGTTCTCGGACACTCTTTTTTAGCAAAAATAATTATTTTTCGTAACTCTAAATTTTCGGACATACAGGTTTCCTTCCATTCTTAGAAGTGTGTCTAAATTTTCGACAGTTTATTTGACAGCGCTATTCTACAGAATAGCGGTATTCTCAATATAATTATAATTTTCGAACACCTTAATTTTTATCTCTAATTTTCGGATACCTGTAATTTGTGAATATTTTATGTATCTACTAGGTTGGCGCTAAGGAAAAAACTTAGTCGCCAAATCTGGGGGGGTCCGGCGGCATGCCCCCCCCCCCCGGATTTTTTTTTGATCCTAGATTGTCTGTGGTGCGTTTTGGGGCTATTTCCTGAGCAAAATTAAGATTATTTGTTTCTGAAATTAGCCCTTTTTGCTTGAAAATTTTTCTTTGCTGGTGAGCCACTTGCTGACATTTTGCAGCCAATTTATTTGTTTACATAGACACCAGTGGCGTAGTGATAATGATACACTAACACCGTTAAACAGTTTTCGGTACATGTGGTATTAAGGTTTGAAACCACTAAAGCAGCCCGCCCGTCTCGGAAGTAATTATACGACATTTTATAAAATCCAAACATTTTTTTTTCGTTTTTGAAGAAATGCGTGAGGAATTACTAAGTCAGCATGAGACCGCCATTGCATGTCAAAAAAAGTGAGACTCACGACGAAACCGTGAACCTTGACAGGTATAGACGTTTCTGATTCTGCATTCACATCTGCACTATTTTAGACGTCCTCCGATCGCGAACCTAACATTTGGTCATTTCCTGAGTTTACATTATTCTGTCCGCTTTCTTTTCTAAAGAATTGTGTTAATTTCTGTTGCTTCGACTTTCCATTTTTGCTCGCAGCATCCATTTTTCCCAGAATCTGCAACTCACTTTCTAAATCGGTCTTTCAAGTCGCATAGCGACCGTAAAGGGAAGTAACTCTTATCTACTTTTTTAGCCAATCAAAATCGTTGTGTCTGTGGAAATTAGTTTATAGTGGCTATGTCAATGCCATAACTCCGCCCATCTGATTAAATGCCAATCCGTACTGGTCGATTCGATAACGTTGAATCATAACATCTATAGCATAGGTCATTACACGGCACGCTTCAGTGATTCAGTCATCACGTAAATAGCCAAGTAACCAAAATGTTCAAAAAGTCTGGTTGCAGTGTAAAGCTTGACCAATTAAGACATTAGCCATGTGGATTATCGACCTAGGCGGTCGTCATTATCCCCTGGGGCCTTTCCGGTAAGGATGTTATCTTTGTAATCTTGGCGATGTTTCTGGCGATTGATACGGCCTGAAAACAGGCATTTAGAGTGTGCATTTGTAAAGCATAGGGTCTATTTTTTTCCAATCGCCAATTTCATGAAAATCTTATTTTTAATCGCCAGCTAGGAATTGTAATCGCCAATGGCGATTTCGGCGATCGGTAACGCTAACGTAGATCTAAATTTTCGGACATGAAAAATAATAAATATTTTTAAGTGTCCGAAAACTTAGAGTAATTATGGTAACTCCAAACCACTTTGTCAGCTATGTTTAAGGGCAAATACCTCAATGATGGGTTGATCACTAGGGATATAAAAGTATTTTGCCCATGTTAACTTCATGCTTTTAACACATTAGCCCTTTAAATTAAATCGTTTAAGAAATGTAGAAAAAAAATCCTCCACAAACTTGTAATTTTCAGACTGACAACCAACGGACAGAGTGACTCCAATATACCTAAAACTTGTTTGCAGGGTATAAATATAACTTGAGCTCCTGGTGATTTTGATTCTTTTACTTGCTTCATAACTTGACATGTTCATTAAACAAGCAATCCATAAGAATAATATCAATTGTCAAATCCATCTATGTATGTAGCTATCTCATTCTTTCAATGTTCTGGTTTTCCAAATTTAAATCTATTGTTGCAGCCCCTCCACATACCTGATGTCAAATCTGAGCAGTAGGGCTATAAAGATGCCAGGGATGACGATGTCCCCCAGGCCCAACATGGCAAAGTTGTTGGCAGCCAGTCCCTTCTCCAGAAGGTCTTGTGGGAATACCACTAGAAATCAAAAACATACATGTAGCAGGTCTTGTGGGAATACCAATAGAAATCAAATACATACATGTAGCAGGTCTTGTGGGAATACCAATAGAAATCAAATACATACATGTAGCAGGTCTTGTGGGAATACCAATAGAAATCAAATACATACATGTAGCAGGTCTTGTGGGAATACCAATAGAAATCAAATACATACATGTAGCAGGTCTTGTGGGAATACCAATAGAAATCAAATAGACATACAGTTCTGGGAAAACTGGGCTTAATTTATGCAGGCCCAATCAGGGACGATAATTTCAACATAAACTGGATTTTCGTTTAGAAGAGATTTCTTTTAAGTCAAACATTCCTTAAAAACTCAAAGTAAAGTCTCCCATAAACAAGTGAGGAATAGACATTAACATCTTATTTGTATAACTCATTTGTCGTTAAACTTGAAGGGTTGTTTATAAGACATGACACATAAATCACATTGTATAGCTGCCTTAAATGACTTGGCAAATGGTAACCATGGCGTAAGTGGTATATTTGAGTCACGTTCTCACAAAACTGGACATAACGCATGTGCGTAAAGTGTCGTCCCAGATTAGCCTGTGCAATCCGCACGGGCTAATCAGGGACGACAATTTCCGCCGTAATTGGATTTTTGCTAATAAGAGACTTGATTTAAATGAAAAATGACATAAAAGCGGAAAGAGTAGTCCCTGCTTAGCCTGTGCAGACTGCACGGGCTAATCTGGGGCGACACTTTACGCACATGCATTATGCCTAGTTTTCTCAGAACGCCACTAAATTATACGCAGAAATCCAATGACTCTAACATACATTTGATTGGAGCCTCAAAGGACTTGGCCACAGTGACCATGACATTGGTGCCAAACACCCAGAAGACGTCGTAGATGAAGAGACCACCCAGCAGGATGCAGCCAGTGCTGATGCTGTTCAGGGAGAGGAACTCCACACCATTGAGGGCAAACGCCAGCCCAAACAGGTTGTTGGCAATCCAGTGCTGGAAATTCAGAGTTCTATAGTAATTCTAAGTTGAATTTTTTTTTTTAAGTTTACTTACTAAGACGTTTAATTTACCTTTTACTTTTTTTATTTTATTAAAAAATCCTCACTTTAAATTTAGATAAGAAAAACAGATCAAGTCTCTAATTGTGTGTTAATTGTTAATATTACACAGATTTTTTTTCGTAGTTAAAACACAGTGAGAATCACTGTTATGCACACTTGTTAGTTAGTATAAAAAAATAACATCATGGCATAATAATTTTCGTACATTTCAATTTCATTATGATTTTAACTTAAAACTAATTGCAACAGTTTTATCTAAATTTGACTTCACATTAAAGAAACAAAATTAATAAGCAAGTAAGTTTCACCTTCTTCATAAGGTACCACAATCCAACGATTCCAGCCAATGCAATCACCAGCAGGTCCTTGCGATCAAACTTCCAGTTCACCACTTCTGAAAACACAGAAAACCACAGACATGAATTACAGATAAGAATGACAAAAGATGACGTTCGATACTGTTAAATGTACATGGTAAGTGTTGGACGTATGAGACATTCTGTAAGGACAAGGTTAAATCGGCAAGCGATATTATGAAAAGCAACGAGAAAACTGATACTATTTTACATGATACAGAATGAATGCAACCAAATATTAATGATGAGAATTCTTGTGAAAAAAAAAGCATCTTTGAATTTAATCTAAAATTCATCAAACAGTTTCAAAGATGGTTCTCTAAAGAAGCATTTTAATAGCGTGCTTGCTTATTTAAGTGGTTACACATATAGCAAAAAGGTAAACTCCAGCGACATGATCAGGAGAGGACTTCTTCTTTACCTACACTACATGTAGTTTTTTATTTCAGTAACTAATAACCTTCAAAGTGCAGGCCAATACCTACACCTAATGCACTAAACATAAAACAGGATTCAAACTGGGGTAACTGCATTTAAACCAGTGCTGGTATTCTCACCTTCCTTCTTGTCTGCAGGTCCCTCTGTGAAGATCAGGTGGTACTCCTGATTGGGGAACAGGGGCGGGATCAGTGGGTTAAGAATAGGACTGGAATACCAAGCATTTTCAATTTTTAAAATAACAGTGATTTTACCAGTTGACATCATTTAGATAACTACAAAACATTACTTTGTGTGGTTACTTAAAATTGCCTCATGACATTTATCAATAGGTTTTTCAAGCTTGATTTAACAAAATTGTGTTCTGTAATACAGATTTTATGCATACCGTTCAGCCATTCCAAGAATGGCATTCTGTTTATTTTAATAATGTAACAAACTCTTTTTGGAAACTGATTTACACCTTTGGTGATTGAAAAACATTAAAGACCAGCAAACTTACCTGGCAATGTGTGCCAAAGCCAGAACCCCAAGGAAGAAAAAGTATACAGCAAGTAACATGTTGATATACTCCTTTGAGAATAACTGAAAACAACAATATTAAAATGAACATTTATTGATAAACAATAGAAACGCATTTAAGTGACATATAAGTTTGGTATATAACAGTGTTTTTTTTCACTTAAAGGGGAATGGTGGTGGGGCCCGTCCAAAGGGGAAAAAATGCGTTGTTTTTTAGGAAAAGGGGAAAATTAACAATTCACTCTTTTATATGTAATTTTATTTATTATATGAATACACATGTTTGTATGAATATAATATTCACAGCAGAATGTCTCAGTCCTTTTTCTGAAATATATATATCAATGATTTTTTCAACATTAGTTTCAGACAGTTCAGCCTTCATGCACAGTCTCAGTTTTCTTAGCCATTTTGAGTCAAATTGAGTTTTTTTAAATCGATTCAATGGCAAATTTAAGCATTTTTTATCAATAAAATGGACCAAATTGGAATGTTTTTATCAACAAATATTGACACAATATAGATACATAAGGCCTTTTCCTGGCCATTTTGGGAGAAAAATGCAATTCGTGTGAAAAGTCCACTGATTTGGAAAAAACTAATCTAATTTAATATAACACTTTATAATAATTTAAAATCTTATAATTCATAGTTATATACTTTGTTAGTTATTTATGAAATAAATTTGAGATATATTTGTCATGATTATGAAACAGTTCTTTCTAAAAAAAAAAAAAAAAACATTTTTTTTTTTTTTACTTCTGGAGGGGATTTTTTTACAAAATGGGGAAAAAATATATACTCTTTTTTTAGGGGAATGGGGCCGAATATCGGCCCTGAAATTGCCATAAAAAAACTCTGCTGTATATGTTCATATCTCACTAATTTTACTTATGATTCAGTCTGAACTATTACTTTAAACATTTGGACTAAAATGCCTTAACAGTAATCCAACTTAAACATTTGTACGAAATAGTCTAGGTGTCAAAAGAGTGAATAAAGATAATTACAAAGATGTTAAACATAACTTGTCTCACAGACTTCTAGTTGTCTGTGTACATTACCTGGAAGACAACATATATTCCAAAGAGGGTACAACTGGCAATGATGGGGAACATTGCGGCATCTTTTCTGGTCATTGTCTCTGGTTTCTCGCCAGACTCCTGCAAACGAAAAGCATAACATTTTACTTTAACGACTGGTGTTTATTGCCTCAAATTATGCAGATATTTCCTGGAGGCTGATACCAATAATCAATCAGAGCAACAATACAATTGGGGGAAAACAGCACTTGCAATTGTGCAGAGGTGACAATCAAAGGTGCTTAAGTGTCCCAATATTATTCCCACCTATAAGATGCATGCTTTACACAACTACTTTGACTAAACCAGTAGACTTTTTCTACACTAATATCAACCGCACAAAACTGCAGTAGCACAAAACATCCATAAACCTGTTCAGCCATATGGTTCATCATAGATCAGCAATATCAACCACAAAACGTGTCTCACTATGCAACTGGAGCATTACAAATAATACTGCAATACAAAAAACTACGATGAAAAGAACATTGAAAATTAAGAAACCTACATCATTCAATTAAGGATATAATAAAAATCAACATTCTGGTAACTCGACGATACCTTTTGCTCCTTATGGTACCTCACAGAACGGAAGGCTCCAAAGAAAATCGGTATCAGAGCCATGATAACCAAACTTGAGTACGCCACCAACATCCCCTCTGGTGTAGCGGGTATTTTTGCAGTTCCATTTTCGGCTGTTCCATTAAATGTTTCATTTACTACCGGCACGTCCGTTACAGTATCTGCCATGTTGACAACTATTGACTGTTTGCACCGAAAGTGTTCGTTATCGTTCAGACGCGTATTTCATTTATATCAACGACATAATCGCCTGAAGCACACTGATCAACTGTAGACAAAACAGTCTATCAACGTGGCCATTAGTATGTAACGGCGTTGTTGATTGGCTTCTAAATTATGTATCGACATGTTTAATTGGCTTGTATATTGACAGTAAAAAAAATGGCTGCGTCCATAGGAATTGTGACTTTGAAGTTTGGAAAAACGCTATGCTTGTGCAATTGCTTAAGATCATTTAGTCTTTCTCGAAGGCTTTTAGCAGCATCAGATAAACCACAACAAAATTCAGACGCAGCAGACAATGACGAATATTTTGATAGAGAGGCCGTTGAAAAACATATTGCTAAATTGAGAGATGCGTCCGGAATGAATGCATTTGAGAAAATGAGGCTGAATGGACAATTGCCAGTATTTAATACTAAGAGAAAATATTTCTATACTAGAGCATTCCAAAGAAAACTGTTTGCGAGATACGGAGCTGCATCAGGTAAATTAAAAATAGCATAGACTTAAATATATTGCTTGGACTACCATAATTTTAAATGTCGCTTTTTTATGATTTTTGACTGGCGCAACATTATAGTTATGGACCAACCCCATTAGGAAAGTCAACCAGAAATTCCTGAAAAGTTGACATTTAACAAAGACCGGTCCAAAGCAGCTTTTAAATGCAGTTATTGGCCCAAATCAACCACTTGGTTGGAAAGATTGACATTTTTCACATTTCACTGATAAATTCTTTCACAAAATACTATCTTAAACATTTAAAATTTATCTTTTCTGCACAAACATATAGAGAAAAACAGCGATGCGACAGACATTCTTGAAATGCGAATATCCCGAGATTTCACGGTCATATGACATTATTTCTATTTTTAGTAACATACCATGTGCTCAAGTGTTTTCAAATTCAGAATGACATTTCCCGGTATTTTAAATTATTCTTGCTTGTTTTGTAAACGAATTGTAGTGTAAATAGAAACTTAAAGTATTATTATTTAAAATTACCTGATTTACTTTGAAATCAGTCTTTTCAGACGTAAGTTGTTAATCACAAATAATAGATTTCAGAAAACGAAAGTAATGTTTACAATTTCAGCAAAAAATGTTAAGGTCGATCCGAAAGAATCCAAATGAAAACTCGTCACTTGACAAAGCGACATTGGCGTCAAAATTGTGAATTTCAGGCTGATGATAGTTATTTTCATCTATTGTAAGATGCATTTGAAACATTTGATCCTTTAAATAAGCCCTGATGCAATAATTTATATTCATTCACCAATATATGTAGAAATGTATCCAAGAAAATGAACTGTCTTTGATTTATAGCGTGACATAAATATGTTACTACTCTGGTTGACTTTGAATATGGGGTTCGCTCAGCGTACAGGACTGTCGATACTATATAAACTGTACGCTGAAGTTTCTTTAGCTACTTGGCTGATAAATCATAAATTTGCTCTGACAACTAGACAGAAGTGCAATGACAGCTTTTTATCATCCACTGACATACATGCCAGAAATTTTCAGGTCTGAATTGGTACATTCCATTTAAAATGTCGGGACATTGACAAAAATGCGGTACACCTAAAACGATCAATCATGCCACCTTTACTGTAGACAATAATCAGTATATTACTTACCAAACCTCATTATTTCTTGCAAAAATTGACGATAAATGTGTTTAAAGAATTTCATGAAAACAGACATTTTCCATTTTCCGGAAGTAAACACACATGTGGACTATGCAGATGAGTCCATGACGTGAAATTTAAGGGCATGCCTCTATTTGAAATCCATTTGGGACAGAGGCATGTGTAATCATTCAACGTGATGTGTGCTCATCGAGCACTGTTTTACTTCAACCAATCATCAATTAACTCTAAATTTAGATTGATGCAATATGTACATATTATTTTCTTAAAATCAGTCGAAAACGAAAGTAAATCTATGCGAAATATCAATGTGTACCCGTCAGCGCTCAATTTGTTTGATATACCAAATTGGTGTTTTGACAGGTGTTTTAACCTTGGGTGGTATGATACACAGAATACAGGGTAATAATATCTTTGGACTTGATTTGGGCCATGAAATACAAAAGTCGTCTGCTTTAAATTCACTACGATGCATCTATCGGTAGCAATTAGTGGTCCCCATCATTAAAACAACATGGTGTGAATGCCCGATAAAATCAATAATTTGCCAATAGATCGCGATGTGTCAAAAACAACACTGGATCACTCAACTAGTAGATATTGTTTGTTAATAGGGGGCAAAAAGGGATTAGCAATGGTAATTTAAGCCAGACAGAGCTTGATTAGCGAATTTTATTGTGAATTTATAGAACTTAGGTCGTTTTTTACGAATGTTGGGACAAATTGTGTCACATCGGGATACCAAGACAAACACCCCAATAACAGGACTGTCCCACCACAATCAGGACGTCTGGCATGTATGTCCACATATCAATTACATGGCCATATTATAGCCATTTTGGTGCATGTAATAATCGACCAATGAACTGATACATATTTTCATTGGTCAACCAGGGTATTTTCTGCTATGTAAAAAGGTCGTAAAATGGACCCAATCCTAAATCAAACCGACCCAATCCCAAACTGAAATTATTTTTTACAAATCCCAATTTCCGCATTTTTTTTTTTTTTTTTAAAGAAAGAAGTCTCCTATGGCTTATAATTATTAGACTCTATATCTCAACTTTATTTTTTAAACTGCCTACAAAATATATATTTTTAATTTAGTCCTTTTTGTAGATAAATAATTCCCCAATTTTCCACATTTATCGATAAAAAAATCCCAATTTGACCAGACTCCTTTTCCCAAAATGGCTAGAAAAATCCCTGTCAATTTTGTATGGGCACTAACAAATTTATAATAAATTAGCATGTGTATTTGTGGTACATGAATCGGCCTTTTCAATGAATACATATTAAAATTGAAAAGGAAATGATTTTGAAACACATGTTGTATATAGTTTTATCTATAGTGTTTTTCCCAGGAGGGCAAAGGGGCATGGCGCAGTACATTCAAAAAGGGCTCTTATTAGCTCACCTGAGCGATAGCTCGGGGTGAGCTATTGTGATCACTCAGCGTCCGGCGTCCGGCCGTCTGTCTGTAAACAATTTGTAAACATCTTCTTCTACTAAACCATTGAGCCAATTTCAACTAAATTTCATGTGGAGCATCCCTAGGTCATGGGACAAAAGAATTGTTAAAAAAAATTTGATCACATAACCAAGATGGCTGCCATGACCATATATGGTAAAAACCTTAAAAAATCTTCTTGTCAGAAACCGCTCATCAGATTTTCAAAAAATTTCACAGGGATGACCTTTGAAGACTCCCCTGAAAAAGTTGTTCAAAGAAATTTGATTCGTCAAAAAACATGGCCGCAGGAGCTCGTTGAACTTTGCATGTTTATTCGTTTTTGCCTATTTTGTGAAAACTTTCAAAAATCTTCCACATTTTTTGTCCGATCCTTTCCAAATTTGCACAGTGTCTTTATATCAATGAGGACACGAACCCTACAAAAAATGAGCATTATTGGTCCATGAAGTACAGAATTACCTCCCCTTGAATTGAGAAAATGGTGTTTATGCAATAAAGTCCAAATTTTTCATCCAATTCTTTCCAAACTTGTAAGGATTTAGCATGCTTCAAACAAGGGAAACAACTACGGTTTATGCATGTTCTTTTTATTACAGATTTGCCTCCCTTTAATTCATTCAAAATCTCATTTTACAGCAGAGATTCCAAATCTGACCTGTAAATGAACCCCATATTTACTGCCAGTGCTAGGTTACCTTTTCCCATTTGATCATTCTTAAGTATTAGTCTTGTAATGCTGCTACTGCTTCTGCTACTGCTACTGCTACTACTACTACTACTACTACTACCACTACTACTACTACTACTACTACTACTACTTCTACTACTACAACTACTAATACTACTTCTACTTCTACTACTACTACCACTTCTACTACTACTACTACTACTACTACTACTACTACTACTACTACTACTACTACTACTACTACTACTACTACTACTACTTCTACTACTACTACTAGTACTACTACTACTACGACCACCACCACCACCACCACCACCACCACCACCCCACCACCACCACCACCACCACCACCATGTCTACTATTACTACTTCTACTACTACTGCAACTACTACTACTACTTTTACCCACTACTACTACTACTACGACTACGACTACCACTACTACTACTACGACGACGACTACGACGACGACGACGGCGACTACGACTACTACGACTACTACTACTACTACTACACTACTACTACTACTTCTACTACTACTACTACTACTACTACTACTACTACTACTACTACTACTACTACTACTACAAACTACTATTACTACTACTACTACTACTACTACTACTACTACTACTACTACTACTACACCACCACCACCACCATTCACAGTGACAAAAAACGTATTCACACAATGGCTGCTACTACAACTTATAGCCCATATAGGGGGGCATGCATGTTTTACAAACAGCCCTTGTTTCTATGGGATTTTAACCACAACTGTTCATGTTTATCTCCGACACATATTTTTAGGTCACCTGTCATGAAGTGACACGGTGAGCTTATGTGATCGTGTGATGTCCGGCGTCCGTTGTGCGTGCCTGCGTGTGTCCGTGCGTCCGGCCGTCAACAATTTGTTTGTGTAGACAGTAGAGGTCTCAGTTTGCATCCAATCTTGATGAAATTTGGTCAAAATGTTTATCTTGATGAAATCCGGTTTGGGATTGTATTTGGGTCATCTGGGGTCAAAAACAAGGTCACTAGGTCAAATAATAGAACAACCTTCTGTAGACAATAGAGGTCACAGTTTTCATCCAATCTTTATGAAATTTGGTCAGAATGTTTATCTTGATGAAATCTTGGTTGGGATTTTATTTGGGTCATCTGGGGTCAAAAACTAGGTCACTAGGTCAAATAATAGAAAAACCTTGTGTAGACATTAGAGATCACAGTTTTCATCCAACCTTTATGAAATTTGGTCAGAATTCTTGATGAAATCTGGGTGGGATTGTATTTGGGTCATCTGGGGTAAAAATCTAGGTCAAATAAATAGAAAAACCTTGTGTTGACAATAGAGGTCACAGTTTTCATCCAATATTTATGAACTGTGGTCAGAATGTTTATCTTGATGAAATCTGGATTGGGATTGTATTTGGGTCATCTAGAGTCAGGAACTAGGTCACTAGGTCAAATCATAGAAAAACATTGTGTAGACAATAGAGGTCATAGTTTTCATCTGATCTTAATGAGTCAGGTGAGCGATTCAGGGCCATCATGGCCCTCTTGTTTTATAAAGCTGCTAATAAACCATAAACACACTTACACTTTTATGTATTAAGTAAATAAAATATTCAAAGCATCAGTCTGGAGTTAATATGACCAGTAACTTTCCAATAAAAACCCAAATCATGTATTTTAAACAGCCAACATGCTGCGAATTGAATACATAAAATGCAATTAAAGATGGGTAGTAATGTTGTGTTAATATGCCATTCTAAGCATTTATTAATTTAAGTGTCTTTGATAAAATTATAATGATTCAACAGAATAAGCAAACAAACTTCAAAGTTATATTGTAAAAACCAATTGATAAATTAACAAGAAGATCAATTATCCCAGGTTGAACTGTTTTCTCCGCAAAACACAAGAGGCTAAAAAATCAAATGTCCTTGTATATTTGGTGCAGCTTTTGTATATTTGATATCTAGTAAACTTAGGACATTCTTTTAGTTGGTATAAATGTAAGCATGTTTAATAATTGAACCACATATTAAATGTTCAGAGGTCCATTTATGTACTGTTTGAAGTTTGTTACCCACTGTTACTGACGCTCATTGGGTCATTGTCGACCTGAAATGGCCCACAAGTCACCCGGGGGTGACTAGAAAGCAATTCTTGTCACCCTAGGGTGACTTCAAGCCGATTCATGTCACCCTGGGGTGACTTCAAGCCAACTGGGTGACTAGAATCGGCTTGAAACCCAGGGTGATATGAATCGGCTCCTAGTCACCCCTGGGTGACTTCAAGCCATTTCAGGTCGACAATGACCCAATGAGTGTTACTGACTTTTACTGTTGAAAAAGGCTTAAAAATTCGCTGAACAAATTCAATTGTTACCCTGCGTTACATGGCTTGCCATGCCCACGCCTGCATTACATATATTCTTTGCTTTCATGTATTACTCAGGTATTAATCCAGGCATCATGTTTCCAAGCAAGGCTGAGCTGGCTGATATGAATGAAATAGATAGGGATTGGACTCCCAGTTTTCAAGACCTCATGAAACAAATCCAAGATGAAAAACAAGCCCACAGTAAAGCTGAAAAAGAAAGGTAATGATACAATCTTGTAAAGTTGGACATTTTGATATAGCAAACTTATACATAATGTTGATATCAGGTTCAGTGTTTACTTTTTGGATTGTCCAGCTTGCTTTATCCACTTTTAGAGGTGGTTAAAATTGGTAAAGAATTAAAATTCTTGTTTTACATGACGTGTTTTTCGTCCAAAAGTCTGGTCACTTCATATTTTGTGCTGATAAAGAAAAAAACATTATTTTGAACTGGTGGCGGACAGTTAAAAAATGAGCCTTGACTGCTTATATGGCGAATATTCAGTATAGTATATTTGGTTATGGGATACATAATTTTCCCAACAAAATACAATATTTTTATTGATATTTTTTTTCCCAAAAGATATCAATTCCTCGCTGATTATCACACATTGTAATACAGTTTTATATAACGGTTGTATTGTTTTTAAGGATTGAACGTGTTGAGAAGAACATGGCCAAAATGCCAGCAATGATTGATGACTTCCAGAAAAAACAGCAGATTGTTGTGGCAGAGAGTCGCCGTAAGGAGCGCACTGAACAGTACCTAGATGAGTTCAGAGAGAAGTTTGGGTTCACTGTCACTTTGGACAATCCGAAATTTAAATCATTTGTGAAAGCGCGAATTGATGAAGATAAAGTCAAGGTGAAGAGAGCCAAGAAAATGTCGAAGAAAGAAGCTCAGGAGAAAATTGTACAGCAAATGTTGGAACAGGGTTCAGGGGCAAAGTACTAAAACAACATGTGTATTTTGTATCAATGTATGCATTTGTTTAACATTTGTTAAGGCTGTATAAGTTCACTTTCAATATAAATAAACTTGGCAAGGTATACAAAAAAGGATGTGTGTGATTCAAAATGTTTATTATAGTTATTCTAAACATGTTTTTGTCCCCTACCGGTTTTACCGGAGGGGACTTACGGTTTGTGCTCTGTCTGTCTGTCTGTCTGTCAGTCACACTTTTCTGGATCCTGCGATAACTTTAAAAGTTCTTAAGATTTTTTCATTAAACGTGAAACGTGGATAGATGGCAATATGGATATTATGCACGTCATTTCATTTTGTTCCTACGTCAAAAATTATGGTTGCTATGGCAACAAATAGACTAGAAGTACTGCTGAAAATGGTGGTTTTCTGGATCCTGCGATCACTTTAAAAATTCTTAATATTTTTTCATGAAACTTGGAACATGGATAGATGGAAATATGGACATTAATTTATGCACGTCATTTCATTTTGTTCCTACGTCAAAAATTCTGGTTGCTATGGCAACAAATAAAAAAAAATCTGACAAAAGTGGAATTTCTGACAATAGTGGAGCGGGTAGAGGACTATATTGCTTGGCAATAGTCTTGTTTCTATTTAATATGTTCTGATATTGGTACTTATCATGGTTAGCCTGGTGATACCGTCTACCAGTATGTTAAGCTTTTGTCCTCAAATATATATATATTTTAAATTTATGAATCAAAGAAACCACATAGATGTAATTTTACCCTTTTCATGCAGAAATAAACATTTAGTTAGATTTGTTGAAGAATTTTCGCTCAAACATCTGCTGCATTCTACACCTGGTCAGCATTCATTGTTTTTGTTGTGATGGTACTGTCTTCCAATGTATCAATGATAACTGATCTGGATGGTTGTAAGAATAAACTTCAATTTTGACTTTAGCTTAACAGACAAGAATACAAGGTTAGATAAACAAAATACATAGTGGTTTACATGTTATTTCATGTATTTATTCATTATTTACCAAATGTCAGTACATGTATTTCCTACTTAATCACATATCAAAATTAGTGTATATTTTAACCGTAAGATCATATTTTGTGAAAAATAATCTTAGCTAATCTTAACGTACTATCATAATGTAGGCAATTATTGTTTTTTTTTTACAAAATATGTGGTGAGAAAGTATTGGTAAACACTGAAACCAAACATTAAAAGTAAGAGTGCAGATAAATGACACGTAAGTGATTACATTGGTAGATGGTATCCACTGGTAGACAGTACTCATAGGGTATAACATTTACTTAAAAAAAAAATATTTTAACTGATACATGTACATCTTTTTAGCAATTATATCGATTTTGAATTTGATGGTTATTGATAACTGTTGGATGAAACTTCTAAAAAAGAGAATGTAACACATGGGCTTTACATTTTTCTCCCCCTACGTGTATTCTGACTACATGTATCATGATAATTAAGTTTAATGTTTTAACCAAATAAGATCCCTATATCTGTAAATTAGTTAAGTGGAGCAGACACAATTACTTTAAAGTAATCTTTTGATATATTATAGTAATTCAAATTCATTGAGCTTCAAATAGTAATAATTTCCATAAATGCAGTTATTGTAATTTTAACTTAAGTTTTTTGGTGTCATATATTTTTATTTTATGTATTGCTTTGCAGATGTGTTACATTTAATAAAAAACAGTAATAGACATATATATGGATATTCATTTTAAAAAAGCAAGGAAAACATAGTATAATAACAATATTGACATTTATGCTCAACAATTGTATAAAATATTTCGGTAACATTCATGTGTCCAAATGACACAGCTGTCCAAACATGATTGCCACCATTATTGACACCAATCTTTATGCATGAATATAATGAAGTACTGCTATGACGAATACATAGGCGTCCGCACATGGGGGAAAATTGGGTCAGCTGACCCCCCTGGAAAGTCAGTGAGCAGAAAAGTTTGTAAAATATGGAAAAATCTAACTTGTAAAATTTTGGATTACTGAATCAAACAATTTTTGTTAGAACAACACCTATTGAGTTATACACGAACATCAACTCCCATTTAGATACTAGTATTGCACAATTTACTTACTCTAAAAACATTGTTTCAAACATGATTCATTCATGCGAAATCGAGGGGAGTATTTCATCAATAAAAATTTATTCAGTCCCTGAATATGAAGTGACGGTGACGCGAGTCTGCAGAATTTCTGGATGTTTTTTTTGTATGAACATATTCTTGTTGGTGTTGGTCCAATCCCTGTGAACAATAATCATGCATAATCCTGAAAGCATGTCGTCAGATATAGTTGATCTAAGCCATGTCTTGACTCTTCTAAGAGTGTTTAATGATAATTCCACCGTACAAGTGGTGGCGAGCAGGGTTAAAAATTTGATCATCGCCTCACGCACGGCTGGAAACAAATCCGTATTTTTTACCAAATCAACAAAATCTGACTTGAATCTGTTCAATGGATTCCATCTTGCTCATTTCGTACCATGACAATGGCGTCTTGTTCAAAATGATTTATTTGATAAAATTGGTAGATGGTTTGTATCCTTGGCAATGTACCTTGTTCAATTTCAGACCCTTCTTGCACTGTGTTACGATTGTTCCTGCAATAGTTTCTGCGTCCATTTTATCAAGTACTGTAAATCCATGGAAATCTTCTCATATGACGATTTTCTCTTCACCCAGAAATCTCAGTCCGATAGACAGTTGCTCCGTTTCCAAGATATCAGCAGTCTCATCTGCTTAGATTTGTAATCCAGTTTAATTGTTTGCTGCAGTAACAATATCATCCCTCTTAGTCTTATCTGTTCATTTTGGACTCATACAAAGGTATATATATGGCATTGTCACTGGCGTGTTCTATATGTCTCTTTAATAAATCGGTAACATACAAGTTTCAATTCGAAACGATAGCAAATCATTAAAATTGCTTGGTTTTGAATCTTTACCCCTTAATGCAAGTCCATGGGTACAACAGAAAATAATTGACAAAATTGAATTAATTTTACACGATTCCTTTAAGCATTTTCACTGAAGGCACTGTCACATAAACTGTAGACAGTCCGTTCTGGATTGTTTGTGTTGGCAAGACACTTGCTAGGATCCTTTTGAGATTGATGATGCCAGACACTTATCATATGTTTTTTTGCAGCGTTATGGAAGTTGTATACTTTCAACAAGGTGTACTGACTTGTTATCTTCCAGATACACTTCATGATGCACCATGTTATGGAAGTCGTTATACTTTCGACAAGGGGTACCGACTTGTTACCTTCCAGGTACACTATATGATGCACCATTATCTGGCCTTATTCTCAAAACTCCCCCCCCAGCAGTATTCCTGCGGACGCCCATTGATCATGAATACATTCGTTTCCATACCCATTTGGGTAAAATAGATAAAAGAATATCCCAAAAACTAAATGTCATGTTTTTATTTATCCTGAAACATATGCATACAAAGAATGGATAGAGGACACAATTTAAGGGCATCATATAAGTTATAATTGTTCCCAACCATCATGCTGGCTAGCAGTAAACAGTATTCTCACTCTTGTACTTGTCAAGCTTCAATTAACAAAAGAAGGGCAAAGACAAATCTAGATCCTAATAAAAGTGAGGACATCAAATATCCTATGTCACAGAAACAGCTGCCGCCACAACATTTGATTGGACATAATCAAAAGGCATGTCAGTAACACTCCATCTCATGATGAATTGTTTTTTTTATTGATTAAATATTAACAAAGCAATAACAAACTGTATTATTTCCTCTATTAACTGGTCTTAGGGCACCTTTTTGCCTTCAACATGTCATTTCCATATTACATGCATTTATATAAAGTTATTTCAGAACTATTGATTGTTTTTGTCTTGTCAAATGGTTTCACATTAAGAACACTTCAAGTGCAGTCCATCCTGCTGGTCCCCTGCATTTGTCTGACAGATGCTAATTTAGTGTGGGTTCTAGCATGTTGTTGACATAGCATTGCACATTGACAACACTGAACGGTAGTTCCAATATGTTGAGTCTAGTTTTTGCAAGCTACAGTTAGCCATTCACCTCACTTGTTATTATTTTTCTCTATACAATTGCTTACAGTTATGCACCCTTATCAATTAAGTATTTCTAGAACTTGCTACACAGAATCACAGTCAGTGTAAGGGATTCCTGAATGAAACAACTTACAATTACATATTAAGCAGTACACTTGGTTTCCTGTATTCAACAAATGAGTTACACATGAACAAGTTCCTATTGGTTCCTTGCACCAAAAGATGATTACATGTGGATTGGCTTTTATCGGTCCCCTGCATTCAACAAATAAGTCACATATTAACAACACTGAAAGACAGTTTCTGTGTTCCATCATACTGGTCCCCAGCAGTGACCTTGCAGTCGTTAAGTTGAAGGGTTTGCAAGGTAGGTAAATGTTCCCCAAGCTTGTGGAACTCTGACTGCTGTATGGTACTTCCATATAGGGAAAGCACTTCAAGATTGGGACAATACTGAAATAAAAATTGACCAAACATAAGGAGTAATTTAGTGTTTACTTCCTTATAAACATGTAAATGCAATTCCTCCACTCTTCACTGATTGATAGTAATGTTCTCCATAGCATTCAACATTCTCAAGTACATACTTGAATAGATATTCAACATTGTAACCAAAATGTATTTACCCATAATTATGAATAGATTAACCCATTTTTGTAGTTCTACAAAAAACATGTAGGTCAGATTTAGTTAATTTTTAGAAGAAAATACATCCAGGTAAATTAAATAATATTTGACATGTTTTACTGTTGATCATAGTAAACCAGGTTTGGGAATTTATTATAAATGTATGTATGTCAAAAATATTAGCACATTTGTATATACAGTTATAACCAGTTTACATCTTTTTTTCACTTTCTATTGCGTAGGTTGTCAAAGATTTTCTCACAGACAATAACTATTTTCTGCTTGGATATCATATAAAGTATTTTTGCAGGAAATATGTCACTAAGCCGCCTTTGCAAAAAATTAAATACAATTTCTTGCCAAAATTACGTTTTTGAAGATTTTGTATACATTGCATTGATTCTGGTGAAGTACAAAACAAATCTTCATACCAAACAATGCAGTTTTGTTTCATTACCTAATATTTCCCATCACAACATCGATTAACGACGCTGCTGAATGTGGTACTCACATGTCGCAGTAGGCGCCCTACATGCCTGACCCTCGGGCAGTGCAGTGTCAGGGACCGCAGGTGTAGCAGCGGCATGCTGTGGTAGACCTGGATCTGGGAAAGACGTGATAGGTGGAGACACAGGCTGGTCAGCTTAGGACAACCCTGCACAGAAATATAGTCTTAGTGATAGGTGCAGACACAGGCTGGTCAGCTTAGGACAACCCTGCACAGAAATATAGTCTTAGTGATAGGTGGAGACACAGGCTGGTCAGCTTAGGACAACCCTGCACAGAAATATAGTCTTAGGGATAGGTGGGACACAGGCTGGTCAGCTTAGGACAACCCTGCACAGAAATATAGTCTTAGTGATAGGTGCAGACACAGGCTGTTCAGCTTAGGACAACCCTGCACAGAAATATAGTCTTAGTGATAGGTGGAGACACAGGCTGGTCAGCTTAGGACAACCCTGCACAGAAATATAGTCTTAGTGATAGGTGGAGACACATGCTGGTCAGCTTAGGACAACCCTGCACAGAAATAAAGTCTTAGTGATAGGTGGAGACACAGGCTGTTCAGCTTAGGACAACCCTGCACAGAAATATAGTCTTAGTGATAGGTGGAGACACAGGCTGGTCAGCTTATGACAACCCTGTACAGAAATAAAGTTGCAGTGATAGGTGGAGACACAGGCTGGTCAGCTTTGGACAGAAATATGGTCCCATTGCAAGAGGATATAATACATTTGGTTTATCACAGCAGTTAAAGGTTTTTTGCTTTGAGTTAATGTAACAATAAGATGTATTCCATAACTTGCAGTAAATAGTAACAAATTATGTTGATATTGATTTTAAAATGCTGGTCATAAACAAAAGGTGTGCAAATATTTCATTTCCACTTCCAACTTTATATAATAATGGTTGGTATCTGGCACATACTTAATTTCACAGGCCTAAGTTAACTGAAAAGACGTCATTAGCAAGGTAGAAATGGCTGCCTCTGATCACAGGATTAAAGATTTAGCAGAATGTTATTTTTTGGATTTTAATAGATGGCCAAAGTCATGAATACAAAAAAATCAACATGACTAATCCTTTATGATATATAATCCTTCAAACTTACATGTACCAATGGCTTAAGATGAGAAAACATGACACATATATTTTTTGAGTACTTTTCAAAAGGAAATACTATGTCCAAACATTTAAATCACAAATAAGTATATATATTTGTCAAAGTGGTGTAGCTTTGTCTAGCGATCAGAGCAATTAATCAGGAGGTCTTGGGTTTTATCTCTCACCAGGGGAGTGTTTTTTTAATATCTTCTAGGTATGCGACCTACACATAAAAGTTCATAAAAATGTCTACATCATAAGTTATTGAAAAGAATTCTCTCTAAATGACCCAACTTATTTTATTTAAATAATATTAACCTGTCGTTTGACATGTATGAAATGAAGGGTCATTTATAATCCTCTCATCACTTTTAACAAATATGCTAAGTTTCAGGACCATATTCTATGAATTTTTGAATATATTTAAGATGAAGTTTATAAGACAAGACATGAAGAAAACCTACAACTGAATATGTAAGCAAGTTTTATGCTATGTTACATAATTTTAGAGCTATTACAATATATCAGTTTATGTGGATGGACAGACAGCCAGTCGACGGATGAACAGAGGAAGGGACTGACAGACAGACATACAGAAGACATATAGCTGAATGTATACAAAGATTTATGATCATACATTTTTTGAGTTATTACAATTTTAATTTCATTTCATTTTAGTAAGAGCAACCTGACCTTTGACCTCTGATATGAAAGAGGTCATGCATAATTCACACATTGCCATTTGTAAGCACATCATGCCATTTGTAAGCACATCTGGTTCCACCCAAGTATCTTGGAACACTTTCTTCTTAAGGACAAACGGACGGAAGGAACAAACATGATAGACATAAAACTATAGTCCAACTGGGTGAAGGAGACTATGAACATTTTCAAAATGGAATTGTTTAAGAATCAATAGAGTTTACTTACTTGTATCCTTAAGAATTTCAGCTGCGGGCATGAGATTTCTAAAAAATAATGGAAAACAAGATGTAATATTATATAATGCTAATTAATTCTGTGTTTGGAACAGTACTTGGCTAAATTAACATGGAACTTACCTAAATTAAATATATTTAACCTATTATTATATTTTACCTTTGACATGATGGAATTAGTAAAATAAATGTGCAATATTTCTGAACAAGTGCTCCATGATGGCCCTGAAGCACTTTACCTAAGTTCAAGCTTCTCCAACTGTTGATGACCTGAACTTGGTGACAAAGGTTTTGACCCTAATAGAGTAAGTTTTGTAAACAAAACCTAATAGACTCAGATTCAAACATGGCCTTACTATTGTAAAAATAAACATTCTGACCAAGTTATGGCCTCTATAGTAAAAACAAAGTTTTTCAAAGATTTGACCAGGTGATTTAGGTTTAAAAGCCCATAAACCTTCAAAATCAACAAATATTTTGTAAAATATTTTAAAGAATGAAGTTAACATACAAGGGACAAAATTGTCACAAAACCAGGTTTTCATTGTGAAAAAAAAATCTGATAAAGGGAGAAAACTCAAACTGAACTTTTGAAATGACCAAAAAAAATTAACCCCCTTTGTAAGTTTTTTTTTTTTTTTAAATCTATTTTTAGTCGTGGCGACCTTGACATTAATGATATTGACGTGATTCTTTCGTGGGACACACCGTCCCATGATGGTGAACAAATGTGCCAAATGATTTTAAAATCTCACAATGAATGACATAGTTAGCCAGGACAAGCTCATTTATGGCCATTTTTGACCTTTGAACTCAAAGTGTGACCTTGACCTTGGAGATATCGACGTAATTATTTCGCGCGACACACCGTCCAATGATGGTGAACAAATGTGCCAAATGATTTTAAAATCTGACGATGAACGACATAGTTATGGCTCAGACAAGCTCATTTATGGCCATTTTTGACCTTTGAACTCAAAGTGTGACCTTGACCTTGGAGATATCGACGTAATTATTTCGCGCGACACACCGTCCAATGATGGTGAACAAATGTGCCAAATGATTTTAAAATCTGACAATGAACGACATAGTTATGGCCCGGACAAGCTTATTCCGCCAGCCCGCCAGCCCGCCAGCCAGCCAGCCCGCCAGCCAGCCAGCCAGCCCGCCCGCATTCGCCAATCTAATAACCAGTTTTTTCCTTCGGAAAACCTGGTTAATAAATAAATCAATGTTTCCTTATAGCAATAGCCGGAATTTCAATGCTAGATGTGGTCTGGTAAGATAGATTTAACAATTACAAAATGCTCTATTTTTGCAGGACAATATATTCAACACATGTTCATGTACAAAGTTAGTGTTTGTGTGTCGTATAAATAGTTTTTGTTGGGGGAAATTAAAATGGAATATATTGTGCCACAAAAAATAACAAGAGCACCGCATAACGGGTGCAACACTCGGCTGCGGGTGCAGTTTTGAATAAATGAAAGGTTGTAGAGGTCACAGTGACCTTGACCTTTGACCTAGTGACCCCAAAATGGGTGTGGCGTGTAGAACTCATCAAGGTGCATCTACATATCAAGTTTCAAAGTTGTAGGTTGAAGCACTTTGATTTTAGAGCCAATGTTCAAAACCTTTACAAACCTTGACACGGACGGCGGACACGATGAGCTGGCTATGACAATACCTCGGGTTTTCTCTGAAAACAGCCGAGCTAAAAATGAGCGTTGAAATTTAGGCTATTGCCAAAAGGAACACTCATATTTTATTGATTAATATTATTTTTCAAAATATTGTGCGAAATATTTGTTGATTTTGAGTATTTATGTTACTTTAAGACATGCATTACCAAGATTCAAACTTTGTCTAGATATTGTTCAAATAAACATCTGACAGTTTCATCAAGAATGAGTCATAAACGTGAGTGGTAACAAGGTTTTTCTAAGATTTAACCTTGTGACCTAGTTTTTAGACGCATGTGATCCAGAATCAAACTCATTCTATATATTGGCTAATTAAACATTCTGACCAAGTTTCATCAAGATCGAGTTAAAAAATGTGATCTATAAAATGGTACAAAGCCAAACCTTGAATACCAGCTTTGCACTATCGCAAGACACCAGACGTACGATGATCACAATAGCTCGCCTTGAGACTTTGTGCACAAGTAAGCTACAAAATAAGTTTAAAAAATTGTCTATACAATTTTCATCAGGCCACACCTAGAGACTCCAGGTGTATGCCCATGCAGATTGTCAAGGAAGACAACTCCGCCAGCCTCACACAGAGTTGTGTCTCCTGGGGGATGGTTCTCAGCTCAAGTCTCTCAAGGTTGGTCTCACAACTGATCAACAGCTGGGCTCTCGAACACTGCTGAAACTGATATACAAGTTTAACTATGTATCTCAACAGGCTGTTTTTGTAACAGATATAATAGTTTTACATAACATTGAAGATCAACTCATATTAATAAATGTATATCAATTTGGTAAATATCTAGGTTTATGCAGTACTACTCAATGGACATATAGGTGACTTCTTCAGGACATCAGTGGGAGTCCACGGACAGATAGGTGACTTCTTCAGGACATTAGTGGCAGTCCACAGACAGATAGATTACTTCTTCAGGACATTAGTGGCAGTCCACAGACAGATAGGTGACTTCTTCAGGACATTTGTGGGAGTCTGTCAAGAGTGTTTGCTGTCCCCTGTTCTGTTTAACCTTTTCCTTGACAAGATAATGCAGGAGTCCATAGAGGTTTGGTGGTGTTGGAGGGTCTCCTGCATTGACTCAATCAGTGGCAGACCCGTCTCTAACTTGAGATTCGCTAATGACATTGACCTAATGGTTTGCAGCAGCAGTGAACTCCAAACCTTCACCAACAGACTCTATGAAAGAGCAGTAGCATACATGATGGACGTTTGCAAAGAGACATCAAAGATCACAGTGAACAGCAGGAACAAAACCAGTGCAGACGAGACTAGCTTCAAGTACTTGGGAGCATCCCAGTCCAAGCATGGAGGTCCATATTAGAATTGACATGGCGATTGCAGCCATGGCCAGACTGAGCAGGTTGTGGGAAAACCGCTCCATCAGCTTTCCCACCAAGTACACGCTCTACAAGTCCCTTGTAGACTACATACTAATTTGCAGCTACAAAATCTGGTTGCTTTACGCGGACACATAACGCAGGATACAGACGTTTGAGCACAGATGTCTCTGAAGACTTCTCCCCATCGCCTACATGAAGCACAAGAAAAGAGTACTTCCGCAACATGAAAGCAATACTTGTTGGCCCCTCCGGGCGACCATAAAATGACGAAAGCTGGTTTGCTTTAGACACGTCACCAGGCACGACTCTCTGTACAAGACTGTGCACTAGGGCCCGCTAGAGGAAGGTTGCCAGTCCTTGCCGTCAGAAGAAAAGGTGGTTGGACAATTTGAAAGAGTGGAAGTCCCTCCCCCTTGGTTGAGCTACTCTCAGTAGCATACAACTGACCCAACTGGCGTAGAATGTCTGCCTTGCTGTCCCTAAATCCCCCCCCCCACCCCCCACAACAGCAAGACAGGTAAAGAGAATGATGAATATGATTATTATACAGTAAATAATCTCGATACACTGAATGTTAAGTGTGTGTATATGTCTGATATGTGTGCTTAGTAAAATAGGGCCCTGATGAAAACTGGACTGAACATGCCTACAACATTATCATGAAGTTTGGTAACCTTAGGATGAATACTACCCCATACCTTGCCACCATCAATAGTGGGGTAAAATAAACACAAAACAGGAATTCATAACATTTACTTAAACTGATGTATTTATTTGTTCTTCTGCTTCTCAGTCAGTTTAAGACTCCACAAAACGTGGCTTACAATATACACAAACATCTTCAAACTGATGTGATAATTACCTTTGGAAGGTTGTTGAGTGCTACTTGTCTCAGCCTGTTCACTGAGGGCAGGTCTAGGGTGGACAGGTGGAGGTGACCTGTCAAACTGCACTCCTCTATGTTGCTTGGCAACCGGAGACGCCTGAAAGGATTGGGTGGAAAACAATGCTTTATATTCACTGCACAATCAATAATGTATATAAAAATTGTGATTCATTTTCATCAAAGGACACTCATTGAAATACCCAAAAGCCCCTGATAAGCTTTTTGCACTGGGGTGCACACGTGTCAATGTATACTCTGCAGTTATGATGGTGGTAAAAGTAAATGTATGGTAAGATAAATGGTGGTAAGTCACGTCAACAAAATGTAACATTGAATGGAACAAGCATGACTTGAATTACCAAACTTGCAATGTACAATCTGCACATTCAGCAAGGCAGCCCAGTCAAAACTAGTTTTTTTTGTCATTCTTCATTGTCACTAATGTAGGCAAAGAATGTGAGTAATTGTATTCCCAATATTATTTTTGTGTGTGCTAATGTACACCAAAATTGTATTTTCTTCTGTATGTCCCACATGTGTGTGTAATGTATGCAACTTTATGCCTTTGACCCTTTAGACTTAATTTAACATATTCAACCAATCAAAATACCCACTCAAAGCATTTTCATTGGTCAATTAAAAGAATTCGAAATTATGATTGATTTGAAAAGACAAAGCATAGGTGGCATAGTCCATTGCACCGTCTCACCTCAATGCCTTGGATCCCACCAGTCTGAGAGATGCCAGGCAAGGACAGCCTTGAAGGATACTCTCCATAACCTGGTCAGATAGGCAGTCACATTTCTCTATGGAGAGCTCTACAAGACCTGCACAGCTACAAGCAAATGATGACTGCTAGTCAGTTGTACAAAATGAAAATGCAATAAATAAACATTTGTTCATGGTTTAATTTACATCACACCTCTCATGTGCAGTGTGTAAATTGCCAATTGCATAGTTTCTCTGGTTACATGTTAAACAGAAACTTGATATGATAATGATGAACTAAGTTCTTTGATTCTAGCGAAATCTGCCTATGTATACAGTTGTATATTGTATTAAATTCAGAAAAATCTATCTGAGAAGCTTGAACATACATCATTAAAGGTTATTCAATCAGTATGAGGTTTTTAACATAACACTAAAAATAGTCTGAAGATACATCTCTGTCACATAAGCTACAAGTACATCCCAGTCATTGCGGTTCAATGACGCATTATGTGTGGATCACTGGGGATGAAAACAACAGTTTTGAACATCTAAACTTCATGTTGACAACTCATTTAAAGTTTCAATTTAATTGCTTTAGAAATATGGAAGTAAACTTAAAATAACATCTTACATACCAAGAGACAGTGGTACTCAAATTCGCCCCTTCTCAAACTTCATTTCTGGGGATATATTTAGACAGTTAAAATGTTATACAGAACAATACTTAAAAGACTAACCATAGAGTTAGTGGATTTTCAGGACCATCCAGAGTACAAACTCCTTGTAGCTTCAATTTCTGCAGTTTACTGGAAGTCACACTCATCTTAGCAAAGTTGGTACCCTCCACATTTAAATGTTCAAGCCCAGACGCACTGATAAAACACTGTCTAACCATACCACAGTACTGAAATGATAATTCAAACAATCATCATCTGAATTAATATGTTGTTGTTTTTCAAATGCTTGAAGCTCAGATATTAGATATATAACTGTAAGATCATATAGAACCTTTTCACATAAAGAACCTTTTCACATAAAGAACCTTTTCACATTCCCAACATCAAGTTGTGTAAGAAGTGCCTCCTTTGATAAAAAAAATCAAGAACAAGGCTGACGATGGGGAGAATCTGGAATTGCTTAGAGGCATTATAATATTCAATGGAAAACATATTCAATAAGACAAACAAAATTGAATTTAACAAGAATGCCAACTGTACAAAAAATACGCCCATTTAAAGGTCTTGGTTACATTGATTAGAGGAAGATATATTTATCTGTGGTAAAAATGTTGGCAAACAAAGTATTATTTGAGTAAGAGGGAATGGAATGTTAAGTTAGCAAATTTGGATAATTCAAGGGCCGTAATTCAGAAGATCTTAAGGCAATATGGCTTGTTATGGAACTTGGTCAAACATATATGCCCCAAAACACTGTCACCAAGTTTCAAGATAATAAAATAACAGCTTTTTGAGCTAGAGAGAGGATAACATTAAATTGGTAAATTTTTTGATCATTCAAGCGCCGTAATTAAGATGTGCTTCAGGTGATCTGGCTGCTTATTGTACTTGGCCAAGATTTTACACCAATAAACATTGGGATCCAATTTGATCATGAAACCATTAAAACTTTTTTAGTTTAAGGCACAACAAGATTAATTTTCCCAATTTTTTAAATTCAAAGGCCATAATTCCAAAACACTTGAGGTTATCCGGCTTGTTATTAAAATTGGTCAAAATTATACACCTGCAAACATTATCAATAAAATTCATGATTATAATAATTAAACTTTTTGAGTACGAGATTGGAAAAGTTTAATTTAGCCATTTGTTTTCCTTGTTCAAGGGCCATTATAAAGAGAGGTTTGAGATAATCTGGTTATCAAACTTGTAGGTCGCCGTGGTGTAATGGATATGGTGTCCGCCTAGCGACCGGGAGGTCACGGGTTCGATCCCCACCGTGGGAGCGTTCTTTAGATCTCCCCCAAAGACACCAAGTACTGGTTCTAGGCCCAGGAAACGGACTCGAGAGCGTTTATATAAGCCTTAGGCTTTCGATGCAATCGAGCTAAAATAAATAGGTTTAAACTAAACTTGGCCAAGATTATGATGATCTGATTTAAACTATATGAGTTATGCCTCGGTCACACTGTCACGAATTAGAGCTACGAACGAGCTACGAATACTTTTCGGCACAGTTCGTAGCTATCCTTACTGGACCGTGGCTCTCCGTTCTTGATCCGTGATCAGTCGTAGTAGTTTTTGGATGTCCGTAGCGACTCTTGACAAATTTTGAACATGTTAAAAAAATTGCTACCAATTTATCGACCCTAGCGTATCCGTAGCAGTCCGTACTAAACCATACTGATCCATATTAGTTCATAACGACACTGTAGTCGTCCGTACCTTTTCGTAGGCCCACAGATTTTCAAGGACTTCTACAGATTGATACGAAGAACTACGGAGCGTTACGGTTACGCTACCTATTAGCTACGATTATTCCACGGATATACTGTGACTTTGACCTAGTGACCTGAAAATCAATAGGGGTCATCTGCCAGTCATGATCAATGTACCTATGAAGTTTCATGATCCTAGGCCTAATTATTCTTGAGTTATCATCAGGAAACCATTTTACTGTTTCGAGGCACTGTGACCTTTACCTTTGACCTAGTGACCTGAAAATTAATAGGGGTCATCTGCCAGTCATGATCAATGTACCTATGAAGTTTCATGATCCTTGGCGTAAGCATTCTTGAGTTATCATCCGGAAACCATTTTACTATTTCGAGTCACTGTAACCTTGACCTTTGACATAGTGACCTGAAAATCAATAGGGGTTATCTGCCAGTCATGATCAATGAACTTATGAACTTTCATGATCCTAGGCGTAAGCATTCTTGAGTTATCATCCGGAAACCATTTTACTGTTTCGAATCACTGTGACCTTGACCTTTGACCTAGTGACCTGAAAATCAATAGGGGTCATCTGCCAGTCATGATCAATGTACCTATGAATTTTCATGATCCTAGGCATAAGCATTCTTGAGTTATCATCCGGAAACCATTTTACTTTTTCGAATCACTGTGACCTTGACCTTTGACCTAGTGACCTGAAAATCAATAGGGGTCATCTGCCAGTCATGATCAATGTACCTATGAATTTTCATGATCCTAGGCATAAGCATTCTTGAGTTATCATCCGTAAAACCATTTTACTTTTTCGAATCACTGTGACCTTGACCTTTGACCTAGTGACCTGAAAATCAATAGGGGTCATCTGCCAGTCATGATCAATGTACCTATGAAGTTTCATGATCCTAGGCCTAAGCGTTCTTGAGTTATCATCTGGAAACCATCTGGTGGATGGACCGACTGATGGACCGACCGACCGACAGACAGACCGACATGTGCAAAACAATATACCCCCTCTTCTTCGAAGGGGGGCATAAAAAGGAGGTGGTGGATTAGAGACTGGCTTTTAAGACGACCCAGCTCTTGGTTTTGGATGGAGGAGGTAGACTCTTCCCCAGACACGGCTGATTCCATTATTTTTGTTACGTGCTGTTGCTGCAACTTGCATGTTCTCGTTTTGGGAGTCATTCTATGTATGACAATACAAGAGGCTGTGGGCGCAATGTTCAATCGTAGTTCATTCCTACCTGTCGGTACCAGTCCGTCACAATTCCCACTGCTTCGTAGCAGACCGTTCTAGTTCGTACTTACCCGTACTAGACAGCAGCGGATCCGTAGTTAGATCGTACTGATTCGCGTAGCATCATACTTAATCGTACCAGACCGTAGCAGATTCGTTGTTTGATCGTACCGATTCGTGGCGCTCCTTACTAAATCGTGTCGATAAGTAGCAGTCCGTACCTTTCCTTGTGCGTTTTCCAACATTTTGATGGTAGATCGTTGTGCTCCGTACTGAAATCGTAGCGGCTTACGAATTTTGACAATTTCATAGTCATTCGTAGCCGATTGAATCGAAGCTCATTCGTAGCTCTGATTCGTGACAGTGTGACCGAGGCATAACAGAGCAAACAAGATATAAGCTTTTTTCACCAATTGAAGGGCTATATTTCAGAAGTACTTCAGATGATCTTGCTGTTTACCAAACTTGGCCCCGAACATTTTCTAACAAACATTATTGCCAAATTTTATTATGATCCGATTTTAACTATGTGATTAAATGAGCAACCATTGTTTTTCTGGACCCTGATATATGTAGATTATAGGGCCAAATAATTCAATAGCCTCAAAGATTTACCAAAGTTATCACTTGTCTTTCAAGCTCCAGCTCAAAAAGCACTTTCAATCATGAAGAACATGTACATGGTGAATGTTTGTGCTTTAACAATTGCTGGCCATGTTAATATTCATATTAAGAGCCTCCTTTTTCAGCTGCATGCATGAAGAACAATTGATTCATACAAATAAACAAACTTTTACACTGGAATAATGTATAGATTTGAAACTCAGTACTGACCATGCTTGTACCTCACAAGTTATCTACCAAGCTTGCAATCTCACCTCAATGTTAAGCGATGTCAATGAAGGCACATTCTGGACTTCCAAAGATTTCAGTTTTCCACAATGATTAAAGGTCACTGTCTTTATAGCCTTCCAGAAGTCAAGTCTGAACCTTAAAACATTAAAATATTATATAAGTGATAAGAACATTCAAAAAAAGTTTTTTTCATAGTAATGAAACAGAACTATCATTAAAAGTGATTGATGCTCAAAGAGGATGTACTTTGACAATATATGGATGAATTGTGTGTAAACAAATTATTATTCAATAATTTCCTAAAAATTTCTTGAGCGGCATGACAAGAAAATAGGTGAATTGTGTCTTCACAGTTCACTTCTTCATTGTGCAAACACCATTCCAATTTAATTTCATATATAGGATATTGTTTGCAACACAAAGTATGCAATGCACAATGATAAAAGTAAAATTTGCCTATGTTCAAGGGCACATAATTGTGCAACAATTAACAGTACATAAACAAACATAAACTCCTGCGCCTATACACAGTATAAACAACACTACTATACAATTTCGTTTTGATACACAAAAAACTCTTTTTGACACAAAATACACATGAACAATGATATAGTTAAGAATCCAAAATGTGGCTCAATTTAAGGGCAAATAACTCTGCAAAGAATATTACGACATACAGAAAAATAGTGTTTCATGTTGATACACATAAAACTAATCTAAAACTAGGTCCCGGTGGTGAAGTGGATGAGGTGTCCGCCTAGCGATCAGGAGTTCGTGGGTTCGCTTCCTACTCGGGGAGCGTTCTCATTTTCTCCTCCATAGACACCAAGTACTGGTTCTTTCCAGGAAACGGACTCGACAGTGTCTATATCTGCCAAAAGGCATTCCTGTAATAGTCAGCAATTGACTGTAGGAAGTACAAAGTAGAAGTAATCGATTAATTCATATTATTCAATTCAGTATCAAGTACACATGTACAATGAAGTTAGTATCGGAAAATGGCACATAACTCTGCAGAAAATATCATGACATATATGAACATTATATTTTGCACCTAACCATTGTACAAAAAACTCATTTATTAAGTTTCATGCTGATGCCTCTAAAAACTGAGAGACAAGTTTGTGACACATGATGGTTTGTGTAAGGTATATATACCTTTCTTGCTATATACAACAAAAAATGAGTGAACCTCTATGTTGTATAAGTAACATATCTTTAAATGTTCATGTTGATGGGCAGAAAACTGAGAAAAAAGTATGCGCTACAAAAGGACATGTGCAGCATGACAGACAAACTGACCAACCTGCCAACTGGCTGACCATAAGAGTGACCAACCTGCCAACCGACAGCGTAACCAACCGGACAACCGGCGACCGATAGGGTGATCAACCTGCCAACCAGCTGACTCACAATGTGACCAACCTGCCAACCAGCTGACTCACAATGTGACCAACCTGCCAACCGGTTGACTCACAATGTGATCAACCTGCCAACCGGCTGACCAACAGGGTGACCAACCTGCCAACCGGCTGACCGACAGCGTAACCAACCTGCCAACCGACAGGGTGACCAACCTGCCAACTGGCTGACCATCAGGGTGACCAACCTGCCAACTGGCTGACCAACAGGGTGACCAACCTGCCAACTGGCTGACCAACAGGGTGACCAACCTGCCAACTGGCTGACCAACAGGGTGACCAACCTGCCAACCGGCTGACCGACAGGGTGACCAACCTGCCAACTGGCTGACCGACAGCGTAACCAACCTGCCAACTGACAGGGTGACAAACCTGCCAACCAGCTGACCAACAGGGTGACCAACCTGCCAACCGGCTGACCGACAGCGTAACCAACCTGCCAACCGACAGGGTGAACAACCTGGCAACCGGCTGACCAACAGGGTGACCAACCTGCCAACCGGCTGACCAACAGGGTGACCAACCTGCCAACTGGCTGACCAACAGCGTAACCAACCTGCCAACTGGCTGACCGACAGGGTGACCAACCTGCCAACCGGCTGACCAACAGGGTGACCAACCTGCCAACCGGCTGACCAACAGGGTGACCAACCTGCCAACTGGCTGACCGACAGCGTAACCAACCTGCCAACCGACAGGGTGACCAACCTGCCAACCGGCTGACCAACCTGCCAACCGGCTGACCGACAGCGTAACCAACCTGCCAACCGACAGGGTGACCAACCTGCCAACCGGCTGACCAACAGGGTGACCAACCTGCCAACTGGCTGACCGACAGCGTAACCAACCTGCCAACCGACAGGGTGACCAACCTGCCAACCGGCTGACCAACAGGGTGACCAACCTGCCAACCGGCTGACCAACAGGGTGACCAACCTGCCAACCGGCTGACCGACAGCGTAACCAACCTGCCAACCGACAGGGTGACCAACCTGCCAACCGGCTGACCAACAGGGTGACCAACCTGCCAACCGGCTGACCAACAGGGTGACCAACCTGCCAACTGGCTGACCAACAGCGTAACCAACCTGCCAACCAGCTGACAGACAGGGTGACCAACCTGCTGACCGACAGGGTGACCAACCTGCCAACCGGCTGGCCGACAGGGTGACCAACCTTCGAACCGGTTTACCGACAGGGTGACCAACCTGCTGACTGACAAGGTGACCAACCTGCCAACCGACTGACCGACAGGGTGACCAACCGGCTGACCGACAGGGTGACCAACCTGCCAACCGGCTGACTGACAGGGTGACCAACCTGCCAACCAGCTGACTAAACTGCCAACCGGCTGACCAACAGGGTGACCAACCTGCCAACAGGCTGACCAACAGGGTGACCAACCTGCCAACTGGCTGACCAACAGCGTAACCAACCTGCCAACCGGCTGACAGACAGGGTGACCAACCTGCTGACCGACAGGGTGACCAACCGGCTGACCGACAGGGTGACCAACCTGCCAACCGGCTGACTGACAGGGTGACCAACCTGCCAACCAGCTGACCAAACTGCCAACCGGCTGACCAACAGGGTGACCAACCTGCCAACCGGCTGACCAACAGGGTGACCAACTGGCTGACCTACAGGGTGACCAACCTGCCAAACGGCTGACCGACAGGGTGACCAACCTGCCAACCAGCTGACTGACAGGGTGAGCAACCAGCTTACCCACAATGTGACCAACCTGCCAACTGGCTGACCAACAGGGTGACCAACCTGCTGACCGACAGAATGACCAACCTGCCAACCGGCTGACCGACAGGGTGACCAACCTGCAAACCGGCTGACCGACAGGGTGAGCAACCGGCTTACCCATAATGTGACCAACCTGCCAACTGGCTGACCGACAGGGTAAGCAACCTGCCAACAGGCTTACCCACAATGTGACAAACCTGCCAACCGGCTGACAGACAGGGTGACCAACCTGCCAACCGGCTTACCGACAGGGTGACCAACCTGCCAACCGGCTTACCGACAGGGTGAACAATCTGCCAACCAGCTTACCGACAGGGTTACCAACCTGCCAACCGGCTGACTTACAGGGTGACCAACCGGCTAACCCACAGGGTGACCAACCGGCCAACCAGCTGACCGACAGATTGACCAACCTGCCAACCGGCTAACCCACAGGGTGACCAACCTGCCAACTGACTGACTGACAGGGTGACCAACCTGCCAACCGGCTGACCGACAGGGTGATTTCAGTAAACCACTGCACAAACTTTGTTCACTGTGGTATTACAATATTAAAAATCTTAATATTTCAAACTCAATTGTTTGAAATAAAAGTGTAAATATTTTTCATTGTTGTGGAATAAAAACTACAGGGGAGGAAAATGCACAAAAATAAAGGTTCAACAAAAACTCTTCACTGTTAAATTGATGGAGCAAAGTTAAGATCTATTTGTGAAACTATTGAAATTAAAAGAAAGATAATCAGCTAAATGGAGATTAAATCACAACTCTTTTCTTTTCAAACTAACTGACTGTTTAAGAAAGGCGCATCTCTGCAGATCTAAGACTTGAAGATGGCTGAAGTGCTGCAGACACCGTGACATCACGTCCCCATGGAAACCTTTGAGCACATGACATCTAAGAACTTCAAGGTCAGGGACTCCGATTCCATTTGAAAATGGCTCACCAAACTTACATTCCACTAAAGTTTCCAGACCTTGAAGGCGGGAAATCTGCAATCAGAATGAAGAGAATTTACAACTGAATGATGCCACAAAATCAGGTTTTAAATAAACAAGGGCTGTTTGTAAAACATGCATGCCCCCATATGGGCTGTCAGTTGTAGTGGCAGCAATTGAGTTAATACATTTTTTGTCACTGTGACCTTGACCTTTGACCTAACGACCTGAAAATCAATAGGGGTCATCTGCCAGTCATGATCAATGTACCTATGAAGTTTCATGACTCTAGGCGTAAGCATTCTTGAGTTATCCTCAGGAAACCATTTTACTGTTTCGAGTCACTGTGACCTTGACCTTTGACCTAGTGACCTGAAAATAAATAGGGGTCATCTGCCAGTCATGATCAATGTACCTATGAAGTTTTATGATCCTAGGCGTAAGCATTCTTGAGTTATGAACAAGAAAACATTTTACTGTTTCGAGTCACTGTGACCTTGACCTTTGACCTAGCGACCTGAAAATCAATATGGGTCATCTGCCAGTCATGATCAATTTTCCTATGAAGTTTCATGATCCTAGGCGTAAGCATTCTTGAGTTATCATCCGGAAACCATTTTACTGTTTCAAGTCACTGTGACCTTGACCTTTGACCTAGTGACCTGAAAATCAATAGGGGTCATCTGCCAGTCATGATCAATGTACCTATGAAGTTTCATGATCCTAGGCGTAAGCATTCTTAAGTTATCATCCGGAAACCATTTTACTGTTTCGAGTCACTGTGACCTTGACCTTTGACCTAGTGACCTGAAAATCAATAGGGGTCATTTGCCAGTCATGATCAATGTACCTATGAAGTTTCATGATCCTAGGCGTAAGCATTCTTGAGTTATCATCCGGAAACCATTTTACTATTTCGAGTCACTGTGACCTTGACCTTTGACCTAGTGACCTGAAAATCAATAGGGGTCATCTGCCAGTCATGATCAATGTACCTGTGAAGTTTCATGATCCTAGGCCTAAGCATTCTTGAGTTATCATCCGGAAACCATTTTACTAGTTCGAGTCACTGTGACCTTTGACCTAGTGACCTGAAAATCAATAGGGGTCATCTGCCAGTCATGATCAATGTACCTATGAAGTTTCATGATCCTAGGCCTAAGCGTTCTTGAGTTATCATCTGGAAACCATCTGGTGGACGGACCCACAGACGGACCGACCAACATGTGCAAAACAATATACCCCATCTTCTTCGAAGGGGGGCATAAAAATAGAATGTACATAGAATGCTTTATCAAGATTGTTAAATGCAAACTTTAGCTATTTACCCCAAACCACATGTTTGACCCTACCAACCCGCACAGTCCACACCCATATCAATCAATATAAAAGATGGAGGATAATGTTAATTAATTTTCATTGATTTATATTCATTCGTATTGAAAAGCCTAGTTCAAGTGTTAGCATTGAAGCAGTGTGTTTGAAGATAATATTAGGTTGTATTTTTTGTGTGACACTCATTCTCGTTTAGGTACTTTGCACAATAGAGCAGAGCTTCTTTAAGTAATTTGGGTAAAGGACCACCTAATGAAAGTTTATATGAATTTATAAGAACAAAATAGCTGTAAGATGTGTTTCTATTATTAGCTTTTGACGCTACATTGTGTAGTGCAGTGAAGCACATATTTGGTAGCAGAAACTCCAAACAACATTTGTTAATTTTTCATGAAGTTTGTCATGAAATTTTGAAAATATTACTGGATTAAAAAACTTAAAACACAATTAGTTAACTACAGCGTAATGCTTGCACAACTACTTGGCCATCCACCCCATTTTGGGCTTAATTAGAAAAAATCCAGATAAAACAATCATAACTGACACTGAAAATTTACACACCTACATGCGCTTTGTTTATCTGTGACAAGGTTAAATTTATTGATTTTGTGTGGATTTATTTTCAATGGATTATCAAAGATAAACATAACTTGTATTTAATATTCTGCAAGTATAACATTTATTGAATTTTACAAGTGAAAGCACGCATAATATACATGACAATAATATATGGTTGTGACCTTTAACCATAAAGATATTGGCAATCCTGTGAACAACGGCTATTGAAATGTGCTTAGTGACAGCATAGGCCGTTTCTAAGAAAATCACAATTGAAAACATTTAAGTTAGTTTAGAAAGCAAATGTATAACTTGTCAATGCCATAAACATTCACAATAGCATAAAAGATGACGGACACTTTATATTTTCTAAGGTTAACTTCACTCTCAAAACATTTACCTGTCGTCCATACATCAGATGGTCAAAGAAATTTTGTTCAGAGATGTCCAGGCATTCCCGTAACATCAGTTCTTTAAGTTTTGGCATGGTCAGCTTTAGAAATGATGTCTTGGGTGAGTTCTAATAACATATACCACAATACATGTACGTCATTTATGTTAAAACATGGTATTACCATAAATTTAAATTTACTTATTCCTGTACATATACAACAAAGATGAAAAAAAAATTAAATGACAAATTCAAAACATATTATAATTACACAAGGTATCATGGGTAGTATTGGTTGACAAAAAGAAGATTCAAACCCTGATTACAACTACTGGTAAATGCAAAACACAGTATCACAAAGTATGAACACACTTCACCATGTCTCTTCACTTGTAATCACATAAGACAACTCCCTGTAAGACAGTGGGAACCTAGCATTATATGAGCTGCGTTCTGGCTAAGCAGGGCACCATGCATGTGGGTAATGTTTCGTCTCAGTGCAGTCCACCTAGTCTGCTTTAGTGGTATTTTTTGTTTAAAGGAAGTCACTTGTTGGCAAAACTCCAGTGTAGTTGAGATGTGTTGTCCCTTATTAGCCTGTGCAGACTTCTAGGCTTATCTGGGACAACACTTTACGTACATGCATTAAGCCCAATTTACTCAGAACAAGGCTTATTTTATAACAAGCTTCACACACTCTGGTTCAAATGATTGGACTCATTTTCACGGATGCAGCTTAAAAATTTACATTTTTGACTATGACTTCTTCTCAGTAAATTGTTAATAAGAAAATCAAATAAAATCTGAATTCTCATCTTTTTGACCGTCCACTGACAAAAACTAGGTTTATTGTTACCTGGAATTCAAAAGATGTAAGATTCTCTGACACCAAGTTAACCATGTTCCAGGAGTTACCTCCATAGCATAGTTTCTGTAGATAAGGCAACTGGAATATAGAAGTAATTAACAGTGGTATTGTATTCAAACTGTCCTATGTCCATTTAAACCAACTGTCAACAATTCTGTAAGTTACAAGCAGGCTGATTTGAAGGACATGTGCAAAATAAATCTTGCTTAATAAACTTATTTTATTTCTGAATTTAGTCACCAAGGCTCATGGTTACTAGGCATGGGTACCTAAACTATTCACAAAATCTCATGGTTGCTAGGAATGGAGGGAGAAACTATTCACCGAAGCTAAAGGTTACTATGCATGGGAACAGAAACCATTCACTAAGGCTCATGGTTGCTAGGCATGGGAACATCAACTATTCACCAAGGCTCATGGTCACTAGGCATGGAAACATCAACTGTTCAGCAAGGATTCACAAAAGCTCATGGTTGCTAGGCATGGGAACATCAACTATTCACCAAGGCTCATGGTCACTAGGCATGGAAACATCAACTGTTCAGCAAGGATTCACAAAAGCTCATGGTTGCTAGGCATGGGAACATCAACTATTCACCAAGGCTCATGGGTGCTAAGCATGGGAACATCAACTGTTCAACAAGGCTCATGGTTACTAGGCATGGGAGAAGAAACCATTCACAAATGCTCATATTAGATAGGCATGGGAACATATACTATTCACCGAAGCTCATGGTTACAAGGCATGGGAACATGAACTTTTCATCAAGCCTAATGATAACCAGGCATGGGAACATATTCTATTCACCAAGGCTCATGGTTGCTAGGCATGGAAACATATATTATTCATCAAGGCTAATGGTAACTAGGCATGGGAACATATACTATTCACCAAGGCTCATGGTTGGTAGGCATGGGAACATATACTATTCACCAAGGCTCATGGTTGGTAGGCATGGGAACATATACTTTTCAACAAGGCTCATGGTGGCTAGGCATGGGAACATATACTATTCACTAAGGCTTATGGTAGCTAGGCATGGGTACGTAAACTATTTACCAATGCTCATGTTACTGGGCATGGGAACATATACTTTTCACCAAGGCTCATGGTTGCTCGGCATGGGAACATATACTTTTCACCAAGACTCATGGTTGCTAGGCATGGGAACATATACTATTTACCAAGGCTCGTGTTACTGGGCATGGGTACATATAATTTTCACAAAGGCTTATGGTTGCTAGGCATGGGAACATATACTTTTTAGCAAGGCTCATGGTTGCTAGGCATGGGAACATATACTATTCAACAAGGCTCATGGTGCTAGGCATAGGAACATATACCATTCACAAAGGCTCATGGTTTCTAGGCATGGGAACATATACTATTGAGCAAGGCTCATGGTTGCTAGGCATGAGATCATATACTATTCACCAAGGCTCATGGTAACTAGGCATGGCAACATATACTATTCATCAAGGCTCATGGTTGCTAGGCATGGGAACATATACTATTAACCAAGGCTCATGGTTGCTAGGCATCGGAACGTATACTATTCACAAAGGCTCATGGTTGCTAGGCATGGGAACATATACTATTCAACAAGGCTCATGGTTGCTAGGCTTAGGAAAATATACTATTCACAAAGGCTCATGGTTGCTAGACATGAGAACAAATACTATTGAGCAAGGCTCATGGTTGCTAGGCATGGGAACATATACTATTCACCAAGGCTCATGGTAACTAGGCATGGGAACATATACTAGTCATCAAGGCTCATGGTTGCTAGGCATGGGAACATACAACATTAATCTAGGCTCATGGTTGCTAGGCATGGGAACATATACTATTTACCAAGGCTCCTGGTTGCTAGGCATGGGAACATATACGTTTTACAAAGGCTCATGTTTACTAGGCATGGGAACATATACTTCTTACCAAGGCTCATGTTCCTGGGCATGGGAACATATACTATTAACCAAGGCTCATGGTTGCTAGGCATGGGGACATATACTATAAAACAAGCTCATGGTTGCTAGACATGGGAACATATACTATTTACCAAGGCTCATGTTACTGGGCATGGGAACATAAATTATTCACCAAGGCTCATGGTTTCTAGGCATGGGAACATATACTTTTCACCAAGGCTCATGGTTGCTCGGCATGGAAACATATACTATTCACCAAGGCTCATGGTTGCTAGGCATGGGAACATAAACTATTGACCAAGGCTCATTGTTGCTAGGCATGGGAACATAAACTATTAACCAAGGCTCATGGTTGCTAGGCATGGAAACATATACTTTTCACCAAGGTTCATGGTTGCTAGGCATGGGAACATATACTATTCACCAAGATTCATGGTTGCTAGACATGGGAACATATACTATTCACCAAGGCTAATGGTTGCTAGGCATGGGATCATATACTATTCACCAAGACTCATGGTGGCTACGCATGTGAACATATACTATTAACCAAGGCTAATTAACCATCTTACTATTGCTTTCTAAGCCGATCATTGATTATCCTTTTCTTACCTTAATTAAAAAGTAGCCTACTTATCTGCATATCTGAGTGTTACCTCTGCCAATAGGGCACAGACATCAGATGGGTTCATCTGTCTACATCCAGCGATATTCAGCGTATGAACGGTTCTCCATTTGTCTCTTGAATCTTTAAAGCCAGATGTCAACAAACTGTAGAAGGAAGGTACACACTTTATTAATACATTAGTAAACAATACTCCTTATTTATTATATATGATCACATGTGAACTAAAATAGCAAAATAACACCCCACATTTAAAAAAAGTGTTAAAGTTCATTTGCTACATTCTAAGATGTGCTTTAAATCTGTTAAATTTGAAAATATTGCAAGAATTATAAATTATATTTCAAATTTTTGAGTCTGCCTTTCTTGGCAATGTTTTTATTGTATAAATTGGAAAACGGTATGAAAACAGTAGCATAATCAGAATGTTAACTGGTACACATTTGAATAATTAGTATTTTCCACTAAACATTGAAAGCCTAAAACAAACTAGAGCTTTGTCACAGACATGACTTATATCCCAGGCCTATTTGCTAGCTTTGTTGAAAGGTTTACTCCAACATGTGTGATTCACTCTTAATGAAAAACATGTCTTGCACATCTACACTTCATAGTTATAACTATATTCCAAGTTTCAATTTAATTGCTTCAGAAATGTGTTGGAACATCACTCCACAAACTCATCCCATTTTATGCAGACACACTGACGGATCAACAGCCTGACAGATTCACTCTTATGTACGATACTCCAATTGGTTATAATACATCAACTATCTTCATCTCACCTCCAGCATTCTGAAAAGTCGAGGTCCCTCACCACTAGTGAACCTATCTCCACCGACTCCAGGTGCACTTTAAATGATAAATCAACACTAACCAGACTGGACGAACTGAGACTAACTTCTTTGAGACTGTCGACTGTAAAAGAGCAGTAGTGAGCATTTGTGTGCAATATAAATATGCAATTTGATTTTAAATAATAAAAACAAGAGGGCCTGAAAGGCCCAAAGTGGCTCACCTGAGATAAAAAGAAATGACATATTCTTTGCAGCCCAAGATATCAATAGAACAAATGTTCTAACCAAGAACAACAAATGGCCCCCTGGTGACCATGTTTTTCAACAGACTGGAACCATTTTTGAACTCGTCCAAGGTATTATTGGGACAAATCTTCTGACAAAGTTTCATGAAGATCCAACAATAAATGTGGCCTCTACAGTGTTAACCAGGCAAATATTCATGACGCACAACTGAAGACAGACAATTGACAACAGGTGATCACAAAAGTTCACCATGAGCAAAAAAAATTATGCTCATAAAGATTGTCACCATGTGTGAAGATCAGCAAGTGTCATTCAGATTGAACTAAAAATGTGACTTAAAGTATTCACAATGTTTCACTATAAACAACTGTGGTAGTGCGGTCTCGTTCGCTTATGCAAGTGAGCCGGTCACGGGACGGTTACAAGTTATGTAACTTTGTGAGCACTTATGTAATACGGAAATATTTATCGAGTCTAATTAAAGAACGCTTATTTCCGGTCAGGATGACACCACTGACTGGTTGTTATTCAATTAACTAAAGGCGTCCAGTCAGATACGCCTGAATACACTCAAAGAATTAATCTATAAGTAAAAACCAAAGCAGCTTTAATGAAAATAACTAACTTTTATTCTTAGAACTAGAAAATGAAGAACAATGACAGAGAATTTAGGACAGGTACAAGCCAAGTCTAAAGAATCTAAGCATCGTTAAAAATGAACAAATACAGCAAATACCTTAATGAATGTAAAAAGAAGCGTGTTTAAACTATTACTCTTAAATAAAAGAAGGTATATTTTCTCAAACCGTCCTTGTTATGAATATTAGATCGGTTATATTTACCATTTGTATACCTTTTCTGTACATATTGTATCATATAACAGAAGGGAATAGTAACATTGTATACTGTGAACTCATTACAATCCAATATTGAGTAAGGAGATTATTCATATCCATGTCATATCTATGTTTTCAGTAAAATCAACTCATATATCTATGTTTTCAGTAAAATATAAATATAAACTGGAAAAGTGATTCCTTTTAAAGTCTCTTTATCAATTAATTAAGACTGTTTTTTTTCAGTCAAATTCAAATTTTATGCTTTATTCATTAATACATTTGCATACAATTATCATAATCTAAAACTGCAAATATGTATTCTGTTATTGATTATTAATTCATATGTAGCTGAATTGTAATTTACAAAATTAAAATAATTATGACCTGATTACTTTCTTAAGAATATATAGTGAATAATTCAAAATTTTGTGCAAGTAGATTATCCTTTAACATGTAATTTGTTTAATTCTCATCAGATTATTTGCAAATAAATAATATCATGATCTCAGAAAATTAAATTATGACAAAGTTACATGAAGATTGGGCATCAAATGTGACTTCTACTTAGTTCACAAGGTTTTTCTTTTTTTTGACCTAGTGACCTAGTTTTTGACCCAGCATGACCCAGTTTCGAACTCAGTCGAGGTATCAATGGGACAAATGTTCTGACCAAGTTTCATGAAGATCGGACAATAAATGTGGCCTCTAGAGTGTTCACAAGGCAAATGTTGACGGCGCACGACGAACGACGGACAAAAGGCGATCACAAAAGCTCACCATGAGCACGTTGTGCTCAGGTGAGCTAAAAAGCATCAGCATCTCAACAAAACAACAACAACAAATGAGCAACCTTCATGATAGGAACTCTTAGCAATCATGAACAGTGTTTTCCATGAATGAAACAATATCATGTTCTCACCTCTTTGGGAAGTGAAGATTTTCAAAGCAGGGCAATTGCCTGATACAGACTGCAAGTTCAAGCAGTAGGATACGTCCAGTACTTCTAGATGAGGACAGAATGACAGAGACACTTCGATGAGATCTGTTACAAAGTTGACAAAAACAAGATTTTATTTTCTATAAGATGCCCAACATTTGCAAAAAGATTTATATATGAGACACATAAAGGGTTTTCAACCACAAGAAAATCAATATGTCATCTATAATGCACACAAAATATTAAGGTACATACATGTATATAAAGATGTAATACTTACTCATACAGCTCAGAATATGCAATTCCTTCATATGATCCATACTTGTGTTGGCACCCTTAAACAAATAACAACATAAGATTTAATACATGTAATAAAAAACGGCAGACAAATATATTGATTACACAACATTAAACACACAGTTAAACATTCACATCCTAACAAGTATACCCAAGAAACATCTTGCCTTTTTATGTGCCAAACGTCCGGATTGAATTTGCAAAAAAACACCAGGAACTCTGGTGGTATACATTGAGGATGTCATATATACCAACATGAGGTGGAAAGTTCCCACGAACTCTGGTGGTATACGTTGAGAATGTCACATATACCAACCTGAGGAGGAAAGTCCGCAGGAACTCTGGTGGTATACATTGAGGATGTCACATTTATCTACCTGAGATGGAAAGTCCCCAGGAACTCTGGTGGTATACATTGAGGATGTCACATTTACCAACCTGAGGTGGAAAGTCCCCAGGAACTCTTGTGGTATACATTGAGGATGTCAGCTTCAGAAAGGACAACTCTGGGCAGCTATGAAGAATGGCCTCTATTTTCAGGTCTTGGCCATCAATGCAATCTATTCTGGAAAAATACAAATTAATCCACTATAATTGTGTAATTTATACGAAAAGTTTGAGTAAATTGCGTTTTCACAGAGTTGAAAACATAACCTTTACAAAACTCAAATCAAATATATGTGTATCATGTCAGGTATATTCATTTACATTTTTGTAAATTCATAATGTAAGTACTTTTTGAAAGGTTACAAGAACTCGAAACTGATATTTGATTGATTTGACACATAAATATATTTGTTTTAAGGCACTCATGTAGTTTTTGTTCTAAATAGTTGACAAGATCATAGACAGAAATACACGCCTGTAATAAAAATAGACTGCATATCTGGATGGTTCAGTGAAAATTATGCGAAAAAAGGATGAGTGTAATGAGATTTATCGACAAATTTTGCATTTTTTTGTAAAAACAAAGGGATGTTATTTGATTAATGCCGGCATGATGTTGGGATGTTATTTCCTAAATGCAGGAGTGATATTGGGATGTTATTTCCTCACTGTAGGAGTGATGTTGGGATGTTATTTCCTAAATACAGGATTGATATTGGGATGTAATTTCCTCAATACAGGAGTGATATTGGGATGTTATTTCCTAAATGCAGGAGCGATATTGGGATGTTATTTCTCAATACAGGATTAATGTTGGGATGTTATTTCTTAAATGCCGGAGTGATATTAGAATGTTATTTCTTCAATGCAGGAGTGGTGTTGCGATGTTGTTTCCTCAATGCAGGATTGATATTGGGATGTTATTTCTTAAATGCCGGAGTGATATTGGGATGTTATTTCTTCAATGCCGGATTGATATTGGGATGTTATTTCTTCAATGCACGAGTGATATTGGGATGTTGTTTCTTCAATGCAGGAGTGATATTGGGATGTTATTTCTTAAATGCAGGAGTGATATTGGGATGTTATTTCTTAAATGCAGGAGTGATATTGGGATGTTATTTCCTCAATGCAGGAGTGATATTGGGATGTCATTTCCTCAATGTAGGATTGATATTGGGATGTTATTTCTTCAATGCTGGAGTGATATTGGGATGTTATTTTCTCAATGCTGGAGTGATAGTGGGATGTTATTTCTTCAATGCAGGAGTGATATTGGGATGTTATTTCTTAAATGCAGGAGTGATATTGGGATGTTATTTCTTAAATGCAGGAGTGATATTGGGATGTTATTTGATCAATGCGAGATTGATATTGGGATGTTATTTCCTCAATACAGTAGTTATCTTGGGATGACATTTCCTCAATGCAGGAGTGATATTGGGATGTTATTTCCTCAATGCAGGATTGATATTGGGATGTAATTTCCTCAATACAGGAGTGATATTGGGATGTTATTTTCTCAATGCAGGATTGATATTGGGATGTTATTTCTTAAATGCCGGAGTGATATTGGGATGTTATTTCTTCAATGCAGGAGTGATGTTGGGATGTTATTTCCTCAATGCAGGATTGATATTGGGATGTTATTTCCTCAATACAGGAGTGATATTGGGATGTTATTTCCTCAATGCAGGAATCGATATTGGGATGTTATTTCCTCAATACAGGAGTGATATTTGGATGTTATTTCCTAAATGCAGGAGTGAAATTAGGATGTTATTTCCTAAATGCAGGAGTGATATTGGGATGTTATTTCCTAAATGCAGGAGTGATATTGGGATGTTATTTCCTCAATGCAGGAGTGATAATGGGATGTTATTTCCTAAATACAGGAGTGATATTGGGATGTTATTTCATAATACAGGAGTGACATTGGGATGTCATTTCCTCAATGTAGGAGTGATATTGGTATGTTACTTCCTCAATGCAGGAGTGAAATTAGGATGTTATTTCCTCAATGCAGGAGTGATATTGGGATTTTATGTCCTCAATACAGGAGTAATGTTGGGATGTTATTTCCTCGATGCAGGAGTGATATTGGGATGCAATTTGCTCAATGCAGGAGTGATATTGGGAAGTTATTTCCTCAATACAGGAGTGATATTGTGATGTTATTTCCCAAATGCAGGAGTGATATTTGGATAATATTTGATAAATGCAGAAGTGATGTTGGGATGTCATTTCCTTATTGCAGGAGTGATGTTGGGATGTTATTTCCTCAATACAGGAGTGATATTGGGATGTTATTTCCTCAATGCAGGGGTGACATTGGGATGTTATTTCCTCAATACAGGAGTGATATTGGGATGTTATTTCCTCAATGCAGGAGTGATATTGAGATGTTATTTCCTCAATACAGTAGTTATCTTGGGATGTTATTCATTCAATGCAGTAGTGATATTGGGATGTTATTTCCTCAATGCAGGAATGATATTGGGATGTTATTCATTCACTGCAGTAGTGATATTGGGATGTTATTTCCTAAATGCAGGAGTTATCTTGGGATGTTATTCATTCACTGCAGTAGTGATATTGGGTTGTTATTCATTCATTGCAGTAGTGATATTGGGATGTTATTTATTCAATGCAGGATTGATACTGGGATGTTATTTGATCAATGCAGGACTAATATTTAAATGTAATTTCCACAATTGAGGAGTGATATTGGGATGTTATTTCCTCAAAACAGGAGTGATATTGGGATGTTATTTCCTCAATACAAGAGTGATATTGGGATGTTATTTCCTCAAAACAGGAGTGATATTGGGATGTTATTTCCTCAATACAAGAGTGATATTGGGATGTTATTTCCTCAAAACAGGAGTGATATTGGGATGTTATTTCCTCAATACAAGAGTGATATTGGGATGTTATTTCCTCAATACAGGAGTGATATTGGGATTGAACTTGAAACTCATCACATAGAGCATGTTACTCACACCAGTTTCTTCAATCCACATTTCCTATTTTTGATTAAGTGAGACTGCAGAGGGTTGTTAACACAGTGGCAGCTGAAATGAGCAAGAACAGTGTGCATTCCCTTCATTTTTCGACATGAACTTAATTAAAACAAAAACTTTGTTGAATTGTGTGAACATTCAGTTATATTTTTGCTGAAACCATCTTCAGCCATAAATTATTTGTAATAAAATAAACTTAAAAAAAAAAAAATGCCATGAAAAAAAGATAAAGTACAAGCTTTGCTTAAAAAAATAAAACAAAGAATACATAGGACATACTTGCTGAGTGTGAGATTAGTCAATGTTGAGCAAGTAGATATCAAAGTTTCAATGCCTTCTTCTGTGATGCAGGCATTGTATTTGAGACTAAGACTTTGAAGACCTGAGCATTTTGCACTGACTGCTGCCACTAAAATAAGTATTTTAATTACAGGCTTTAGAAAGACATAGAGGAACAATTATATGTTGGTACAATTAACTGCTGTAAATTATGTGTTATATTTGATAACAAAACACCATAGACTTACAAGCTCGGTCTGTGATCAAGCCAAGTTTCAGATCCAATGATTTCAACTGAGAACATATTTTAAGCACATCCAGAAGAAATCTGTCAGCTGGTTTGAGATAGTCCATATCTTCTACTTCCGTCATTGCAACTTCTTCGTCATCATCATATACATCATCAGTGTCAACCAAGCTGATGTGTTCTGAAATGTGTGCACAAGTTAAACAAAATTCCATTTGTATAGGGCAAATATGAAGCTGGGATGAGGCAGGTCTGAACATTTCATGCAAAACTATTTTGACACCTTTTTAGAAAATTATATAATACTGGTTGTTAAAGTATATAAAGCAGTGTCACAGATATCTGTATTCAAAAAAGGTTTTGTCAATTTTATTAACTTTGCTTTAACAAGTTGATGTTGACAATATTTTAGAATGAAGGATGAAGTTCTCATCTGAGTTCACGGCACACCAATTGTTACGTGACCTGGTAACCTAGTTTTTGATCCCACTTAACCCTAATTTAATGTAGCCTTGATATTGCACAGTTTCATATTCTCATAAATAAAATGTTGCATCAAGATTGAGCAATACAGGAGTGGTAATATGGGTTTTCTTAGATTTGACCCAGTGACCTTGTTTTCTGAGTCATGACCCATATATGAACCTGGCCAACACATAGTCAAAATACATGTAACATCCATCAGATTAAGCCATAAATTCCCCTTCCATAGTGGTAACAAGTTTTTTTTTTTAATATGACCTTGAGACCTAGTTTTTGGATGCAAATGCCCAAGATTCAAACTTGACCTACATGTTGTCAAGATAAACAATCTGACCTGGTTTCATCAGGATTGGTTAAAATGTTGACTTTAGAATGATAACAAGCTTAAATTTGACGACGTATAACAAAGGAAACAGACTGACCACAATTGCTCACCATGCCCTTCATGCTCAGATGAGCTAAAAATGACAAAGGGCCACAATTCAGATAATATAAGTAACATTACAGTTCCAGCCAAAACAGTTAGAAATGTTGTGTATCCCTAATTTCAAGATTTACTCAGTCTTTAGTGGAAGAAAATGACAAGAGGGCCTGAAAGGCCCAAAGTCGCTCACCTGAGATAAAAAGAAATGACCTGTTTTTTGCAGACCAAGATATCAATGGAACAAATGTTCTAACCAAGTTTCATGAAGAATGAACATCAAATGGCTCCCTGGCGGCCATTTTTTTCAACAGACCTGAACCATTTCTAAATTGTCCAAGATATCATCTGGACAAATCATTATCTTCTGACAAAGTTTCATGAAGATCCGACAATAAATGTGGCCGCTACAGAATTAATAAGGCAAATATTCAAGACGCACAATGGAAGACAAACAATTGACAAAAGGTGGTCACAAAAGTTCACCATGAGCAAAAAATATTATGCTCATAAAGATTGCCACCATGTTTGAAGATTATATTATTAAAACTAATTGAGTAAACTAAATCAAGATATGACGACAACATTTGCACTCAGCAAGTGTCATTCAGATTGAACTAAAAATGTGACTAAAAGTTAATTCACAATGTTTCACTATAAACAACTGTAGACATACAAAAAAACTACCCCCCCCCCCCCCCTGAAAGCCTTGTTTATAAACAATAATGAACTATTTTCAGACTCACCATACAATTATATATCCAATCAAACAAGAGATGTGTTTGTCAGAAACACAGGAACACAATGCGCCGCTTTGAAGCCATAAATTTGACCTTTGACCTTGAAGGATGACCTTGACCTTTCACCACTCAAAATTTGCAGCTCCATGAGATACACATGCATGCCAAATATCAAGTTGCTATCGTCAATATTGCAAAAGTTATGAAGGTTAAAGTTTTGGTTAAAGTTTTTTAATTTGTTTTTTTTTACCTTTGACCTTAAAGGATGACCTTGACCTTGACCTTTCACCACTCAAAATGTGCAGCTCCATGAGATACTCATGCATGCCAAATATCAAGTTGCTTTCTTGAATATTGCAAAAGTTATGACCAAGGTTAAAGTTTTGGTTAAATTTTTGGGACACACACACACACACACATACAATGAAAGAAAGGCCAAAACCAATATACCCCCGATCTTTCGATCCGGGGGCATAAAAATCAATAAATCCGTTTTGAAACACAAATCTTTGATAATGTGGGTTATTGTATAAAACAATAAAACCCAGTTTATTTTTGCAGAAATGTGGACCCTTAAAGGGAGAGTATCTTGAGCATACTAGTAGGTTGATGAATAAAGAGTTCTCTCAAATTCATGAGTAAGAGTTACTGCCCATTCTATAAATTAAAAATTATGAGATCACTTCCTTTCTGGCATTGGATTCCAAGGATTAAACCTACAGAAAAAATCGAAATTAAAAAATCAAAATTAATCTGCCGAGATATTTCTTAGTTATATAACAAAAGCATCACAAAATGTCTGGAAGAGGTAAACCAGCAGGAAGGAAGAGGAAAGCTCAGACAAAACTGCCAGAAAATCAGGAAACTAGAGTGTTCACAAGCTTTTTTACACTATATAAATATAAGGAAAAAGACCCCCCGTGGTGGCCATGTTTTTGTACCGACCCAAACCATTTTCGAACTCAACTGTCGTATCCAGGAACCAATGTTCTCACCAAATTTCATGAAGATTGGTCCGAGATATCTATAAAATTGATGTTTAGAATTTTTTTTATGATGATTAGGCAAAAAGTGTGACTTCTAGAGTGTTCACAAGCTTTTTTTACTATATAAATATAAGGAAAATGACCCCCCCCCCTGGCGGCCATGTTTTTTTACTGATCCCAACCATTTCTGAACTCAACCGTCATATCCAGAAAACACATGTTCTGACCAAATTTCATGAAGATTGGACCAAAAATGTGACTTCTAGAGTGTTCACATGTTTTCACTGTATACATATAGAGAAAACTGCCCCAACCCCTGGCGGCCATGTTTTTTCACCCATCTGGACCATTTTTGAACTCGTCCGAGATAATAATGTAACCAATGTTTTAAACAAGTTTCATGATGATTGGGCAAAAATTGTGACTTCTACAGTGTTCACAAGGTTTCCCTATAGCCATATAAGGAATACTGCCCTGCCTCCTGGCGGCCATGTTTTTTAACAGACCGGAACCATTTTGAACTCAACCAACATATCATTAAGACAAACATTTTGACAAAGTTACATGAAGATTGGGCATCAAATGTGACTTCTACAGTGTTCAAAAGGTTTTTCTTTTTTTTACCTAGTGACCTAGTTTTTGACCCAGCATGACCCAGTTTCGAACTCAGCCAAGGTATCAATCAGACAAATGTTCTGACCATTTTTCATGAAGATCGGATTATAAATGTGGCCTCTAGAGTGTTCACAAGGCAAAATGTTGACGACGCACGACGGATGACGCACGACGGACAAAAGACCATCACAAAAGCTCATCATGAGCACGTTGTGCTCAGGTGAGCTAAAAAAGGGCAATATTAAATGTGATGTACAAACATAATAAAGTGAGTGCATAACTTCCAGTTATTACCTGCATGTGGAGTTTTTTCCAGTAACTTCAAGATATTAACCTTTGACATGGGGCCTTCAAAATGAAGACTTGTCATGTTTAACCTATAAAACACAAATAAAAATATACTAATTTATATCAGAAATTGAATCTATAACGATGCAGTGGTATCAGACAATGTTTAAATGCAGAGCAATTTGCTTACACATTCATATGACTTAAGAAAATAATTGTTCTTACCACAAAGCCTGTGTCTTGCATATCTCTCGGAACCTTGTGCATGTTGCTGATAGATGTAGAAGGTCCCTCCAAGCGACGTTTTTAAAAATCTCCAGAAGAATATCGAATGGAAGACCTTCCATCAATGAAATTTCACTTTGTAGAGAAATAGACATGAAAAGAATATTTGTATAAAACAAGACGGCCTAAAAGGCCCAAAGTCGCTCACCTGAGATAAAAAGACATGACCTGTTCTTTGCAGCTCAAGATATCAATGGAACAAATGTTCTAACCAAGTTTCATGAAGAATGAACAACAAATGGTCCCCCGGCGGCCATGTTTTTTTAAAAGACCTAAACCATTTTTGAACTCTTCCAAGATATGTCCAAATTTCATGAAGATTGGGCAAAAAATGTGTCTTCTAGACTGTTCACATGTTTTCACTATATACTGAAGCGTTTCACCAGTCATGCAGGCTATCAAATTAAAATGAAGTCAATAATTTTAATTATTATTTATTTATCACATACTGTGACGAGGTAAACTACTGGGGCTTTCAAAAAATCAACAACAATGTGACTAAACTATTTTTATTCTTTCCAAACATTCATCATTTATACTTAAGCAATAATGCAAACAATAAAAACAACTCATATAGAAATACAGTTCATAAACTTTCAAAAGTTAATCATAGTTAAAACAAGGTTTCGAAAACAATTTAACACTTTCATGTCTAAACTTGGTCAACAGTTTGTGTTCAGTATGAGGCAAATGCCAGAATAAAGCACTAGGATAAACAAACACCCGTGATCACTTTAATTGAATTCACTCACAAACTTAGTTATAACTTAGTTAATAATCGCACTTAGTTAAAAGAACTAAACTAACTCCACTAACTTATTATTCCCAGTTAGTGAAACCCAGTAAATCACTAATTCAATGGGAAAGGCCAACAATGTGCTAGTGCCCTGATTCTGAGGTGTAGCTGGCAAGGTAAACATCCAATCAAATGAGAGCACTGCTATCCTTAGTATCCAGGTAAAGATAAGCACTGGTCAGAAGAGATGCAGCACTGACCACTGATGTAAACTATCTGCATCCACACTTACAGAGAGTTTAAAGCATTTATTTCATTTCTTAAGAATTATCATACAATGAAAATAAACCTGATCTATCATTAATGAATTTATAAGTTATAAACTATCATTAATGAATTTAAAAATTATTAAAAATTGTAATTTAAAGAATCATTATTGTAAGAAAAAAACAAAGTAAACAATTACAAGGCAGGCGTTACAATACACAATTATAAAAAAAATGCCCCACCCCCTGGCGGCCATGTTTTTCCACAGATCACGACCATTTTCAAACTTGTCCGAGACATGCACATAACTATTGTTTTGATTTCATGATGATTAGGCAAAAAATGTGACTTTTAGAGTGTTCACAAGCTTTTTTACTATATAAATATTAGGAAAAAGACCCGCCCCCCCCCCCCTAGCAGCCTTGTTTTTTTAGCGATCCATACCATTTTCAAACTCAACTGTCGTATCCAAGAAACAAATGTTCTGACCAAATTTCGATTGGACCAAAAATGTGACTTCTAGAGTGTTTTCATGTTTTCACTATATACATATAGAGAAAACTGCCCCGCCCCCTGGCGACCATACTTTTCACCGATCTGGACCATTTTCGAACTCGTCTGAGATATAAAAAAACACAATTTTTTGACCAAGTTTCATGATGATTGGGCAATAATTTTGACTTCTAGAGTGTTCACAAGGTTTCTCTATAGCCATATAAGGAATTCTGCCCTGGCGGCCATGTTTTTCAAGGGACCGGTACCATTTTTGAACTCAACCAAAATATCATTTAGATATCATTTAGATTAACATTTTGACAAAGTTACATGAAGATTGGGCATCAAATGTGACTTCTACAGTGTTCACAAGGTTTTTCTTTTTTTTTGACCTAGTGACCTAGTTTTTGACCCAGCATGACCCAGTTTCGAACTCAGTCGAGGTATCAATGTGACAAATGTTCTGACCAAGTTTCATGAAGATCAGACAATAAATGTGGCCTTTAGAGTGTTCACAAGGCAAAATGTTGACGACGGACGACGCACGAGGGACAAAACGCGATCACAATAGCTAACCATGAGCCCATTGTGCTCAGGTGAGCTAAAAAAGATACCCTACTTCCCAGTTTAAATATGTTTTATATGCATTCACGTGAGTGACATGAGAATTTTCAGAATGTATTCATGTGTAAATTTCCTCCTGTAAGCTTTCATTTGAACATGTTCTATTATTATCAGATGAGTGTGTGATAGTCAACATGAGCACCAAAGTTTAATTAAAATGTTTGCCATGTTCCCTTTATTCTGAACTTAAGCATTGAGACTACAGTAAAACCACAGAAATGTCAATTTTTCAGAGTCTTTTTAAAGTGGCTAAACCAGGAATGTGGAATTATGCAGTATGCAGATTTCCTGCACACCATATGTTATTTATTGATGTGTCTTTAGGCAAAATGTCATGCATTTCCACTAATATCTACCAAACAAGAGGGCCATGGTGGCCCTGGGTCGATCACATAGGTAACGTTAAGCAAGGTTTGTTAACGTTGTTTTGTGAAAAGTAAGGATTTGTTGTTTTGGCAGATACATACATATATGCGATAGAAGTAGTTTTGTGCGTGTGGGTTTATGTTTCTTAAAATACACATTTGTTACCCGTTGCGACAAAGCTATATTTTGGATAAAAGTATTATGAGGACAGTAGTTTTATAATAAGCATCAGCAAAAAAAAATGGAAGTACATTTTTTTCCACAAATTGTTGTCCAGCTTTGGAATCATGAGATCATAATGGCTCAGCATCTTTAGATGTTATAGGTGATGACTTAATACAACTTGTTTTTGCAAGAACAGCTTTACCTACTGAAAACAACTGTTGTTTTTTTCAACAGATTGAGTTTTTATGAAATAGTTTTTGCTTAATTATATACAATATGTTGAATTGTCATCATATATCAAAGTTGGTTGTTAAGAAGTTAATGAGTACGAGAATAATGTACTAGAAATTCAACATTGATCTTCTTTTAAGGTACAAAACATCACTTGATCTTTCTCATAGATACAAATGTTTGCAAATATAGAAGTAAACAGAAGACATTGGAAAATCATAATATCAAAACAACTGTCAAACTATTTATAATTTAAATCCACAAAAAAATATGTAGCCTAAATATATTAAAAACAACTTTTCTTTTTAACCAAACAGTTTTTTGTGCTGCTTAAAAGATGTGATAAATTGTTGTTTTTTTACTACCAAATTGTTCACATTAATTTTTTGTGACATAATGTTTTTAAACAACTGGAACAATTTTCAGACTCACCTTGCAATCATCATCATCATCATCATCATCATCATCATCATCATCATCATTGTGCATCAACATCCTTATAACAACTTAAGTGTTAACATGGTTTAAGTATAGTCATATAAAAAAACCTGCCCCTCTCCTGGCGGCCATGTTTTACAACGAACTTTAACCATTTTGGAACTCATTTGAGCTATTATTAGAACAAATCTTCAGACCAAGTTCCATAAAGATTGGACTATAAATGTGACTTCTGGAATGTCAACAAGGTTTTACTATAGCCACATAAGGTAAATTACCCAGCCCCCTGGCGGTCATGTTTTTCAAAGGACCTGAACCATTTTCAAACTCAGCCTAGCTATCAAAATGTTCGGACCAAGTTTCATGAAGATTGGACTATTAATGTGAGACCTAGAGTGTTAACAAGATTTTACTCTAGCCATATTTGGAAAACTTCCCTGCCACTTGGCAGCCATATTTTTCACCGAACCTGACCCATTTTCAAACTCAACTGAGCTATCATTGAGACAAATGTTATGACCAAGTGTCATGAAGATTTGATTATAAATGTGACTTCTAGACGGTTAACAAGGTTTCACTATAGCCATATAAGCAAAACTGCCCCGCCCCCGGGTGGCCATATTTTTTTATCAGACTGGACCCATTTACAAACTCAGCCACGCTATCATAAAACAAATGTTCTGACCAAGTTTCATGAAGATTTGACTATAAATGTGACTCCTAGAGTGTTCAAAAGGTTTAACTATAGCCATATAAGCAAAACTGCCCCTCCCTCTGACGGCCATGTTTTTCATTGAACTGGAACCATTTAAGAACTCAGCAGAGATATCATTGAGACAAATGTTATGACCAAGCTTCATGAAGATTGGACTAAAAAAAGACTTCTAGAGTGTTAACAAGGTTTTACTATAGAAATATAAGGAAAAGTTCTGCCCCGCTGCCTGGCGGCCATGTTTTTCAACCAACTGGAGCCATTTTCAAACTCAGCTGAGATAACATAAGAACAAATGTTGTGACCAAGTTTCATCAAGATTGGACTAAAAATAAGACTTCTAGAGTGTTAACAAGGTTTTACTATGGCCATATAAAGAAAACTGCCCCGCCCCCTGGCAGCCATGTTTTTCAACTGACCAGAACCATTTTCAAACTCAGCTGAGATATTATTGGGACAAATGGTCTGACAAAGTTTGATGAAGATTGGACAATAAATGTGACTTCAAGAGTGTAAACAAACTTTCTCTTTCATTTGGCTTTAGGTGACCTCGTTTTTGTTTTCAAGTGACCCAGTTTCAAACTCGACCAAGATATCGTTTGGACAAATCTTCTGACCAAGTTTCATGAAGATCTGACAATAAATGTGACCTCTAGAGTGTCAACAGGCAAAATGTTGATGACCAAGGATTGACGATGGACGACTGACAAAAGATGATTCCAAAAGCTCACCATGAACATGTTGTGCTCAGGTGAGCTAAAAATAGGCTTGATAGGTCCGCTAACTCTTTTTTTCGGTTTATCTTTAAAAATATTTCCACTTTAATACTAATATGCAATAGAATGCAAAAATCTTAAACATCTCTATTAAAAATTATTTCTTTGGATTTTTCAAATGGTAAATTTGATGAACATTTAGTGAAGATGTTTGATTGCAGCAAAAATGATTGCCCACTTCATACTTTTTTTAGCAAATAAGCAAAAAGATCAAAATCTCAACCTGAAAAAAAAGTTTTGAGTGGCAGCAGAAAAGTAAGGGTTGGATTAGTGGAAAGAAATTGAAATGCCAATCATATGGACATGCAAATGATATAAGGTAAATGATATAAGGTAACAATTGAAATAAAGAGTGTCTTATCAACTTTCCACATGAAGCTGGTTTTCAGCCATATTGTAGAGTTTAAATAATGACGTATTAATTTGACACAGAGCAAAAACATAAGCATAAAAATTGCAATACATTGTATCAGTAAATTAAGAGGGCAGAGGCCCACGCTTGCTCACCTGAAACTTCAGGGAACTAACCTGCTGTCAGCAACTTTTTGTTTTTCTGAAACCATTTTCAAACTTGGCCAATATATTAACTAGAGAGTTAACAAGGTTTGACTACAGCCTTAGAGCTATCATTAAACCAAATGTTCTCACCAAGTATCATACAGACTGGACCATAAATGTGACTTTTAGAGATTTAACAAGGTTTTACTATAGCCATTTAAGGATAAATGCCCTGCCCCCTGGCAGCCATGTTTTTCAACAGACGGGAACCATTTAGAAATCAGCCCAGTTATCATTACATCAAATGAACTCATCAAGTTTCATGAATATTTGCCTCAAAATGTGACTTCTAGAGTTTAACAAGGTTTCACTAAAGCCATAAAAGATAAAATGCCCCGCCCCCTGGTGGCCATGTTTTTATACAGACTGAAACCATTTTCGAACTCATCATTAGAACAAATGTTAAGAAAAAATGCGCTGCCCAGGGCAGCCATGTTTTTAAACAGACTGACACCATTTTTAAACCCATGCAATACATCATTAGAAAAATGTTCTGACCAAGTTTCATAACAATTGGACCATAAATGTTACTTCTAAAGAGTTAACAATGTTTTACTGAAGCCATATAAGGAAAAATGCCCCGCCCCGTGGCAGCCATGTTTGTCAAGAGACCGGAACCATTTTCTTACTCTTTCAATTTATCATTTGAAAAAATTGTACTGACCAAGTTTCATAAAGAGTGTTAACAAGGTCAAATAAAGCCATATATAAGGAAAAATGCCCCAACCCCAACCCCCTGGTGGTCATGTTTTCCCACAGATCGAAACCATTTTAAAACTCATCAAGGATATCAATCGAATTAGGTTGAATCTTCTGACCAAGTTTTATGAAGATTGGACAATAAATGTGACTTTCCTGGTGGCCATGTTTTTGAAGCAACCATAACTATTTTCGAAGTAGTCCATGCAAGATATCATTGTGACAAATCTTCTTACAAAGTTTCATGAAGATCGGACTGTAAATGTGGCCTCTCAAGAGAGTGCTTACAAGGCAATGGTAATGATGTACGACATAAACAATGGCAATCACAAAAGGTCACCATGAGCAAATTGTGTTCAGATGAGCTAAAAATGCTTCAGTCATGGTTTACCTGTATTCAAGTACAAACAATTGACTATAGTTATTATAATGCCCTTTATGAAGCAGAAATAATTAAATTCAGGTAACATATTTATATAAACTTTAATTAATTTGTTGCGGGACAAAATAACAATTTAAAAGTCTTAATTTCATTCACTTATTAATAGTGAACATACTAAAATTATGAAGTACTGAAATAGTAACTTGTAAAGTAATTAGCTTATAATTATATAAACCTCTCTTCCTCTTCACTGTCACTCAAATCCATAATGAGTTTAAGCAATAACTACTGTTCTATATTTCTTTTTATGCATTTTCTTTGAGTTTCTCTTCTTAGGTTGTTCTACACATTTCCTTTATAAAAATAAGAAATCAGTTTTGACAGTTTCTATCTGATTTTTTTACCCGGCTGCATACTTAAACTCAATGACATTGCAAGGAACCGATAACCCGGCTAGCCTCCGCGAGAATATTTGTGAAGAGCACTCAATTGTCACTACTCTATCAACATTGAGCTGACACTTATTACAATGACTCTCGAAGCAATTAAATATCACAGAGGACGATTAGACATATTAGATCAGCTACGTTTGCCAACAGAAAGTGTATATATTTCAATAAATGACACGAAGGAAGCATGGCAGGCAATTAAGAAAATGCAGGTACACGTGGGCTTTATTGAAGTTCTAGATTTTGACCCATACGTCTGTCTGCTGTTTGCATCAACATATTGTACCTAAAAGTCTCTTTAATGTAATACGTTTATTTTCTACTCATTGTAAGCACACAAAAGTGAAACTTACAAGAACATAACTTGATATATACCGGATATTTATGGCACTTACATTACCAAAATTTAGGGTAAATAATTAGAATCACGGATTCTAGATGACAGTACAAGCTCGGTGTTAGAAGACACTAAGTCTAAATGATGATATAGTTTTACATTTCTTTTAAACGGCAAAAAATGACATGTGTTTTTTCCCCTATAATAAGGGAACGAATGTTTGTACATTTTGTATTCCTTAAATTGTTATGATATTCATGCGGTATTTTTCACTGGTTTAAGAATATACAAGGGCATGCAAATATCTTCCATATCTGTATTAATACAAGTATTATTTCTTTAGAGTACTTTGTATTTGTTATGCTCCCGGATCTAAAGATCGGGGGTATATTGTTTTTGGCCTGTCTGTCTGTCATTCATTCATTCAATGTGTGTGTCCCAAAACTTTAACCAAGCAAAACTTTAACCTTGGTTAAAGTTTTGCAAGATTTTTTGCATTATTGAAGATAGCAACTTGATATTTGGCATGCATGTGTATCTCATGGAGCTGCACATTTTGAGTGGTGAAAGGTCAAGGTCATCCTTTAAGGTCAAAGGTCAAATATATGGCTTCAAAGCGGCGCAATTGGGTGCATTGTGTTTCTGACAAACACATCTCTTGTTGTTTGTTTAATTTGTAGATTATTTATCTAATATGATATAAAGTAGCAATCATTATCACAAGCTTAATTGTTTGTTAAGGGAAATGATATAACAAAGCAAAAGAGAGTTAGTAGACAGAACCCAGGGGAGGGGGGGGGGGGGTAACTTCCTATATATGGGTTTATAGGGGTGTGCCGAAAATATGGGGTGTGTTTTTCGACTAAAAGTATAGATATGGGTATGGTCTTGAGCATCAAAGTATAGATATGGGTATTGAAATCAGAAATTATGCTTGTATATAAATGCATATTGATTTGAAAGTACATGTATCAGTATCAAAATGGGTATGATAAATTTCATTCTTGTATATAAATAGGTATCAAAAAGGAAATTTCAGTAGCGAGAAAGATGCAGAAACTTGATTGTTTTCAGCTCACCTGATCGCTTTTTGTCCGTCTTGCGTCGTGCTCCGTCAACATTTGCCTTGTTAACTATCTAGAGGCCACATTTATTGTCCAATCTTCATGAAATTTGGTCAGAAGATTGGTCTCAATGATATCTTGGATGAGATCGAAAATAGTTACGTTTGCTTGAAAAACATGGCTGCCAAGGGGCGGGGCATTTTTTCTTTTATGGCTATATATGGCTATAGTAAAATCTTGTTAACACTCTAGAGGCCACATTTATTGTCAGATCTTCATGAAACTTGGTCAGAAGATTCATCCCAATAATATCTTGGATTAGTTCGAAAATGATGCCGGTTGGTTGAAAAACATGGCCGCCAGGGGGCGGGGCATTTTTCCTAATATGGCTTTAGTAAAACCTTGTTAACACTCTAGAGACCACATTTATTTTCCGGTCTTCATGAAACTTGCTCAGAAGATTTTATCCCAATGTTATCTTGGAATAATTCAAAAATGGTAACCTTTGCTTGAAAAATATGGCTGCCAAGGGGCGGGGCATTTTTCCTTATATGGTTAAATATGGCTATAGTAAAATCTTGTTAACACTCTAGAGGCCACATTTAGTGTCCAATCTTCATGAAACTTGGTCAGAAGATTCATCCCAATAATATCTTGGATGAGTTCGAAAATGATGCCGGTTGGTTGAAAAACATGGCCGCCCGGGGGCGGGGCATTTTTCCTTATATGGCTTTAATAAAACCTTCTTAACACTCTAGAGGCCACATTTATTTTCCGATCTTCATGAAACTTGTTCAGAAGATTTGTCCGAATGATATCTTGGATGAGTTCGAAAATGGTAACCTTTGTTTGAAAAACATGGCATTTTTCCTTATATGGCTATAGTTAAATCTTGTTAACACTCTAGAGGCTACATTTATTGTCCAATCTTCATGAAACTTGCTCAAAGGATTCATCTCAAAAATATCTTGGAAGAGTTCAAAAATGATGCCCTTTGGTTGAAAAACATGGCCGCCAGGGGGCGGGGCATTTTTCCTTATATGGCTATAGTAAAACCTTGTTAACACTCTAGAGGCCACATTTATTGTCCAATCTTCATGAAATATGTTCAGAAGATTAGTCTTATTGATGTCTTGGATGAGTTCGAAAATTGTTACGTTTGCTTGAAAAAACATGGCGCAGGGCATTTTTCCTTATATGGCTATATATGACTAAAGTAATATCTTGTTAACACTCTAGAGGCCACATTTATAGTCCGATCTTCATGAAACTTGGCCAGAAGATTCATCCCAATAATATCTTGGCGGATTAAAAAAATGATGCAGGTTGGTGGAAAAACATGACCACCACGGGGCGGGGCATTTTTCCTTATATGGCTATAGTAAAACCTTGTTAACACTCTAGAGGTCACATTTATTTTCCGATCATCATGAAACTTGGTCAGAAGATTTGTCCCAATGATATCTTTGATGAGTTCAAAAATGGTTTTGGTTGCTTTAAAAACATGGCCACCAGGGGCGGGGCATTTTTCCTTATATGGCTTTAGTAAAACCTTGTTGACACACTAGAGGCCACATTTATTGTCCAATCTTCATGAAATTTGGTCAGAAGATTGGTCTCTATGATATCTTGGATGAGTTTGAAAATAATTATGTTTGCTTGAAAAACATGGCTTCCAAGGGGCGGGGCATTTTTTTATATGGCTATAGTAAAATCTTGTTAACACTCTAGAGGCCACATTTACTTTCTATCTTCATGAAACTTGGTCAGAAGATTCATCCCAATAATATCTTGGAAGAGTTCAAAATTGATGCCAGATGGTTAAAAAACATGGCTGCCAGGGGGCGGGGCAATTTTCCTTATATGGCTATAGTAAAACCTTGTTAACACTCTAGAGGCCACATTTATTTTCCGATCTTCATGAAACTTGGTCAGAGATTTTTCCCAATAATATCTTGTTATCTCAGGTGAGCGACTTTGGGCCTTTCAGGCCCACTTGTTATCTGTTAAGAAGTGTGACAATAGAACCTATGGCATACAGTGATGGTACACGATAGTCTGTCCGCAAGAGGAAGGCAATATTTTACAAATTGGTGTATAGCAATAATAGCTACATTACAAAAGTACCAAGCTGCATGATATATTAAATGTGTTTTGAAATTCACAATATGCTAATGAGGACAAAGTTGACCTTTGAAAAAATTAACTAATTATTATGTTGTATGACTACAAGATATAGACATATTTTTCAATGGCAAAGTTGTATGATACATACCAGGGAGACTGAAACTACTTGTGTATGCTTATTATGCCCCCCTTCGAAGAAGAGGGGTATATTGCTTTGCTCATGTCGGTTGGTCGGTAGGTCGGTCGGTCGGTCCGTCCGTCCACCAGGTGGTTGTCAGACGATAACTCAAGAACGCTTGGGCCTAGGATCATGAAACTTCATAGGTACATTGATCATGACTTGTTTTATGCTGTTTTGTCAGGATTCCAAAAATATAGCATTATTTAACAAGCTAATGTCGCTGGTAATGCACTGATTAGACAAAACTTATTCAAATAAACATGCTTTTTTTTAATTTAGACAATATCTTTGTGAAAAATATCTTTGTAAAAACTTTATTTAAACAGGTGAGAGGCGCCCCTGCTATTGCCATAGTTGGATGTCTTAGCATAGTGGTTGAGATTCTCAAAGAAAACTTCAGTGACATTGAACAAGTCGCAAAGTTTGTGGAAGAAAAACTCAAATATCTGGTATCATCAAGACCTACTGCTGTCAACATGAATGATGCTGCAGTGAAGTTTACAGCTCTTGTAAAAAAAATAATTTTAGAGACATCAGCAACCGTTGAAAGTGTTAAACAAAAGTATGAATTACATTATTAATACCCTTCATAGTTTCATGACAACATATTTACTTACTGGGTATAATTTTTAGCTCACCTTCCTGCCAGTGGAGGGATTTTGTGATTGCCATATGTCTGTTAAACGTTGTCAGATGTGTATTTTCATTATATAATTACCACATTTTTAAAACAATGAAGAAGTAATAACATTCCTTATTTTAATGATACTTGGTCAGAAATTTGTTGCAAGATACCCCATTCAAGTTTTGTGGTATAGCTTGCACTGGCCACGCCTACTTGCAGGACACGCCTACGGCATGAATGCCTCTTTGATAGCATGTTCAGAGACAGACTGTTTTGTATGCTTGACGAGTACGGATGTAAATAAAACCAGTATAACCTTCAATGGTGTTTGTTCCTTAAATGGAGTTCCTTTAATGGTGCTTACTAGTGTATTCTGTAGATGAAACACTACAATTGGCGACGAGGATATTAAACGTTCAATAACATTGTCTTAAATGATGGAAAAAGAAAACGACTATTTGCCCCGATTCGATGTGCATGGTGAACCGTCGGGATTAGCGGCAAAGTGGAAGCGTTGGTTTCGAGCGTTTGAACTGTATGTTGTCGGGAAAGGAATTAAAGACAATGACCGTAAACATGCATTGTTGCTTCACATGGCTGGCATGGAAGTGCAGGATGTATTCTATACTTTGCCGGAAGGAGAGGGAGCAAACGTTTATGCTAGAGCCGTCGATGCGCTAAGCAAGCATTTCGCGCCACAATCGAATCTTCCTTACGAAAGACATATGTTCCGGAAGTTAGATCAGTCGCCGACAGAATCCGTAGATCAATATATCACACGGTTGCGACAGAAAGCAGAGACGTGTGAATTTGAGAACACAGATGAGCAAATTAGAGATCAGGTGATTGAGAAGTGCATTTCAAGTGAATTAAGACGGAAACTTCTGCAAAAAGGACGGGATTTAACCCTGACAGAATTGCGTTCCATTGCGAGAACATTAGAAAATGCTGAACATCAGGCAAAATGCATTGAGCAAAGCCCACAGGCGGTAAACACAACAACAAGCCGAACAACAAAAGGTACGTTTGCACGGAAAAATCGTATTCAAAATGACGTTCAATGTTTTAAATGTGGGAAACGGGGTCACATTGCAAAAGACAGCACGTGTCCAGCGCGTGGAAAGCACTGCAATAAGTGTGGCAAGATAGGACATTTTGCGATTAAATGCCGATCGGGTGAAAAGTCGAAAAAGAAACCGCTTACTGTGCGTCAAGTTGTGGACACAACTGATGACAGACAGTTCACGTTTACTGTACAAAATAAGTACCCGACAGCAACATCGATAATGGTCGAAATTGGTGGTGTACAAATAAAGGCGATCATTGATTCCGGTTCCAGCTGCAACATTGTGGATAGGAAAACGTGGGAGTTCTTGAAACGAAATGACATAAAATGCAGGGACGAGCCAAGGAAAACAGAACTGTATGCCTATGGATCTAAGGAACCACTGAAGACTGCTGGTGTATTTTGGTCAACGATTGTTTACAAGGGTGTAGCGGTAGATGACGCAGAATTTGTTGTCATTGAGGGATCTGGACAGTCCTTATTAAGCTGTGATACAGCTATGCGACTTGGCGTACTTAAAATAGTGCGTCAAATGGAAACCCCGGGAATATCGGATGTTGTTAATAATTACAACGAATTATTTACGGGACTTGGAAAACTGAAAGGTTATCAACTTGAAGTGCCCATTGACCAGGCTGTAACACCTGTAGTGCAACCGACCAGACGCGTGCCATATCAGTTACGAGAGAAGTTGGAAGCTAAAATCAAAGAATTACTCGACTCAGATGTCATTGAACCCGTAAGTGGACCGTCCAAGTGGGTGTCCCCTGTCGTCATAATACCAAAGAATGATGGCGACATTCGACTTTGCGTTGACATGAGGCAGGCAAACAGAGCCATACAAAGGACTAGGTATCCAATACCAACAGTGGACGAAGTGTTGCAGGAAATGAATAACAGCAAGTATTTCAGCAAACTGGACATTAAAAACGCGTATCATCAAATTGAACTGTCCCCAGAATCACGAGAAATCACGACGTTTACAACACACAGTGGACTTTTCAGGTATAAACGTTTAATGTTTGGAATAACATGTGCTCCAGAGATGTACCAGATGATTTTGCAACAAACATTGCAAGGCTGTGAGGGTGTTAACAGCATTGCCGATGACATTATTGTCCATACTGCAACGAAAGAACAACATGATAAATGTTTAAATAATGTGCTATGTGTATTGAGAGACAAAGGTTTTACACTTAACAAGGAAAAATGTCAATTTTACATGAATAAGTTAGTGTTTATGGGTCATGAGCTGTCTGAGAGAGGGATAGGGGCAACGCAGGTCAAGGTCGATGCTGTAGTAAACGCGCCTGAGCCGCGAAACGCGAGCGAGGTTCGGAGTTTCCTCGGTTTAGTGAATTTTTGCGCAAGATTCATACCGAATTTGTCTACGATTTCCGCGGCGTTAAATGATCTGTTAAGAAAGAAAACGGTGTTTAAATGGGGTCGGTCTCAACAGGACGCGTTCAAAGAATTAAAAAGAAGGCTAGCATGTGCCGAAACATTGGGGTATTACGATAAAACCGCGCCGACAAAGGTCATAGTCGATGCGAGTCCAGTAGGACTAGGTGCTGTGCTCGTGCAGGTTCAAAATGGGGAAAACCGCGTAATAAGTTATGCCAGTAGAAGCTTAACTGATGTTGAGAGGAGATACTCACAAACTGAAAAAGAGGGTTTAAGCGTAGTGTGGGCATTAGAGCGTTTTCATCCATGGCTTTATGGTATCGAGTTCGAGCTTCTTACTGACCACAAGCCACTTGAATACATTTACGGACCAAGGTCAAAACCGTGCGCTAGACTTGAGCGATGGGTTCTTAGGCTGCAACCGTACCGATTTACGGTTAAACATGTGAACGGTCGAGACAATATTGCAGACGCACTGTCGCGACTTCCGCTCAAGCACAGTTCTAGGACAATAGATAGTGTAGATGACCACGAATACATTAAATTTGTTGCGCGCGAAGCAACACCCAGTGCTATGACCACTCGAGAAATAGAAGAGGTATCATTTCGTGATGATGAGATAAGCAGATTACGCGAAAGCGTGACGAACGGGACGTGGGATAAACACGAGCAAAATCAGTTCATACATATCAAAGATGAACTGTGTGTAATTGGTTACTTAGTACTTAGGGGTACGCGAATCGTTGTCCCGCGTGAATTACGCAAACGCGTATTAGACTTAGGTCACATAGGTCATCCGGGAATCGTGTTGATGAAAAGCAACTTGAGGACCAAAGTTTGGTGGCCGGGTATTGATAAGGAAATTGAAAATTACTGTAAAATGTGTTATGGCTGTCAGTTGGTAAGCCAGTCAACAAATCCCGAACCGATGACGAGAACCGAGCTACCAAGTGCCCCATGGCAAGATTTAGCCGCGGACGTATTAGGTCCGTTGCCATCAGGTGATTACATTTTTGTTTGTGTCGACTATTACAGTAGGTATGTAGAGCTTGAGGTCACCAAAGTAATAACTAGCGAAAAACTAGTGTCAATATTAAGGAAATGGTTTTTGACGCATGGCTTGCCATTATCTCTACGTACAGACAATGCTAGTAGTTTTGTTTGCGAGCATTTCGAAAATTATTTGCAGTCTCAAGGAATCGAACACAGGCGAAATACTCCCTTGTGGCCGCAAGCAAATGGGGAGGTTGAACGTCAGAACCGTTCAATACTAAAGCGATTACGCATATCTCAAAGTCAAAATCGTAATTGGCGATTAGACCTCGATGATTACCTGATAATGTATCGAAGCACACCCCATTCAGTAACGGGTATGTCACCTGCTGAGATGCTGTTCGGTCGTAAGATAAGAACATGTGTTCCTGAAATTAATACGTATAGGCGGGAAGATAGCGAAATACGTGATCGTGATTCCGAGAAAAAGGGGAAAGGGAAAGTATACTCCGACGCGAAACGAAATGCAAAAGAGAGCGAAATTGTACCAGGCGACAAGGTTCTTTTGAAGCAAAATAGAAACAATAAACTCGACACTCCGTTCAGTTCCGATAAGTACACGGTTATAGATAAGAACGGGAATAGCGTGGTTGTACGTGCCGATGATGGTACCGAGTATCGGCGAAATGTAACGCATATGAAAAAAATGAATGAACAAAATCCTCAGACAGACTCAAATGTAAACAATTCTAAAAGTGAACATTGTCAAATTAATGTATCATCTGCGGGTAAAGACAGACCGATAAGGGTTCGGAAAATGCCCGAGAAATTTAATGATTTCAAACTGGTGTAAATGCACCGCTAAATAGGCATGTAATTTACTGGTGTTCATTCGAGACAACACACGTGGCGCTTATCCCGCGGATGCTAGTAAATTTCTATTAAACTGACATGTGTATCATGCTCCGAGTGTAAAATGGCTTATAAACGGAAATTGATTAACAGCCAGTGTGGTCGCTCATTACTTTCAAGTTAACGATAAAAGGGAATTGTGTGAGAACATTGCTAGTACAAGCGGCGTGCTATTTTATTTTCATTGATAAAATGTTTTCATTTGTGATGTTTTTGTTTTGATTAAATTTAGTTTAGATTGTTTCATAAATGCATGGTGTAATTTGTTATCATGAATTGTTTGTGAACGTATGGGTTTATGTTTAGAGTATGTATTTGTTGATCATGCATTATTTGGTTTGAAAAAAAAGGAGGGATTGTGGTATAGCTTGCACTGGCCACGCCTACTTGCAGGACACGCCTACGGCATGAATGCCTCTTTGATAGCATGTTCAGAGACAGACTGTTTTGTATGCTTGACGAGTACGGATGTAAATAAAACCAGTATAACCTTCAATGGTGTTTGTTCCTTAAATGGAGTTCCTTTAATGGTGCTTACTAGTGTATTCTGTAGATGAAACACTACAAGTTTGAAACTGTGTCATGTTATGTAAACAATTAGGCAACTAGATCAAATACACGTAAAGCTTTTTAGCACATGAGAGGTCACGTTTATATTTATGAAACTTGCTGAGAAAATTTCACAATTTGTATATATCAGGGGTCTCACTAGGATTTTAAAACGAGGTCCTTGGACTCCTTACTTGGGAAAAGTAGGAGTCCAAAAGTAAAAAATAGGAGTTCCAAAGAATATTGTACTCGTATTCGAATTTTCAGCGAAAAATCCATTTAAATAAAAAATGAATATAAAATAATAAATAAAATAATTGGTTTCATTATTAAAACCAAATCCAAAATGTACATTATGAATCCCACTCATTATGTTCTCTTTATTACTGCACTTGATTTATTCGATTTTAAACAGGTGTGAGAAAATAAATTGTGTTGGCTTGAGTTAAACAGGAGGTTGCTTTACAGGTTTTGTTTATTAATGGATTTACTTAAAGAATCCAGTTATAAAAAAAGGTGCGTCCTGGGGACTCTCACTTTGCTTCCAATTGGCGTCATTTTTCAAATTTATGCGTACAAATACGCTTGATTAAGAGTTTCCGAGAGCCCTTTATATGTGGGCCAGGAGGAAGAAAAAACTGGTCATCATTTTACACTCAAAATGGTTCAATATTTTCTTATTCCTAAGCAGATTAGCTTAATTAATTGAGTGTCTTTTGGTCCTCTTTGTTTGTTTAATTGTTTATGACCACACTCACAAACCTTTTGGTTTCATTAGCTAATGTACATGTTTGTTTAGCGAAATGATCTAAAATATCAACAAAAAGAATATCTTTAAAAAACACCTTATAATATAAAGTAAGTTATATCACCAATGCAATTATAATATTCAAAATCTTTTTTTTTAATCATTCAGAATTGTCGAAGCTCTTGAAAAGATGTTCGAAGATGACATAGCTACTAATAAAGCTATTGGTCAATATGGTGCTGAGTGTATCTTACTTCGCATTGGTCAGAGCGGTGATAATCAAGTGCGTATCCTGACTCACTGCAACACAGGATCTCTGGCCACAGCAGGATATGGGACTGCCCTTGGTAAAAAAAATTCCCCTTGTGTAATACCCTCTTTTGTTGTATTACTCATGGCAGACAAGTATTTGTCTTAAAAATTTATCATTTTATTTTTAAGCATGATACAGAAAAAAGTTTAGTACTTTTCTGAGTAAAATCCTGAATACTTCTTACTGACTGAGTGTGATTATGTTGTTGATGTGGGGCAGATTTTTTTCCCCAAAGTCCAGTGTTAACGATTATATATTTATCCTAAATAAAATAATAATAATTAAAAACACCAGTATATTTTCTTATGATTATGTAGGTTTTGGAAACGTATTATTAATAAAAACTCCCAATTGTAGTCACAATGCCACAATTTGTATGATTCCAAAGGGCCCTGGCCCCATGTCCAAAATGGTGGGAAAAATCAAGTAGAACATAATCATTACCTTTGTTGAAATTGTATTCTTTATTATAAATTACTTGCTGAAATACACATACTTGGTGATACAAAATTCTTAGCATTCCTCCAAATTCTTGATTATAAAAATGGAATTAAATATTCATTAGGGATTTTATGGCACAGTGTTTAGAAAGAAAGGCTTGACAATTGAATGCTAGCATGACAGCTAGTCTATTATGTTCAAAAGATTCCATCTTTTTGCAGGTGTTATAAGAAAACTGCATGAAATGAAGAAGTTGGACCATGCCTTCTGTACAGAGACCAGACCCTACAACCAGGGTGCCCGCCTGACTGCTTACGAACTTGTGTTCGACAAGATACCTGCCACTCTGATCTGCGATGACATGGCTGCCATGGTGATGCAGACAAAAGATATAAGTGCTGTTGTCACAGGTGCTGACAGAGTGGTAAAAAATGGAGACACTGCAAACAAGATCGGTACTTACCAGCTTGCCATCCTTGCCAAGTACCATAACATCCCGTTCTTTGTTGCCTGCCCGACGACCTCGTTTGACCCATGCAAGGAGACAGGGGAAGAAATAATTATTGAGGAGAGGCCTGATAGAGAAATGCTTTACTTGAATGACATCCGGATAGCTGCTGAAGGTATTATATGCTAAAAGTAGCTTAAGAGAGCATGCTCTAGCTGATTCCAATTCCAGTTTGAAGTGCAATGGAAGACTGTTATCATACTCATGAATACTAAGAAATTATAAACTTATCTTGTCTTATGCAATATTTTAATGTTGAATAAATTTAAATATCAATAAATTTTGCATCACCATAAAATAACTCCCCAATCAGTGTATGTACATATATTCAAGTTAACGACTCAAAAACAAAAATAAATTAAACTGTTCTATACTTAAAATGACGGGATGGTACGAAGCGGTTTACAGCAAACCTTGGTTGTAACTTTTATTTGATATGATTGAAACTATATGGTATTTGATGCCAACATGTTATTCTTATCAATGCCTCTAATTCTGTTATCTCACCTGAGCAAAACATGCTAATTTTAAGCTTTTTTGCTTTGTTTCCACCCGGCACCCATTAAGCGCTATCAACATTAAGCTTGTTAACAGTTAAGGGGCCACATTAATGGTCCAATCTTCAGAAAACTTGGTCATGTCATTTGTACGGATGTTTTTATACCCCCATTACCATTGGTAATGGGGGAATTATGGGAGTCACTCTGTCAGTCGGTCTGTCTGTCCCAAAAATTTTATCCGATCTTCACCAAACTTGGTCAGAAGTTGTATCTAGATGATGTCTAGGTCAAGGTTGAATATGGGTCATGCTGGGTCAAAAACTAGGTCACGGGGTCACTTAGAGCGTTTTAAACCAAAAGTTTGTCTGGACCATAACTATGTCATTTATCGTTCGATTTTAAAATGAATTGGTACATTTGTTCACCATCATGGGACGGTGTGTCAGGCGAAAAAAGTATATCGATATCTCCAAGGTCAAGGTCCCACTTGGATTTCAAAATTCAAAATGCCCATAAATGAGCTTGTTGGGGCCATAACTGTTATTGTGAGACTTTAAAATCATTTGGCACATTTGTTTACCATCATTGGACGGTGTGTCATGCGAAAGATTATCTCAAAATCTCCAAGGTCAAGGTCACACTTTGAATTCAAAGGTCAAACATGGCCATAAATGAGCTTGTCCAGGTCATAACTTTGTTGTTCATTGGGATATTTTTAAATCATTTGGCACATTTGTTTACCATTATTGAACGTTGTGTCATCTGTAAGAATTACGTCGATATCTTCAAGGTCACACTTTTAGTTCAAAGGTAAAAAATTGCCATAAATGAACTTGTCTTGGCCATAACTATGTTGTTCATTGTGAGATTTTAAAACCATTTTGCACATTTGTTCACCATCAATGGTAGGTGTTTCATGTGAAAGAATTACGTCGATATCTGCAACGTCAAGGTCACACTTTGAGCTCAAACGTCAAAAATGGCCAAGAATGATCTTGTCCGAGCCATAACTATGTCATGCATTGTGAGATTTTTTTAATTATTATGTACATTTGTTCACAATCATTGGACAGTGTGTCATGCGGAAGAATTACGATGATATCTCCAAGGTCAAGGTCACTTTTGGAGTTCAAAAGTCAACAGTGGCCATAAATGAGCTTGTCCGGGCCATAACTATGTCATTCATTGTGAGATTTTAAAATTACTCAGTACATTAATTTTGTTCACAGTCGTTGGACCGCGTGTCAAAGAATTCAGGAGTTCAAAGGTCAAAATTGCCATAAATGATAATTGCATAATACTTCTAAAAAAATCGCCATAAATTAGCTTTTCTTGTTTTGTGAAGACAGCATGCAAAATATTCTGTGTCAATGCAGCATGTGGGGTTATACGTCACGTCTGTGACAAAGCTCTAGTTGGTGTTGAGTTCAGAATTTGATCATGTGATGTCAAAAACTTGATGCTATGGTGAAATTGAAGAATGTTACACAAATATTATTTACTACCATATCAATATTATATTCTTTTTTTGATAGTCGGGTGAGGATTGATATACCCCCTTGTTAACACACAGTAATGCTCACGTTGTGTTAAGTCATACTGCATTATCATGTCCGTTAATAATGCATGTTAAATTTCAAAACATCCAGGCCTGAATGCCACCTCGGAAGTAGCAATTGCTCATTTATTAATGCATCTCAAAAAAGAGGTGGCGCGTATGATTAACGGCTGTGATTATTATCCAAATGCAAAATATTGTTATTTTTTTATGATTAAACAAATTAATGATTAAACAAATTTTTGTATGCCACATCTATAATAAAAACATCAAATAGCATGTTTCCTTCAAAACCGTGATGTGTCTGTATAATACAAAACATCAGCAATAATGTGTTTTGCAGGTATACAGTGTTTCAACCCCGCCTTCGATGTGACCCCAGCTCAGCTCATCACTGGAGGCATCATAACAGAGTTTGGTGTCTTCTCTCCAGAACAGCTCTATGAGGAACTGAAATCAAGAAATAACTTGTTATAAAAAGCCATTTTTATGTTTAATTAACGTAAAATTAAAAGGTATTGTTTTCTTTTTTAGCTGCACTGAGCAAAGCATCCAAAACTTGTGTTTGTTGTTCATTGTCTTTATATATGAGGAATGAGCATGTTAACACTGGTCACATTATTTGAACATTTAACAACATTGAACATTTAAAACTCACATTGTGTGTACATTTAAAAGAAGGGGCCTATTTACAAACCAGACACATTGTGTTTGCATAAGAAGCCTGAGTCTGTGAACAGCCCAATTAAATTGTGTGGACATTTGAAGACTGACCAGGTGGACACAAAGGTCACATCGTGTGTACATTTGCAGACTGAGCATGTTCTTCAAATGTACACACAATGTGACAAGTGTGTCCACATGGTCAGTCTTCAAATGATCACACAATGTGACTGGAGTGTTAGCATGCTTATTCTTCAAATGTACACACAATTTGACTAGTGGGTTAATATGCTCATTCTTCACAGGTTAACAAATTGTGACTGGACTGTTCACATGCCATTTTCATATTAACACCCAATGTGACTGGACTGATAACAGTTTCAGTCTACAAATGTACACACAATGTGACTAGTGTGTCCACATGGTCAGCCTTTAAATGTACACACAATGTGACTGTGTGTACATTTGAAGAATGAGCATGTGAACACTATTGTCACATTATCAATACATATGAAGAATGAGCATGTAAACACTCCAGAAACATTGTGTGTACATTTGAAGACTGAGCATGTGGACACACCAGTAACATTGTGTGTACATTTGAAGGGTGAGCATGTGAACACTTAAGTCATGTTGTGTGTACATTTGAAGACTGACCATGTAAACACACTCATCACATTGTGTGTACATTTGAAGGGTTAGCATGTGAACACACCTGTCACATTGGCTGTACATTTGAAGGGTGAGCATTTGAACACTTCAGTTAAATTGTATGTACATTTGAAGAATGAGCATGTGAACACACCAGTCGCTTTTAGTACATTTGAAGACTGAGCATGTGAACACTCAAGTGATATTGTGTAAAGTTTTAGACCCAGCATGTGAACACTACAGTCGCAATGTGTACATTTGAAGACTGTGCATTTTAACACACCAGTCACTATGTTAACATTTTAGACTGAACATGTCAACACACCATTCCCATTGTGTAGATTTGAACACTGTGCAGTTAAATACACCGGTCATATTGTGTACATTTGATGTTATGTTGTTCGAATAAACATTTAACATAACATCATACTTTAACGCTGATATTATGATGCATATCGGGGATGCCATGCCAGGCAAAGTCATCCACCGTTCGTAATTCGTTTCAACCAAGTACCTTTTTAGTAAACGCCTCGTGGTTTTGGCGCTCCGGTGGCAATCCGAATTCAATTAAAAAGACGCCCTTAGGAACAGGAAAAAATCCGGCGAGAGACGTGTTATTAGCTCTCTTAAAAATTGTTCAGTTTACGTTCAATTTTATCGATTTCCTTGCTTTTCAAGGTAAGTTGATTGATTTTTTAGGTATTTGTGACTAATGTACACATTTAAGACAATAATTAAAATTAACTAAAATACAATTATTAGCATTTTAAGCTGTATGCGTGTGTGGGGTATTATTTCGTGTTGTTTTTGTTGTAAGAAAACGAAATTAAAACAAAACACCATAAGTTATATTTTTAACATAGTCATCGTTTTCTAGAATTTAGAAAGTGGATCGGTGTTGAAGTGATGAAGCAAATTTCGTTGATCGTGATTTTGCAGATCTAATCGTTTAAAAAAAATTGTTTGTATATTAAACGTTTTTGTATGACATAAGTACGGACTGTTTTACGTTGATACAATCTATATCTAACGAGTGAAACCATATTTTTTTAAATAATAATAACGTTCTTGGTTTACATTTGGATAGACTGCTGGATTGATAGATGGGGAGATGAAACATGGTCGGTGGATAAGTTAATAGGTGGGTTTGTGAATGGAAAGATAATAACTGTGAATTATAAGAGAAAATGATATGTGTACATCCATTTTCTCGTAAGATGATTCAGAAGACAAACGATTCGTGGACGGTTTTCATTCAATAACTTTTTATCCCGACGTCTCCGATCTTGAAACAAAAACCCGAGGGAAACACAAATACCGTAGGGCCGAAAGACATATGCAGAAATATAAGTATACAGTGGCTTACCGGGTGAAATAAACGCTAGTCATTCACGAAAAATACGAATACGACACATTCTTGAAAGTAAGTTCCAACTAACCTCACTTAAATCCAGTAAGCTCCAGTTTTCGCATTCCCCCTGATAAATGGATGGTTAAATTGGTGGATGAAGGGTTGGAAATGTGGATGCATGGCTAAATAGGTGGTTGATGATTGGATAGGTAAGTGAATTGTTTGATGGGAGAATGTGGTGTAAGAGAGGTATGTTGATTGTCGGTTGGAATGTGGATAGGTGAAGTCGTGGTTCGATAGGTAAACAGATGGTTTTATAAATGTGTAGTGGAGTAAGTGGGTATTTGGTTTGATAGGTGGATTGGTGTTAATATGGGTAGATTAATGGTTTGATAGAAAGATTGATGATTGGATGGATGGGAGTTTGTATATACAAATGAACGTTTGGATAGGCAGGTGGATGGTTAGATAAGCGGATGGATGGGTTGATAGCACTTTCGATGATTGAATTGATGGTTGGATTATTCGTAATGCGTTCAACAAAGGGCTTATCTTGACCTTTTTTGCGTACACGCCTCTTGGTTATCAGGTCCTGGGTCATGTTTCCTCGAAAAAGCATTTCTACTTGGATGTCAGAGGCTAATTTATACTTGAATATCTCTAAAATTATGTAACCATATGAAAGTCAAAATAAAAGGATATTTATATAGAGGATGGATAACGGAAGGTGCTCTTTCACTAAAAATGCATTAATAAAATAACAAAGAACTCGAGCTTTTTTTTTCGTTACTCTGTCATTAAAATGCATATAATTGCCAATTGAAACTCATGTACATATCTTTTGACCATTTCAGACGTCATTATACTACATAAAGTAAAACAATATATCGTGCATGAAACCGATAAGCAGAATGTGAAACTATGATCAAAGAGTTTACCTACTTGAATGTTCATGTCAATTAAAAAAAAACACATCAGTGTTAGATGATAATCGTTTCGATTGATGGCTTTTACTAGTTATGTAGATATGACTAAATCTCTATAAATACGGTAAGAAATTCGCACAACGTTTGTATACAACGTAATGACGTATGTATTTATAATATCTATAACATTCCGTCAACACATATTCCGTTATGTATGATTATTACACCATGCCATAACCGGGTAGGGCGACTGTTTTTTAGGTTAAGGTAGCGCACCTCTAATGGGCACATATCCAAATATAATCTAATTAATTATTTTCTTAATCAGCATCATTTCACTGAACTACATGCAAATTTGTAGGTAGGCTTTCCATGCTTAAAAAAAAAATATACCGTTTTTTTCAAAACCACCCTACGCTCAGCTTTTGTACAGTTTATTTTCACCCCTGGGCTATATAAAAGTTCCATAATTCATTCAAATTTCCAAATATGGACATGCTGTTGGTGTGTATAGATGCAGTGACGGTGTTTAAAATATAAACAAGATGAAATAAGTATTCTTTTACAGACATTTATTTTTTACAAATTTTTATCTATGGAAGAGCGCCATGAAATGTAAGTGATTTCAGCCAAATAAAAATCGGGTTGGTTAAAAACAAAGTGTCATAAAATTCAAAATAGTATCATTTAAGTTATATTTTGAACATAGTTTTTATAGAAACACTATATACAGCAAAAATACCAAGAAATAGACAGATTTACCGTTTACTTTTTGAAATAAAAACAAAAATGCAACATGCATCATTCGTATTTTTAGCAGTAAATCACCCAATTTAGCCATAAGGTTGTTTTAATTTTAACAAGAGTGCCAAACTGTCACAAGATACGCCCGTTTGAAGGTTTTGGACAACTTGATAGCTTTACCATTTGAGTGGCAAAATGATATATTTTTGAAAATTAAGCAGCACATATTTGAACTTGACCTAGATATCAATTAGACACAACTTCTGACCAAATTTGGTAAAGACAGGATGAAAACTACTTCAATTAGAGAGCGGACACCATGCTAAATGCTTGAAATGCATTAAGTGACCTAGTTTTTGACCCAGCAAGACCCATATTTGTTCTTGACCTAGATATCATTTAGACTCAACTTCTGACCAAATTCAGTGAAGATCAGATGAAAACTACTTCAAGTAGAGAGCGGACACCATGCTAAACGCTTGAAATTCATTAAGTGACCTTGTGACCTATTTTTTGACCCGCCAAGACACATATTTGTTCTTGACCTAGATATCATTTAGACACAACTTCTGACCGAATTCGGTGAAGATCGGATGAAAAATACTTCAATTAGAGAGCGGACACCATGCTAAATCCTTGAAATGCACTAAGTGACCCAGTGACCTAGTTTTTAACCCAGCATGACCCATATTCGGACTTGACCTAGATATCAACTAGATGCAACTACTGACCAAGTTTGGTGAAGATCGGATGAATACAATTTGAATTAGAGTCCGGACAAAGTGGCGCCGTTGAAAATGCACTAATTGACCCTATGACCTAGTTTTTGACCCGGCATGACCCATATTCGAACTTGGCCTATATATCAACTAGATGCAACTGCTGACCAAGTTTGGTGAAGATCGGATGAATACAATTTGAAATAGAGTCCGGACAAAGTGGCCCCTTTGAAAATGCACTTATTGACCCTATGACCTAGTTTTTGACCCGGCATGACCCATATTCGAACTTGGCCTAGATATCAACTAGATGCAACTGCTGACCAAGTTTGGTGAAGATCGGATGAATACAATTTGAATTAGAGTCCGGACAAAGTGGCGCCGTTGAAAATGCACTAATTGACCCTATGACCTAGTTTTTGACCCGGCATGACCCATATTCGAACTTGGCCTATATATCAACTAGATGCAACTGCTGACCAAGTTTGGTGAAGATCGGATGAATACAATTTGAAATAGAGTCCGGACAAAGTGGCCCCTTTGAAAATGCACTTATTGACCCTATGACCTAGTTTTTGACCCGGCATGACCCATATTCGAACTTGGCCTAGATATCAACTAGATGCAACTGCTGACCAAGTTTGGTGAAGATCGGATGAATACAATTTGAATTAGAGTCCGGACAAAGTGATGCCTTCCGCCCGCCGCCCGCCGCCCGCCGCCAAGGGGTTTCACATAATACGTCCCGTATTTTATACGAACGTATAAAAATTGAAGGATGTGCATAAAAATTTCAACATATTAAACAAAAAACATAATATATATGCTACATTAAATCAAATTACGTTAGAAAAGAAATAAAACGTGTCGCAAAAAGTATGCGATGTCGGCAGGATTCGAACCAATATTTGAAGAAATCGCGAAATCGTATTTTTTCAGATGATATTTGGATCAAAGTCAATATTTATTGTGAAAATAATGTATTCTATAGGAATTACGTAAACATATAACAAAATTCGAACTTTGAAAAAAATAAAATGCATCTCTCGGAAATAACCGATCATTGAAGATCGGCAATGATCGTAAAATAAATCGCGGGAAATCATTAGTGGTGCGCTACCTTAATTATTTGTGTGTTTTTCGACTTTATCAGAGGCCTGTTGGTCCACGGTCGCCCAAATCATTTTGGCCAATCAGAACACTGATCTTGAATCAGGGGAGAGGATAGGCTATAGTAAGTGGTGGTGATCTCCCTTTCTGATTTGAACTTGTTTAACAAGGGTTTTCAGAGAGTCCAGAGAATTTTATTCTCGACAGTATTTTATACTGACCAAAGCTTACATACTATAAAACAGCTGTTGTTGACCAGAGACTACGTTGCAGTTTAAGAGAACCGCGTTGCGTGACATTTAATCGTTTGAAAGTGCTCGTTTAGAATTTGTAATTTGATTTCGCGACGTTACCTATTTAAAAACTGAACGTTGTTAACTTAAACTTGTTTGGAAAATCCAGGTTCGGATTGTATTTGAATTCGGGCGTTTGTTTGTTGTCGTGTTGTATTTTGAGTTTTTAAACTTCCACAGGGTTCGCGGAACGATGTCCTTTGCCGGGAAGCCTTTTGTTTATTCTGTTTCAGGTGAAGAACTAGTCCAAATAATTAGACGGACGATTGAACTTTACCAATACGCAACACTTAACATCAAACAGCGTACTCTAACCCTTAACACCTAACAAATAACAACTTACGCAACGCCTTATTATCCTATATATTTCTTTAGTATCGGGGGCTGTCGCCCCCAAACCCCCGCTTTGTCGATGGTTGTAAACAACTGCGTACCGGTAAAGTTCAATCTAGCCCTGCTGTGTTTGTTGCTGCCTTTGGAAAAAAGGTTGCTAATTTTAATATTTATTTGAAGCTTTGTGTACCAAATAATTGTTTTTATGCCCCCGGTAAGATGGCATATAGCAGTTGAACCGTCAGTCTGTCTGTCCATCCGTCCGAACACTTTAATGGTCATAACTTTTTCAATATTTAACATAGCACCGTGATATTTGGCATGCATGTGCATCTCATTGAGCTGCACATTTTGAGTGGTGAAAGGTGAAGGTCAAGGTCATCCTTCAAGGTCAAATGTCTTATATATGGCATCTGTCCATCCGTCCGAAAACTTTAACATTGGCCATAACTTTTTCACTATTGATGATATCAATTTGATATTTGGCATGTATGTGTATCTCCTGGAGCTGAACATTTTGAGTGGTGAAAGGTGAAGGTCAAATGTCTAATATATGGCATCTGTCTGTCCATCCGAAAACTTTAACATTGGCCATAACTTGTTCACTATTGATGATAGCAACTTGATATTTGGCATGCATGGGTATCTCCTGGAGCTGAACATTTTGAGTGATGAAAGGTCAAGGTCAAATGTCAAATATTCCGTCTGTCCGAAAACTTTAACATTGGCCATAACTTTTTAAATATTGAAGATAGCAACTTGAAAAAAAATTATGCATGTGTATCTCTTAAAGCTGAATATTTTGAGTGGTCAAAGGTGAAAATCAACGTCATTCTTCAAGGTCAAATGTCAAATATTCCATCTGTCTGAAAATTTTAACATTGGCCATAACTGTTTAAATATTGAAGATAGCAACTTGATATTTGGCATGCATGTATATCTCATGGAGCTGCACATCTTGAGTGATGAAAGGTCAAGGTCATCCTTGATAGCAACTAGATATTTGGCATGCATGTGTATCTCATGGAGCTGCACATTTTTGAGTGGTGAAAGGTCAAGGTCATCCTTCAAGGTCAAAGTTTGAATACATGTAGATGGCTTCAAAGCGGTGCAATAGGGGGCATTGTGTTTCCAACAAACGCATCTCTTGTTTTTTAAGAAATGCTTAAAACTCCACTGAATACTGCTTTAATACCCAAAAAGATATTTTACCCTGACAGTTTCATGGTATTTACATGTACACGTCATGTATATTATTACACTGATAAAACATGTATTATGTAATCAAGAAAAATACCCTTTCTGCTGTAACCAAAATGGGAAAAAAGATTGCAAATCCTGAAATTTGACGCAACACAGAACAAGTTAGATAAATATTAACAAAGATAAGCTTGCTTGTCTCGAACATAGCAATGATGACTATTTTACATAATATTCAATAACAAATGACAACTCAAGAAAAATTATTGCAAATGAAAACCAATTCCAAATGGAAGATCTTATTTTACTATGCAGGTGCAAAGTATGTGTCTGACCGGAAGGGCTTTAGAAAGCTGCTGCATCAAGAGCTGATGTCAGGTTGTTACGACATACTGTACCTGCATCTTGGCTCTAACGATGTTTGCTGCAAGGATAGCGATTTCTACCGGTATGTTGAACAGTAATTTTTCAGTTTTAGTTTTTATTTAACCTATTTACCTTAGCTTTATTGCAGCGAACGCACTATGCTTATTGAGACACTCGAGTCTGTTCCTGGGAAGAACCAGAACTTGGTGTTTATGGAGAAGATAATGAGAACCTCCTAACTCCCTATCACTAGGCGGACACCACATTCTCTACACCATTATGCTTTTACATTGGCCTGTATTATTGAATGTCCACACCAACCCCCTAACAAGAAACCCTGGATCCGCCACTGAACAGCTTAGCAGCATGAATAAAAATGAGCTTGATCAACTTTCTTTTTAGATTTTTTTGGATTGGCATTTTAATGAAATAAATTAGTTAAGTTAGTTTCTCAAATATTTTTGTAGTTGTTTGTAACTTTTTATGCCCCCAGTAGGGTGGCACATAGAAGTCAGTATGTGTCTCAGTCTGTCCGTCCGTCGGGAAAAAAAACCTTCAACGTTGGCCATAACTTTTGCAATATTGAAGATAGAAACTTGATATTTGGCATGCGTGTGTACCTCATGGAGCTGAACATTTTGAGTGGTGAAAGGTCAAGGTCATCCTTCAAGGTCAAATGTCAAATATATGACGTCTGTCCGTCCGAAAACTTTAACATTGGCCATAACTTTTTCAATATTGAAGATAGCAACTTGATATTTGGTGTGCACGTGTATCTCATGAAGCTGCACATTTTGAGTGGTGGAAGTTCAAGGTCATCCTTCAAGGTCAAAGGTAAAAAAAACCCACAAAGCGGCGCAATAGGGGGCATTGTGTTTCTGACGAACACATCTCTTGTTAATAATTGTTTGTGATGGGAAGATAATACAATGAGCAACTAATACCATTTTCTTATTATCCCTCGCCATAGGAGGAGGGATATTGTTTTGGGGTTGTCTGTCCGTCCGTCTTTCCATCTGTCCGTCCAGAACTTTTGTGTCCGGAGCCATATCTTGGAAGTGCTTTGGCGAATTTCATTGAAGCTTGGTATGAGTATATATATGGATAAGAGTATGATGCACGCCCAATGGCATCGTACACCATCTGTTAATAGCAGAGTTATGGCCCTTTGTTTCTTAAAAAATGCTTCTTTAGTGTCAAATATAACACTTTTGTGTCCAGAAGCATATTGGCAGGGTATATCAATTCAATGAATTTGCTTGTTATTTTTAGTTGTGTGACAGAGATCCTTGATGTTGTATTCAGTGTGTGCACTGAAATACACGTGGTGCTTTGCGAGATTCTTCCACGCGATTTTGATGTGAGAATGTTTCCCCGATGGCCACTCTCAGGGGCACAGTTGAGGAACTACTGCCAGTGGATAAGGAGCGCAAACAGCATGCTGTGGGAACTGAGTCACCATGTGCCTTCTGTGAGATACATGGACTATGGAGCAACTAAACAGGTATAGGGAAAGATCTAGAGTGAAATAGGAAGTTTCTCAGCAACTGTTGCATGGAATTTCATCATCATGAAACTTTAAATAAATATATGCATCATTATACTGCGGTGGACCAATCCCAAATTCTGTTCAGACATCCTTCTTTGCTCAAGAGATATGCCCCCTTAATTAGTGAAAATTGACTCATTGAGCAGTTTTGTTGCAATTACTGGTTTCTTAATAACTTTTACATGAAATATCATGAATTTTAAAATAGATGTATTACTTTGAGGTGGTACACTTGCACGTTTTGTTGGTTTCAGCTCTAGACGTAAAGCCCCATAATTAAAGATATCTGTTTGTGCTGTAATCTGGAAGTTAATGAAATTAAAAAATAAACATGTATTATCATTTCTTTAGTAGTTCTTGCATAAGTTTCGTCAGGATGATCATTTTGGTCAGTTCAGAGTTGTACACTCTAATTGATTGAAACTAAAATATTTTTTCATTCGTTGAGGGAAACCAGTTCATTGAATTTGCTGCTTTAATATCTTAGTTATGTTTAAAACAAATTGGTACGGTAACTATCTATAATCAAAATTTAATTTTAAGAAGTCCCTGTACTTGACCCATGATGGACTACATCTGAGTGCTGAAGGGGCTAGGAGGTGTTTAGCATCCATACAGGACGACCTGCCAAACCAGCTGTGTGTGGAGGCTGCTGTTCAAGATCCTACAGAATGGCCAGCTCTCTCAGCCACGGAAGTACCGGTTCAGGAGCATGACAGCACCATAGCACTCTTTTCGGATATTGTGCAGACTGTGAGTTTAGTGCTACAACAAAGTGGACTGCATTTATGAGCCATAAGCAAATGTGATTTATGCACAAAACTGCAATTCCGCATCAGGCTAAAACCTTAACATTGGCTCTAAAATCAAAGCGCTTCCACCTACAAATATTCATAACAGTTTGATTTTGCTGTAATGTTTATATTTTTGAATAAAATAAGCCGTTTAAAAAAATGTATAATACCTGTATTATGGTTAAATAAATTGTAGGGAGCTCAACCAGAGATTCAAGACAAGGTGGATGCAAGTGAAGTACCAGTTCCCAGGGACATTAAGTCTCAGACACATAAAATAACTGTAACTTTTCTATGCATTTAATCGTACAGATATTTCATCATTTTTAATGAACATTTATAAAGTGATTGCAATCCAGTATTGATTGCTCATATGGCTTGTTACAGCCTATAAATTAATGTTATGTCTAGAGCCGTTAAGCTGGGCACCCTGTCATGTCTCTTTTTAGCCTCGCCTTTTTGCCCCTGATCAGCACCATAATAATAAATGCCCTTCATTATTGGTAGCTGTAAGGCAATAGTTGGACTGCAGGTCATATACTTCTAAAGCAATGCCTTTAATCATCTAAGGCATTGTTTGTCATTAAGTGGTAAACATAAAAAGTTCAACAGATGTCTTTGTGTGAAAGCCAGACCACAGAGTTGATGTCATAACCATTCAGTTATATCAGAACATAACATTCTGTAATTGTATAAAAGATAAACTAGTTAGTTTATATAATTTTGTTTTCCATATTTTCACACACACAATTCATTCTCAGGTTGTCACAGCCAGAGCTAAGAGGTCTGCAACCAGAAATACCAAAAGATATGGAAAGAAGGTAAAAAATACCGTTAATTTCAGATAACCCTCACTGTTTCATTGTGGAAATGTCCTACTGGTTCTTAAAACTAGGGGTTTTTTTGTTGAAAAAAAACAACAACAACCAAACTTATTTTGAAAGTAAAATATAAGTAAAGACCATATTAGTGTTATTATTTTGAGGACATATTTCCTTTCTGTTGTATTCTGCATATTATTATATAATTGTTGTTATTTTTCAAAATGGTCAACTTTGGTGGATGAGGTTTTGCACTTATGCCATGTCTGTACATGCATGTGTAAATTGTTTCAGTTGGCAAAGAAATGCCACACAAGGTATATAAAGCTTGATTGGTGCATTTGTTATTGTTGACTTTTTTGTTTGCATGTACATGCATTTGTTAATTGTTTCAGTTGGAAAAGAAATGCCACAATGTTTTATGTGCTTCCACCTATAACTTTGAAACTTCATATGTAGCTGCACCTTGATGAGTTATACATGCCACACCCTTTTTTGTGTCACTAGGTCAAAGGTCAAGATCACTGTGAACTCTTAAAAAAAATAAACTGCACCTGCAGCCGAGCGTTGGCACCTGCTATGCGGTGCTCTTGTTTTTATTCATCATCATGTTACTGGTAGTGAAATCTGTGTGAAATAAATAGCCATAAAATACCGATAGGGAAAGCACAGTAAATAAATGCAGATTTATACATGTTATCAAGGAATAGGAAGCTTGTTTGGTGCATTTTGTTTTGTTTTTTTTTGCTTTCGTTGAAAAAATCTATTTGTTAACATTTACATGTATTATATCCTTTAAGTCATTAATTTCTGGCACATCTTTTTATGCCGCCGAAGGAGGGCATATAGTGATCTGTCTGTGACACTTTACGTTTAGGTTTCGAAAAATGCTCATAACTTCTATGTCGCTTCAGATAGCAACTTCATATTTGGCATGCATGTGTATATGGACAAAGCCTTACCATGCGCACACAAATTTTTACCCCTGTGACCTTGACCTTGAACTTAGGGTCTGCGTTTAGGTTTCGAAAAAAGCTCAACTTCTATCAAGCGTTTATAGGGGGCATAAGTCATCCTATGGTGACAGCTGTTGTTAACCTATATATACATAAATGTAATGCATTCTTAACTAGTTACATAAAAATCACCGTTCTTAATGAAATTACATACAACATAAACATATGCCAACATAAGGCACTCATTGTTGCTTTATTTTTAGACACCCGAACAATATTTATTAGCGAGGCTGTTTTCGGAGAAAACCCTAGGTATTGTCATAGCCTGCTCGTCGTCCGCCGGCGTCATGCTAAAACCTTATCATTGGCTCTAAAATCAAAGTGCTTCCACCTTCAACTTTGAAACTTCATATGTATATGCACCTTGATGAGTTCTACACACCACACCCATTTTGGGTCACTAGGTCAAAGGTCAAGGACACTGTGACCTTTAAAAAAAAATCTGACAAGCTTTCGCAGCCAAGCGTAGCACCCGTTATGCGATGCTCTTGTTTTATATTAAAACTTGCTGCATGAATGCTATTACTGCAGTAACTCTCTTGTTAGTTTCATGTCAAATAGGTTTAATCGTTTTGTTAGTTTTATATTGACTGTCATTGGAATTAGTGGTCGTCCAATATTGTCCGGGACAACAAAAATATAGTTTAGACATAGTTTCCCTTTTTTACTGGATGGCAATTTTTAGCCTGAATGAATATTAATTTTACATGATTGTGCATTCACAGACACTGCATTAATGATCCTGTTTTTTCGTCATGCATTAAAGGTCATGCTGCAGTGGATTTGTTTACCTTGACATTACTGAAGATGTGGCTGTTTTCCTGCCTGCATACAAGTTGAATGGCTTATGCTTGGTACTAATTTTATGACAATATGCTCCATACTTTTTAACACTTTCCATCTTGACAAGTGACATAAATATTTCTTTCATAGGTATTTTCATTACTTGATTTTAATATAAATCAGCAGAATGTGTGTTTGATTCATCTGTGTCCTATTTTTATGTATCATAATATAGTAATAATTGGTTCAAGCATGAAAGACAATGATTGCCCTGCTTATATGACACTATATATATGTAGCATGCCAATTGATCTGATAGCATGGCACAATGCTATAAACAAATTTTATGTTTTCATTAAAAGAATGAATTTAATGAAAGGGATGTATTCACATTATTTCAAATCATCTCCAAAGGTATACGCTTTTCAAATTATATAACCGGTAGTAATTTGTAGCATTTGTACTGGTAATATGGACTGATAGCATAATAACTTTTCAGAAAGGCAAGAAGATGGAAGTCAAGACTGGTAAGGTTAAAAGGGAGAAACCTACCATGACGAAAAAGAAGAACAAACAGGTAAATCAATGACAGAAAGTATTCTTTCTTGTCAGATAAACAAAACTTGTTCAAGAAGATCCTTTAAAACACACATTCATCCTTTCATGTATGGTCATTTAGATGTTCTACAAATACAGTAAAACCAAGCTTTAAAGACGACACAAAGGACCTTATAAAATTAGTCTAAATAGTTGGTATTCTTACAATTCAGGTATAATTGATTATCACCAATAACCTGTTAAGCGGGGTTTTGGTGTATGTAAGTCTTCCATGTGCAAGCTTTTCAGGACCAGTCCTGGGCCTGTATTGAATTCATTATAATGTAAAGATGTTCTAAAGTATGAACCAATTGTGGTACATGTTTTTGTTTTGTTTCAATTTCCATGAGTTTTTCACAAATATTACTTAGATGCGATTTTAGAATCCTCAGGCTGAGTGGTATTTTTTAGGTCCCTTGCTACAATTGCCCAAACTGCAGGGTGTGCTGTTCATCGGAAGATGCCATGCTCGACCATTTTATAAGGAAGCATTCATCGTGGAAAGTTGATAGGCCTGACACACTTTACAATCAGGTTTTTAAATGGAACACATATTGTTGTATAGCTTTATGTTATGTAAATATACTCTATGTTTTTGAATGAAAAAATATAATACTTTTTCTCCCCTAACAGTTTAACCTGAGGGAACTTATGGTTTGCGCTCTGTGAGTCTGTCACTTTTTCTGGATCCTGCGATAGCTTTAAAAGTTCTTCATATTTTTTCTTGAAACATGGATATATGGCAATATGGACATTATGTACGTCATTTCATTTTGTTCCTACGTCAAAATTTCTGGTTGCTATGGCAACAAATATATATAATGAAAAAAAATCTGATAATGGTGGAGCCTGTAGGGGACATACATTGCTTAGCAATAGTCTTGTTTTTCTAGTAAGTATTGTATTAAAGGAAGGGTTATTCTATTATAGGAAGATGAAATCAACGTGCCATCCAACATCCATTGCCACCGAGACACTGAAGAGACGCCCCAACAAGATGACAATGCCGCAAATGAAGATCAAGTCAATGTGCCATCCCACTTCTTTTTCCAACGAGACACTGACGAGACGCCCCAACAAGATGTAGACACTTCACAGCTTCTTCTTATTCTTTCAAATGACGTTGAACTTAACCCTGGACCGGTGAGATATTCCTGCCTTATAATAAACAATATTAGTGGGCAAGTTCCTTAAGCAGAGGAATTTTAACCTTGTTAATGTTCTATAAATATATATATATATATATTATATGTGTGGTTAGGGTAATTTGAGGAAGGTGCTTGTTTGAAATTATTATCTCATATATTGACCATTTTCTATTTGTATGCCCAAAGATCAAATGATCGAAGTATATTGTTTTTGGCCTGTCTGGTTGGCATTGTGTGTGTCTGTCTGTCCCAAAACTTTAACCTTGGTCATAACTTTTGTAATAGTGAAGATAGCCACTTGATATTTGGCATGTATGTGTATCTCATGGAGCTGCACATTTTGAGTTTTGAAAGGTCAGGGTCATCCTTCAAGGTCAAAGGTCTTTTTTTCTAAAATAGCTGCTGTGCGGCATAAAAGCGCAGTAGGGGGCATTGCAGGCTTTTTCCGCCCTATGCCACGGGTCCGAAATGCGGCCCCATTCCCAATGCAAATCTGGTTGTTTTTTTCCCAATTGAAAAAAAATATTCCCAATTGAAAAAAAAAAAAAAAAAAAATTTTTTTTTTTTTTTTTTTTTACCCTTAAAATATATAAGTTGACCTGATCCGGTGTAGAAAATAGAAAGTATTGCATAATTAAATTATCTGTTGCCTTGAATTTGTTTTAAAAACTGTAAAATATGTTAATGATTATTTAAGACTTTCCTTATTTTCCTCAAAATCCGGCGCTTCGCACCATTTTTTTCACCTCATAAAAGGCCAAGCCTTTTCACCAAATTAAGATTAAAAAACCTGCACTTATCACACATGTTCATAATATTTTGTAAAATTTTAATAATAAGTTATCCAAATAGTCGTTATTTACCAGTTAATGGCTTCTTTGAAATATAAGAAACACTATTTATATGCAATAATTTTTCCCAATTGAGCCAATTTTGCGAATAATTTTTTTCCCAAAATGGGCTTTTTCACGACGCGAAATTCCCAAAATTCCAGTGTGGCGTTTTCCCAAAATTGAGCGGAAAAAGCCTGCATTGGGTTTCACAAACACATCTCTTGTTTCCTCTGTAATTTAGGTAGTCAATTAATGTAAAAAATGATGTTAATCCATTCTGTTTCCTCTGTAATTTAGGTAGTCAATTAATGTAAAAAAATGATGTTAATCCATTTTGATAGTTGTTTTCATTTTCTCAAATACTACTACCATAGTAGTATATTTAAAACTAAAAAACATATGATTGCTTGTTTTTATACTCGTATATATCTTATATATTCACTAAGCAATTTAATAACAATACAAATGTTTACTTCCACAGACTTTCAGTTGCAAGTGGACATCATGCTTCAAGAAATTTATTAATTATGGTGAACTTAGTGCCCATATAGTATGTCACATAGAGGGAACAAATAGATGCCAATGGGAAGACTGCCATGAATGTTTTTCAGCTGTTAGAAGATTTGAGCTGCATCTTTTGAGACATTTGTATGATGTAGGTAATCATTTGTATATTTTCAGTATAAACTGTACAGATGTGTTAATCATTGTTAATTGGTGTTTTTTTAACTGTTACGAGAAAAGAATTGGCAATGTGTTGTAAAGTTGTCGATTGTACATTTTTAAATGCATTTTTATGTAAAACATATTCATTCCAAAGAGATATTCCTTTAAGGTTTTAGTACTTTTGATTGCACTGCTCACATATTTGTGCCCACAGAACAGCGAGATATTCAAAACAATCGATGAATGGAAAAACACGCTACCTGATGGGAAGATCAATGAACAGAGAACAGATCTGCATATGTGTCCACTTCATCTGGTAAATTGTCTTGTTCATGTTATATAAAGCATTTTCATTTATCTCGAAATTTTATTTAATATCTAACAAGTCAATGTGTTTTTCATTTCCTACCATTATTACAGATGTTCAATTGTTTGTTTATCTCTAAGTGTCAACACTTTTGTTCGATTAGAACATACTGCTGATACTAAATGAACAAATCAAGATATGGCCATGAAATTGTTTCTCAATTGGTTTCAAATATGTCGCAATGTTGAAGTTTGTCTGGCGATCCCGCTCATTTGAAGATAAGAGGATTCAGTTGAATACTTTTAAAGATCGTATATGAAAATCACTTATATGCCTTATTTGAAAAAGACAAAATTATTTGTCATTATTGAATAAAAAATTTCAGAGGTCCAAACTGATGCTGCTCTTATTTGATGAAGATTTCTCCATTCCAACGGGTTATTACACAATAGAGGAACACTACAAATACCTGGAATTGCTAAGTATACGTCTTCCTTCTGATTATGAAAAAATTAAAAATAACTTCTTACTTAAAAGAAAATATTTAGGTGAAAACTGGGAAAATGATGAGGGAAAGTGTCCAACTGTACAGTTTAATACTGCTGCTGACTATAGTCCTACTCCTAAAGATATATATACTGTAGCTAGTTATAATGAAAATAATGTGTTTGTCTCTACATCTAGACCAGAGTTGTGCAATACATACTTCTCAGGAACAACTTTAAACAAAGGAATGCGGAAAAGAAGAAAATCAAATGAGAATGTTCAATTTAATGTTGACAATAAATTGTGGTCAGATATATTGATTGAAAATTTAACAAACTGTTCAAATGCTTTAAAATTGCAAAATCTTGTATTAAAAACTTTAGCAGAAAAGGGTTTTGTTACATCAAAGAAGCAATCTTTTTTTAAATTAGAACAAGAAGCTTGTAGATTATCTGCACATAACAACTGTACAACTGGAACCTTTGTATGTTCAGTTTTTAAAAATAAAATTGAAGACAATGAATTTTATTATGTAAGGTATGTTGAATCTGGAGTTTACAGTGGATTCATGGAACAGAAGTACTTATATTTCCTTAAGGAGCATTTTAATGTTGCAGATGATAATGTTTTGTTGCATCAAGTTATTACATTGGAAGATATAAATCAAATGAAAATCGATGAAAATAAACATAATATAAAAAGGAATCGCCCAGATAAAATATTTAGTCATTGTGTTGATAAAATTTTGCCATCATATGTAAATGAACTGAATGACAATGAAAATTGTGATAGTGTTCAACTACTGTCTTACGTAGTACTTTTTTCGCCATTCAAATCAAAAGCATCTGTAGACAAGCCTGAAAAGATGTTTTTTAAAATGAAACCGCAGGATTTGCATGAAAGTTTACTGAAACTAGTTTATGACTTTAAATAAATCAACTTGTGACCAAAAGTCGTTGTTCAAAAGATATAATAACAGTACCAGCAGTTGTGAATGGTACTCTCCTACATCAGTCATTTGTTTTGAATTGCTTGTCTGGAAACATCAAAGCAAAGCCAGATTTATTTGTTAAATCAGCACGTTATGAATCTAATTTTGTTGAATCAGGCAACATTTCTTTGGGTACATCATTAAGAAACAAAACGATTCAGCTCTTTTTGAAAAAGGATTATGTTAACTTATTTTCCTTTTATAAGAAGTATTTTCCAGAGTTAAATGAATGCTGTTGAAACGTCAGAACCAGTTTTGAAAAAAAGAAAGACCATAAAGCATTTAAAGCCAATAAATATTTGTAGATCAGAATTAGAGAAAAGAGTTGGCATTTCTAATAAAGACACTGAAACGGATATTTCTGAGCATTTCGGAAACCTGTCAATATTTAAAAACTACTGTTGTTCCCTTCTAGATCATGGCACTTTAGTTATACAAATGCATGATGACAGCGGCAATCTAGTTTGTTGCCTTAATGATTACTGCGAAATGGATGGTTCATTTAAAGCAAATGATTTTATTTTCACTACTAGGTTTTGTCAAGAAACTGGTGACTATCTTGACTGCACATGTAAAATATACAAAACTCTGCTTAATGTGAAGGAATTTAATATTAGGAACGAAGAATTTCTAGTTTTAGACTCTTCAGGAGATAACTGTGTAACTTGCATGCATTGTAAGTTTGTTAAATTGCATGTATTACCTTGTTTAGCACCGGACCATGTACAGTGTCCAGAATCATTGTCAAGAATCCAACACTTTGTTCAAAAGGCTTTGTGTTTTAACAATCAGGAAATAGTTGAAATATCTAGAAAACCAGAAATTAGAAAATATTCTGTTCTTATAGAAGGTGACGAGTATCCAGCTTTTGTTCATTTTAGCATGAACAAAAGGCTTGGTAAATGCACTGTGTCATGCACTGCTGGTAGATGCCGTTCTCAAAAGAGTTATAAGAGAAATATAAGTACTTTACTAAATTCGAAGGTTTGTAGGCACTTAAACTTATTTAAATCATATACTCACATGTGGGAAGATTTAATTCATACAACTAATGATAACAATGATGATGAAGAACAGCAGTTATTTGATGACAATATTGATAATGAAATGCCTGTTTCGGTTACATTAAGTACTGCTGCATACAATAACTTCAATGAGGAATCTGGACTTTGGAATTTTTAGTGTAGAAGTAAACATTCTCCCAGACTTAAAGACAATAATGAGTTAAGGAAAAATATCATAAAACGTGATCAGTGGAATGATTCTAACCTTGTTCGATGTTCAGATGGCTGCCTAAAAGGACCTGTATTATTTCCAGATATTCCAGACAATACCTGTCCCTGTGGAAGCGGTTGGCTCAAGCGAGAAGATGACGATAATTACAGTGAAAATGGACTGACCATACACGAAAGACAAAGAACATTAACTATTTACACAAATTTTGCACCTGTAAAATGTGACATTCATATACGTGAATGCTATAATTCAATTAGTAAGCCATGCAGAATTCTTTGGGATGAAGGGGACTTAGATTGTATACATGTATTAAGTAGGGATACAGCAGCAGGAGATGAAATAGGGTGGGAATTTGTATCTATGGTTATGAATTCTAGTTGCACTTTTTCCTCTTACTGCCAGTTTAAAAATGAGATGTATAAAACTCGCCACAATAAGGCTAGGTTTATGGATCAAACAGTTTTTTTAAATTTTTGGTTCAGTTGGGCTTCAAACATGAAAATAGATTTCCGTATACCCTGTGGTGTATGTGGTTATGGTCCTAAGAGATTGTGCTGTGATGGTACAAAAGTAGGGGTTGGATTTCGGAATTCAAATTATGAGGAAATTACAGAAACAAACCAGGCTTTGGGCATTAATAATACGCTGCATCGTAGAATGGATAGATGTTTTTTGAAAAATTTGAATGGAATAGACAAACAAGAAATGATTAACCTTCGAACTACTTTAGATTACATTGCTCGGAAAGAACTGAATGAAATTAAAGAGAATGAAATTATTCCAGAGAGGGATTTATTGGACCGTATCGAGTTGTTAAAACAAGCACTGCCCTCTGAAGTTTTGGGTTCCTTCGAAAGATTTTATCAAATGAGTGATAATGAACGAGTTGCATATTCAAATGTTTTAAAAATGCTAGCCACAACAGCGTCCATTACAAGCCTGGTACCCCCTGCATATTGTTACAAAATTCAACTATTATTAAATAGCCCCAATATTGAAAATGATCGATTTAATAGTATTGTTAATGAAACTCGTTCGTTTGCACCTGAACTAAGAGATTTAATTTGCGAGTCTTTAATAAGTAACAATGAAATATTGCCCGATGACATTAGATTATTTTTGCAATATCTAATTAATGAATCAATGTCATTGCAAGTTACTGAACCAGAACCACCTGTACCTCAACTGGGCACATACAATCCTGAAAAGTTTGGAAGGGCCTATTATTTTAATGAATCTGGGTTAAAGTTAAGAAGTGTAAGAAAGTTTTCCATTGACAATGATAGCTGTGTTAAAAGAAATATAGACCATGACGATGCGACTTTAGAATTTGAAAAATGTCAAAAGCTTTATTCTAAAGTTCAAACTTCTGCTCGAGGAACATCAACATTATTTCTTTGGTTCTGTGCAGACCATGGACATTGCTATGGTTTTCACATGACTGGGGCAGAAGGAAGAAAAGATCCCGCATTATCACTCTATAGCTATTTAGAAACCCCTCCACAAGACGTGTTTTATGACTTTGCATGTAATTTACAAGAATATTGCCTAAACAGAGAAAGTGGATACTATAAAAATGTACGTTTTTTTCATGACATTTTCCATGGCTACTCCCACAAATGTTCTAATGCTTTTACAGCTAGCAGACTTCAAGGCTTTGAATCTGTAAATTCTGAAATATGTGAACAATTCAACAGCTTTATACAGTGCATTAAAAGGTCGGCCCGTCAGATGTCACAGTCACACTTTTGCTTTTACCTACAATTCTTTTTAAATGAATGGAATAAGAAGAAAAAGTTATCATATGAAAAAAAGATAAGAATTGCTTTAGCTGGGTTAGTTTAATTTGTGATACTTAAATGATCTATAATTTTAAGTTCATCTCAACTTTTAATACTTAACTATTGCATCTTTTGATGCTTTTTTTCTATTTAAAGACTGGGCGAGTAAACACATACTATGTATTATTATGCAATAATTGTTTTGTGTTTATATCTCAACTGAGCATAAAGTGCTCATTGTGAGCTATTGTGAATGGACCGTCATGGGTCAACATTTTTTACTTAAACAACATCTAACCTCTGTGCCAATCTTAATGAAACATGGCACGAGTTTTCTTGCATGAACCTCTTTCAAAGTTGTTAAATGAAATGCATTCCATGCATAAATCTGGTTGAGATGGCAACCAAAAGGAAAGCTTATATATTTGGCATAAAACATCGTCTGGTTGACCTCCTTCGTAAATTTCAAAAGATGCTATACCCAACTCACAGGCAAATTTGTCCTTATTTGCTCATAGTGAACACTTCTTTTAAATGGCCAGGAAGAGAGTTCAAGTTTATAGACAAAAGCAACAGTCAGATGAGCGATATAGTGTCATCATGGCACCTTTATAGCTGAATCATTTATGAAAAATTGTCAATGATATGTTCTGTGACTTGTATGATTTGCAGTATTCATTTTGCTGTCTTCATGCACCTTACAAAAGCCATTTTATTATCAGTGTTCCTGATTCTGTCGTAGCATTTATTCTTGAAATTCGTTGTTTTTCATATTTTTCCTAATTGTTATGCTCCCCGAAATAAAATTTCGGCGGAGCATATAGTTGCCAGTTTGTCCTTCCTCACTAGTTTCCCATAGCACCTTCTATACTTTACCGATCTCTTTCATATTTGGCATGTAGGTACCTTGCATGGACCTTTACCTTTTGATGAGGTCACTGGGGTCAAGGTCAACAAGGCTAATAATAGATTTTTCAGTCACACTTTTGTTACAGTTTCTCATAGCACCTTCAATACTTTACCGATCTCTTTCATATTTGGCATGTAGATACCTTGCATGGACCTCTACCTTTTGATGAGGTCACTGGGGTCAATGTCACCGAGGCTAATAATAGATTTTTTTTAGGTGGTTATTAACACATAGATTGACATAGCGCATCATCGGGAAGCATCCATCAGTTTCACTGATATTCTTGTTGTATGTTATATACGTGATCATAGATACTGTAAATTTTGTCTTATGCGACATGTTTATAATGTAGAAGATGAGTACCCTGTGTTTATGCAGTGCCCATTGTATAACACAGATATGATTTGTTTATTCCGCAGTGGTTGAATGAAATGGAAACTGTTTGGTTTGTTCAATATGTTAATGGCCGATGAAAATTACAAGCACATATTTTTGATTGCAAAATGTGTGTATGTGCATGCTTATATATAACAACTACGTAATTATCATGCAAATTAGCTGTCATTTTAATACTGCATGCTTGTATTGCATTGTTTATTTATATCTGATAAAAAATACTGATTCTTGGGTTACTTTATAAGTTTGTTACTATTTTGCATGCTTACACTTTATAGGTATTTAATTATCAGGTAATCCTTGTTTTGGTGGTATTATAATGTATAGCAGCATTTGTTCTACGAAAGTGCATGCGTGTTGCATCATATGACTTTGTATTCTTTAACTATTCAGGTTATTTTATATAATTATGAAATTAAACTGTATGTATTATGGCCCTGTGGCCTGACTGCAAATAAGTATTCGTATTTGTATACAGTTTTTGTAATGTGATGTATGGTTGTATCGTGTTGTTTCACTTTTTGATCAATATAACTATTATGCATACAGTGTGTTATTATTCTTACCTCAAAGGAGCAATATCAATACAAATTACAACTTTCCTTCAAGTGTACAGGTTGACACGAGTGACTGGTGTATCGGGCATATCTAGGTTTTAAAAATGACAATGAAATTTACTATACGGTTAAACATTGTTATAACTAGTGACACGATTACAAGCGGTACATTTACCGGTAGTTGCATACGTATGTTACATAAATTCATGTGCCATATCAAGTACAAGCGGCACGTATATCGATAGTTCGCATACCCATGTTCAAGTAATATCTATTACAAGAGACAATTGTACCTTAGTTGGCATAGTCATGTTCAAGTGAACAATCGCATGCGTGATATCATTCAAGCGTCTGTGTGTATTTGAGATTTATTTACAGGTCGTCCAGCGTCTTCTCGACTACAGATGTATCGACCTGCCCCTGTGACCCTTCAGGGGAGAAAATAAGGTCATATTATACATCATAGCACGATGGCCAATGAGACCTTAATGTGACTAGATGCTTTTTTTTTTTTTTTTTTTTTTTTTTTTTAATGGATTATGTAGTGGTTTGCCTTTTATCAAAATGGTTTTTGTAGTATTCCTATTATCTCTAGAGTATCATTATCCTTATTGGCATTAATGTTAATTCCTTAAAGTTTGTGTGTGGTGTTTGTGCTCTCCGCCCCAAGAGGTGTTAGTGGGGGTTCGAGCGGGATACAGAGGGCGCCCCGATTCCAGAGGCGCCCCTGGTTCTTTTAAGTGCCCGGTGTACAGCACCGATACACTGCACCCCCGTTTAACGTCCCTCGCGGAGGACTTGTTAGTACATAAACATAGATTAGTACAGATATTACTCTATTGCCCTGTGTCTTGGTGTAAATTCACATGGGCTCTCTCTGTTGTGCTGTTGGATATTGTCAGGTGTTTAATGGTGTTGCAAGGGTCAGAATAGTTTTGAAGTTTAATATAGTAGAAAAGGGGCTGCGTTTGTGTGGTTGGACCGAGATGACTGATTGGTTGTTGGTGGTACAGGGAGGACAATATCTGGTTCTACACTTTCTTTCTTTGGGAGACAATATTCACGCGCCTTTTTTTGTTTTTGAGAGAGAGAGAGAGAGCGCGCACGTTCTTCTTCCTGTTTATATTGCTAGTGGTTACACAGATGGTTATTATATGTATTAGTGCATTTTGTTCAGGAGGGAATAGATCTGGGATGTTAATGCTGACCATCCCTCTAATTCGATCTGATCCTCATAGTGACAAGGGTAATACGTGCAGGTTAGCAATACAAGGTTTACAATTCAACGTCAAACGTAACAAGGCACAGGCATGCAAGGAAAAAACTTACACTACTCTACAAGAAAACATCACCGTCGCTACAGTAGGGGAAACAACAACAACAAATACCGTCACCATTCTCTTTTTATTTTTATTTTTGTCATGTTGGGTATGTCATGTCAACGGGGCCAGAGTGCACTGATGTCATGTCAACGGAGCCAGAGTGCACGGGCGAGAGATATCTCTTCAGGCGCGCCCTCTGGCCCAGCCGACACGCTCTACTCAACATGTTTAAGTCTTGTACATATGGGAAAAATGTTAACTAATCACATTTAATTACAACAATATTTACACCTATAGGGGTTGCACTGTGGGTAAATTTGCCCACGTACGCACTTACTGCGTCTTCCGATCCTGCGTGGAAGTATGTTGTCTGTGTCCCCTACCTTCGTCGTTGTTGCTGATTACAGCTTAAGAGAAGGAAAGCGAGGGTCTCGCGGAACCCTGGGTTTTGTTACCTAGAGCGCTATTTGGTTGTAAAAGAAGGCTTAGAGCTTATCCATAGTGGTCGAAAGGGGCCAAGTGACATATGTATTGGGGGGGGGGGGACGTACCCTTCCGTCGTTTTAGTATTATTAGTCTTTATCTATTTATTTATTGGTGTAATTTTCCTATATATCATAAAGCGCAGACGAGGAAACCGCGAACGTTCGTTATAGACAGCTCCCTCATCTTTGCCTTGTTTATAGTATTGTTTATTTATGTATTGACGTCAACAAGGTGTTATTGGACACTGCATTGTAATGTACTACCAATCCAAAGTACATTTGGACCCCAAATACAATTATAGGTTCTCGGCGTGCACATTACATGCAGTGTTTCTATATCTATTTATTTGTTGATGCAATTTTCCTCTTGTCATAAGTCATTATTAATTGGAATCTTTAAAATTACATATATCATGGATTGTTTTACGGTACAGTTTTAGAACCAAATTAATTAATAATAGTATATAAGTTCGAGCCGGGCCCAGACGAGTGGCCATATGGACAACACCGGAGTGACCATCGTCCGAGACCCACCCGTCATTAGTACATAAAGTTGCCATTATTGATCTGAGTTTTTATTTATTTATTTATTTTAATTTTCCTATAGGGCCGGGATAATAGGGTTAGGTTCAGTTCGGGCCCAGACGAGTGGCCATATGGTGCACACCGAAGTGACCATCGTCCGAGCCCCGTCCGTCATTAGTACATAAGATTGCTATTATTAATTTGAATAAATGAAGCAATATATAACTGACGATATGTGTTGTTATTTCTATCTACCTCTAATAGTCCAACGGAATATTATATTTTATCTACGTAGCCCGTGTCGCGCAAAAATTTAAACACGTGCAGTCGCACAACAGGAGCGATTCCGCTTGGAGGCATCAACAGTGAGTCGCGATTAATGATAAGTGGGTTTTTGTATGCCGCTATTACCCCTGCACTTAGTTCTAGTCTCTGTTCAGCGTGTTTAGGGCATATAAAGAAAAGATGTTCAAACGTGTTATGAATGTTGCACTGGGGGCAGAGGACAGTTTTGTAATAGTCGCCGTGCAATCTAGTCACCCTTAGGCGCATGCGCGAGTAAGCCCTGTCCTCCCTTTTAATGGGGCTATAGATGTTAATCTTATGGCTAGGGTTGGTTAATATCGGTAAATTATGATCGGCGCAGTAAATTGACCATTTGTGATCCTGTTCATTATACCCTTTTTGGTTTATGATTGCAATTAGTTCGCGCGCGCTAGGCTTTAAATCAGAGGGTAGACCTTCATGGGAACCTATTCTGGCAAGTTGGTCAGCGTGTTCGTTACCCGGAATGCCTACGTGACTCGGGATCCATACGAATTGGAGAGTGATATTGTTGTTTGCTAGTTTTGTGATTCCCTTTAATGTTGCACATATAAGGTCGGGACGCGTTTTCGATGATCCTGCATTAAGTGCTTGTAAGGCGCTGAGAGAATCGGTTAATATCGCGTAGTTTGGGCGTTCGTGGGTTTCAAGTTCATTAAGCCACTTTATGGCGCTGTTTATTATAGCTAGTTCGCAAGCAAATATAGACAGTTCTTTATTGTATTTTACCTTGCACTGATGTATAATGACATTTTTGGGTTGATACACTACAAAAGCCGCGCCTGCTATTTCAAGTTCCTCATTTTTGCTACCGTCAGTGAAAATCTGGGTGTAATCCACATATTTATCTGTTACATAGTTTTGAGCTATAGAGCCACTGTTTGGGTCGTGGTCGGATTTTTTAATTAATGTTGTTAGATGTAAGTCAATATTTGGTTTTGATAGATTTCTTAAGCTAAAGTATGTAGGTTCCTGAGTTTTAATGTCAATAGTCTCATAATATTTGCCTAGCTCGAGCACGTTCTGCGCGTACGGGAGACCACTCTTCTTTTTCCTTTTTTGGTAGGCCGGGTCTTCAGTAACCCTAAGGTTAATTGGGAGGTGTGGTCCCATAGATAGCGTGCGCGCGCGGTATTTTAGTTGGTTAATTTGCCTTTGTTGACCCAGTTCTATCATTCCACATTCAGCGTGCAGCAGAACGGTGCTTGTAGATTTACGTGTACCAGTTATAATTTTAAGTGCCGTATTTTGGATTACTTGTAATTTATTGAGTAATGTTTCACTGGCTGAATTGTACGCAATGCTTCCGTAGTTTATTTTTGCCCAGATAGTGGCTTTATAAATACGCATAAGGGCTTTTTTATCCGTACCCCAGTTGTTTCTTTGGATGCATTTTAGAAAGTTGAGGTCCTTTTGGCAGCGTACAACTAGTTTAAGGATGTGGTCTTTCCATGTTAAATATTTGTCAAATGTCATACCCAAAAAAGTAATGTTGTCAAGAAGCGGAAGAGGAGCACCACATAGAGTAAGTTGTGGGGGGTTAGGGGTTTTCTTAGATCGAGTTGCTTTACGTGCATTGGCCGCTACTTTTTGTGCACTGGCAGGGAATAAGATTGCTTGGGTTTTTGTGGGATTTATTTGGAAGCCATACGATGCGCTCCAGTTTTCTATTGCAGTTAGGGCTTTTTGGATTTTAGTAATTGCTAGATTCGGTGATTTAGATGTGGTCCATATTGCACTATCGTCTACAAAAAGTGATAAATTGATTAGATCAGTGTTATTTTGTGAATTATGTGCCTTAATTTCTCTGTCTAGGGTGTTCATAGTCACGGAAAATAATATTGGAGATAGGACACTACCTTGGGGACAGCCGTTTATAGTCTCAACTGATTCTGATGTCGCGTCATGCAGTCTCACTTTCATCATATACCTTTTTGGCAAATATGGAAGTTATGTATTAAATAATAATAACAATACAGTGTCGTTGTTTTGTCATTTATTAAGTATACAGATCATTGCAAGATTCTGATGGCTTTTCTTGAAATGCATCACCAGCCGTCTGGAACACTGAAAAGAAGGCAATGGATACTCTGTTAAGTTATGGTGAAAAACAAATCATTTGCATTTTCTGTACAAAAATAAATTAACAAGGCTCACATTAAAAATTTGATTCTTGAATCAAATAAGATTTGTTAAAGGGCATATCGACAGCTAAAACGGAATTTTATTCTCTGAAATAAATGTATGCGTTAATAAGAACTTATTTGAATGTTTCTTAAAGCACAGACCTTGCTTTATATATTGTAAATATGTACATTACTAATTAACAAGAGCTGTCAGAGGACAGAGCGCTCGACTTTTCGAGTGCTTGACAGTATAACGTAAGCCATCATGGAGAGGGGGTATAATGTGTGTGTGTGTGGTCATTTAATAGATGTTATTTCAAAAAAAAAGAAAAAAACAAATTTTGAGGGGGGGGGGGGGGGGGGAGTCAAGGTCATTCAAAAGTCAAGGTCAAATTCAACTTGCCAGGTACAGTACCATCATGATAGTAAGAAAGTATTTGAAGTTTGAAAGCAATAGCCTTGATACTTTAGAAGTAAAGTGGATCTAAACACAAAATTTAACAAAATATTCAAAGTTACTAAGACAAACAAGAATATCAGTGAAACTGATGGATGCTCCCCGATGATGCGCTTTGTCAATGTATGTGTTAATAAACACCTAAAAAATCTATTATTAGCCTCGGTGACCTTGACCCAGTGACCTCAAACCTCATCAAAAGGTAGAGGTCCATGAAAGGTACCTACATGCCTAATATGAAAGAGATCGGTAAAGTATTGAAGGCGCTATGAGAAACTGTGACAAAAGTGTGACAGAAAAATCTATTATTAGCCTCGGTGACCTTGACCTTGATCCCAGTGACCTCAAACCTCATCAAAAGGTAGAGGTCCATGCAAGGTACCTACATGCCTAATATGAAAGAGATCGGTAAAGTATTAAAGGAGCTATGAGAAACGGTAGCAAAAGTGTGACGGAAGGAAGTCTATTATTAGCCTCGGTGACCTTGACCTTGACCCCAGTGACCTCAAACCTCATCAAAAGGTAGAGGTCCATGCAAGGTACCTACATGTCAAATATGAAAGCGATTGGTAAAGTATTGAAGGCGCTATGAGAAACGGTAGCAAAAGTGTGACGGAAGGAAGTCTATTATTAGCCTCGGTGACCTTGACAGTGACCTCAAACCTCATCAAAAGGTAGAGGTCCATGCAAGGTACCTACATGCCAAGTAGGAAAGCGATTGGTAAAGTATTGAAGGCGCTATGAGAAACAGTAGCAAAAGTTTGACGGAAGGAAGTCTATTATTAGCATCGGTGACCTTGACCCCAGTGACCTCAAACCTCATCAAAAGTTAGAGGTCCATGCGCATGCTCATTGACCATAATGAATAATGGAACAGTAGTTTTGTGTAGAAAATATTCATTAAGATTGTGAATGTTGTGGGCAAGATTTCGCTCCCCATAAGCACTAAGACCATTATGTAATAATATTTTTTTGGCCCTTCACTAATCTTTTTAAACGATTTCATCAATGTTCCTTATACATGTACTTTTATTTTTCATAAAAATCGGACATGTGGAATGTTGAATATTTGCCTTTGCATAGAGAAATACCATTGACATGTCCCCTTAAATTGATTGCAGAAAAAGTTGTAAACCAAAAACAAATAATAACAAAGAGCAGTGAAAAAAATTGGCCATTATTAATTTAATTTCAAAGAACAATGAAAATTTAAGGCAACAAGAGCTGTCAGAGGACAGTGCGCTCAACTATTCGAGTGCTTGACAGCATAACGTAAGCCATCATGGATAGGGGGTATAATGTGGGTGTGTGGTCATTTAATAGATATTTTAAAAAAAAGAAAAAAAAATTGTTGTCTTTTTTTTAGGGTGGGGGGGGGGGGTTCTGGGGTGGGGCATGGGGGATGGTTTGGGTGGAGTCCATTGTGGTATGTCAGGTAAGTGTTGTTTTGTCAAAGTATGAATCAAATGTGATCATAAATAAAGAAGTTATCACAATTTAAGCAAAATTTGTTAATTTGACCTTGAGAGTCAAGGTCATTCAAAGGTCAAGGTCAAATTCAACTTTCCAGGTACAGTAACATCATGATAGTAAGAAAGTATTTGAAGTTTGAAAGCTATAGCATTGATTCTTTAGAAGTAAAGTGGATCTAAATACACACTATTAAACAAAATATTCAAAGTTACAAAGACAAAAAGGGCCATAATTCCATTAAAAAGCCAACCAGAGTTATGCAACTTGCCCTGTACAGTCCCCTTACGATAGTTAGTGAGTTTTCCAAGTCTAAAAAGCAATAGCTAAGATACTTTAGGAATAAAATAGACCAAAACACAAAACTTAACCAAATGTTCAACTACCAAAGTATAAAAGGGGCTATAATTCTGTCAAAATGCTTGATACAGTTATCTGCTCTTGTTTATAGATTGTGGTCATGTTGGTCAAGCAGTATGCAAAATATGAAAGCAATATGTCAAAGGAAATATTTGAGGTGGTATTTATTCTATTTAGGACATGCTGAACAGGTAAGAAGCATTCCAAAAAGCTTTAAAAAAGTCAATAAAATCCAGAATTAACTGGGTGAGTGTGGGCTCATGGTTTCTGTACATCTCTAGACAGTGAACATTTAATTCAAGTTTTACAACGAGAAATGTTTGTGAAACACCAATGTCCTCTTTACATGACATTATATCTAATTCCTAGCAACCTTGACCAGTGGAGTATCAGATTTTTTGTCCTGTCATAAACAAACATTAAACCCAATGTGAAGACAAAAAGAACTTATGATACGACTCGGACAAAGCTATCATATATATAAAAATACTTTTTACCTGACTTTGTGACCTTGAACTTAATGGTATCTATGTAAAAATGAATATGGTTCTTTTTCTTAAGGTAAGCAACAATGATACCAAATACTGAAGACTGAGGAACAAACATAACTTAAGCTATCACTTGGACCAGGCTGTCAAATAAGGAAAATGTTAATGTGACCTTGACCTTTGAAGTTCAGTTATCAATCGGACAAGCTTAGGTCTACCAACAGATGGGCCAACTAGATTTATAGTAAACAAAGCTATTGTCAAGCAATATGGTCCCCTACCGGCTCCACCATTGTCCGAAATTCCACAATTTTCAGATTTTTATTTTTTTTGGTTGCCATAGCAACCACAATTTTTGACGTAGGAACAAAATAAAATTAAGTGCATAATGTCCATATTGCCATCTATCCATGTTGCAAGTTTCATGAAAAAATATTTAGAACTTTTAAAGTTATCGCAAGATCCAGAAAAGTGTGACGGACAGACTGACAGACAGACAGACTGACAGACAGAGCGCAAACCATAAGTCCCCTCCGATGAAACCGGTAGGGGACAATAATGAGCGGATACCAATTTAATGGATAGAACTGAATGTTCCAACCTTTTATCTTGTTTGAACCTGATTGGTTTTGCAAATCGCATTAATGAATTGTGGTGAGCATTGGTGTTTTGTTTCTTGGAACAATGAAACGGGATATGTGATTTACTAAGAAGAATCAAAATCATAATGTGGCAAATGAATATTTATCTTCAAGTGTGATGCCAAATCCAAACTCTGCATATTGAAACAATATGGTCACCATTTGAGTGAGATTTCAAAGAAATATTTCAATGGGTATAGGATTTACAGAGCAGACACAAAGTATCTTAACCATTACTTAGTGGCCTAGGACCTTTGACCTGAAAGTATGAATTCAGCATATAACCTAATTGTGGCGAGTTGTTGAATGAGCTTTCTTGCATATATAATGGTATGTGAAAGTTGAGTATTAAGTGTGACTTTGACCATGAGACGAGTTATTCCAAACCTAAGCTTTCCATTTTGGCTCGTTATGCATTTATACTTCACATTGCACCCTCTTTCAATTACCTTGAAGACTCTCGTCACACCTTGGGGAGGTTGCTGCTGGGAGATAATTTTTAGGTCCAGGAAGCGCTTGGAAGCAGTCAATATAGCAGAAAGCATCTTCCAGCACCCTGTTATGGAGAGAAGAGTATTGGGGTTTATGGAGAGAACTGTGAGTGTCATTATCTTTTGTACTTAATATTCAGGATATTATGGTGAAGTTCTTGCAAGCCATGTTGCCCTTTAGTCTCCGTAGCATCTCCAACACCATCCCCTCCGTTTTTAAAATGGTACTGGATACAGATAACTTAATGTTAACAAGGACTGTTTGTAAAACATGCATGCCCCCACCCCCCAAATGGGCTGTCAGTTGTAGTGGCAGCCATTGTGTGAATACTCATGTAATCACTCTCACTTTATAGCTAATTATATATATATATCATCCGAAAACCATTTTACTGCTTCAGGTCACTGTGACCTTGACCTTTGACCTAGAGACCTGGAAATCAAAAGGGGTCTTCTACCAGTCATGATCAATATACCTATGAAGTTTCATGATCCTAGGCTTAAACTTTCTTGAGTTATCATCTGCAAACCATTTTACCGTTTCGAGTCACTGTGACCTTGACCTTTGACCTAGTGAACTGAAAATTGAAGGGGTCATTTGCCAGTCATGATTAATGTACCTATGCGTTCTTGAGTTATCATCCGGAAACCATTTGATGGACGGTCTAACCGACATGTGCAAAACAATAAACCCCCTCTTCTTCGAAGGAGGGCAAAATAAATTAATTTTGTTCAATCTATCAATTTATCCATTAAAAAGTTCACACTTTCAAAACAAATATAATACAAACTTGGTCATAAACAATAATAAAATACCCCTGCTGTCCCTGTGAATGTTAATGAGCGAGGATCAAGGAATCAAGACCATTACTCTTGGATGTGAAATCAATGCAAATAAAAATTGTGTTTTGAAAATCTTCTTTTCATGCTGATCACATATTTACAAGTTTGAATGAAAAGACAAAGCCACAACAGACCAACCAACATACAGACTCCAATATACCAGGAATAACCCCACATACCACATTGACACAGAATATTTTGCATGCTGTCTTCACAAAATAAGAAAAACATATTTACATGTTTGGCGATTTTAAGAGTTATTATGCAATTGTGACCTTGACCTCAGAGATATCGACAATTCTTTGGCATGACACACCGTCCAATGATGGTAAACAAATGTGCAATTTTTTTGTTTAATCTCACAATGAATGACATAGTTATGGCCCAGATAAGCTCACAACCAAACTTAGATAGATATTCAGTCCACTATTTATTCCAAAAATTTGTGTTGAAAGCCTGTCGACAGGTGTCCAAAGCCAGTGTTATAGGACCTAAAGTCAAAATCCATGTGACTTAATTTTCGGCCCGGCATGGCCCACGTTTGAAGTTGGCCTAGAAATCATCTAGATTAAACTTCTGACCAAGTTTGGAGAAGATCGGATGAAAACTACTTGAATTAGAGAGCAGATACCATACTGAATGCTAAAAAACGCACAAAGTGACCCTGTGACCTAGTTTTTGGCCCGGCATTGCCCATGTTAAAACTTGGCCTAGAGATCATCTAGATAAAAATCTGACCAAGTTTGGTGAAGATTGGATGAAAACTACTTAAATTAGAGAGCGGACAGCATGATGAATGTTTTAAACGCACTAAGTGACCCCGTGACCTAGTTTTTGACCCGGCATGACCCATATTCAAACTTGACCTAGACATCATCTACATACAACTTCTGACCAAGTTTGGTGAAGATCCGATAAACACCTTGAATTAGAGAGGGCACACTTAATACAGAGCCATGGACAGACAGACAAGGTCACTCCTATATACCCCACTATACTTCGTTTTTGGGGATATAATAGCAAATAATCAAGAAATATAAAACAAGATAATCTTGATAATAATAATTAATACTCCAGCAACATACATATGAACATATCGCATTGTGGAGCACTAACCAGTTTTTACTGCAGAAGACGACAAGCTACATTCTGTGTGTGATGGGCGGTTGGGAACCATGCCCTTCAATATGAAAACTTGCCAGCTGCTAAGTGTTCCACACAGAGGTCAGCACCTTCACTGTCTCCAGCTCAATCTTTAGGTACTCCTACCTATACATGCAAAAATCAATTGAGTGACACCACTAGTTTGATAATCCATTAGATGCATTCTTGATCAAACATTAGAGCAGTAGTACCCGTGAGATTTACAATATGGGTATTTTTACTGGATGCTGTAAAAATAACAGTTTGCTTTTGTTCACATCAATGACCATGATAACACAATAATGGCTATAAAAGAAATAATGAAATTAGCTGAACAAACGCGAGTTATCAACAACCTATGGAATAACTAGCAAAACCATCAGTACAGTTTACAAAAAAAACGCTTCTTTTGAAAAATGGGTTGTTTGTACAGTAACTGTTACACTATTTACTTACTTACAGTTTCGTTTCCCATTCATATGCATTTTCTAAATTTTGGCATTTAAATTACATAAAAAATATAAGTGAAAATAGTTTCATGCATCGTCAGTTTTAAACAAGAGTGCCAAACTGTCACAAGATACGCCCGTTCGAAGGTTTTGAACACCATGCTCAATGCTTGAAATGCACTAAGTGACCTCGAGACCTAGTTGATGACCCGGCATGACCCATATTTAAACTTGACCTAGATATCATTTAGTATAACATCTGACTAAATTTGGTGAAGATCATATAAAAACTACTTCAATAAGAGAGCGGACACCATGCTAAATACTTGAAATGCACTATGTGACCTTGTGACCTCGTTTTTGACCCTGAATGACCCATATTCCAACTTGACCTACATATCATCTAGACACAACTTCTGGCCAAATTAGGTGAAGATCAGATGAAAACTACTTCAATTAGAGAGCGGACACCATGCTCAATGCTTGAAATGCACTAAGTGACCACATGACCTAGTTTTTGATCCGGCATGACCCATATTTGAACTTGACCTACATATCATCTATACACAACTTCTGACCAAATTTGGTGAAGATCGGGTGAAATCTACTTCAATTAGAAAGCAGACACCATGCTAAATCCTTGAAATGCACTACATGACCTGGTGACCTAGTTTTTGACCCAGCATGACCCATATTCGAACTTGACCTAGATAATGTCTAGACACAACTTCTGACCAAGTTTGGTGAAGATCGGATGAAAACTATTTGAATTAGAGAGCGGACACTGCTGTGAACGCCGCCCGCCAAGGGTGAAACTATAATACGTCCCGTTTTTAAAAACGGGCGTATAAAAAAGGAGAGCATGAGATTTGGATGTGTGAGAGGGTGTTTTGCTGCGTAAATGCCCGATACTTGACAGGCGCATGAATGTTGATGCAAACTACTTCAATTAGAGAGCAGACACCATGCTAAATCCTTGAAATGCACTAAGTGACCCCGTGACCTAGTTTTTGACCCGGCATGACCCATATTCGAACTTGACCTAGATATTGTCTAGACACAACTTCTAACCAAGTTTGGTAAAGATCGAATGAAAATTATTTGAATTAGAAAGCGGACACGAAAAGTGTGACAGACTGACAGACAGACGGACAGTGCGAAAACTATATACCCCCTTTTCTTCGAAAGGGGGCATAAAAATAACTTATCCATAGACATCTGATGTATTTTGTAATGGGAATGCTTTGGAGATTACCATAACATTCTGTGCACACGTAAAACCTTTATGAGGAATCCTTAACATTAAAGATTTATTAATATTTTTGAAAATTAAGCAAACATTCATTTTTTCCATGAAAGCATTACAATTATGGCTTTTTATAAGCATAATATGATGTATGAAATAGTTTTTTTCTTTTTAATTTTATGTTAATGTTGAACCATTCAATCACTTTAAAAACATTGCAAGTTATTGCATATCCACAAAGCAAATGAATCTTAGCAGGTAAATTCAATGAATTTATCATTGGTACCCCCAGCCGATAATTTTAAAAATCTGTATAGAAGTTCACCATATGATGTTTTATGCAAAATATGTATGTTCGCACTGCAGTTTTTGAGAAGAATATTTTAAAGTGTTCATTATAATATATATTATATAAGGAAAACAAATTTGATCCGAGGGTGGGGCAAATATGATCCAATGATACTTGGTGAAGGTCCACAAGATGAAGTTTCATGCCAAATATCTTTGCTCTAGGCCTTGTGGTTTATGAGAAGATTTTTGTTTTTGAAGTTTTTACAATATACTAATAAGGAAATTACATTTCCCTCCCCAGTAGGGCAATTTTGACCCCAGGAACATAGTTTGAACAATCATGGTACAAGTCCTACCAATTAACCTTTGAACTCTTAAGTGTAATCTTGAGTTTGGAGATTTTGACGTAATTCTTTCTTATGACACACCGTCGAGTGATGGTGAACAAATGTGCTTAATGATTTTAAAATCTTACAATGAATGACACATTTATGGCCCGGACATGCTCATTTATGGCCATTTTTACCTTTGAACTAAAAGTGTGACCTTGACCTTCGAGATTTCGACATTATTCCTTCCCATGCAACACCGTCAAATTATGGTGAACACATGATTTTCAATTGAATTTAATTCTGACAATGAATGACTTAATAATGGCCCAGACATGGTCATTTATGGCCATTTTTGACATTTAAACTCAAAGTGTGACCTTGACCTTTGAGATATTGACGTTTTCTTGAGCAGTGATCGGCGGTGTCATGATTGTGAACATTTATTGTAAGTTATTTGAAATTTCTCCATCCAATAAAAGACTTACGCTCCAGACAAGCCTAACCCGGACTTTCATACTGACGGACTGATCCACATACACCAAACCGCCAACTGTGACAAATATGTCGAGTTCTCCATAAGTGGGCTCGACAAAAAATCGACTTGCCCACGGGTAAAGGTCCACCACACAATGTTTCATGCTAAATATCTCAGCCCAAGGCCTTGCAGTTTCAGAGTAGATTTTTAAAGTTTTTCCTTTTGGTTTCCACGGCAACAAGGATTTCATGGAATACAATTCTTGGAGCAACATTGAAGGAGCTTCATGCCAGGAATATTCCTGCCAGTTTCATCAAGCTTTGCCCAAAGGTTAAGTAGGAGATATTGTTAAAGTAAAAATGTTGACATATAGACACACATCGCAAAACAGACAAAGACCAGCAACAATAACTCAAGTTGAGCTATAAAGGGTACATCTCTGAAATGACCAAATCATCCTGATGACACTTAAGCAAGAACCACTGAAAAATGATAACAAATTTGATTCAATTTGAATTTCACTAAATTCATACACCAACATATGCAGACAGAAATTTGACATTTTCAATCAATTAAGGGGCCATAACAGTTTAATTTTACAATGGCTTCAAGGCCTTTCCCCAATTTGGAATGTCAAAACGAACTTTTGCATTATAGTTTATCTGTCTTCAAGGTAACAATCTGGTAAAAATATTATACATAAGACAAGTCGGTCAATTAACAGGCGAACAGCTTTGTTGTATACTTAAATAAACCCAATTTTAACGCCTATTAACTTCAAGTTTCATTCAATTCTATGCAATTGCTACTAAAAACAACTCTGGTCTGAAAAGTAATTTAGGGTTATCTTTTCGAATCAATACTAGGCTTATTTATATTACATACCCTCAGGTTTGTATACCTGCCGGTTCAGGAGGCGTTATAGAGCGCTATCAGTTTAATAATTATTCCCCGAATATCTTTCAGGTGTGCCAGCTGGGGGCTCCTGGATCACCTTGATCGTTTTCACTACATGCTCACTCTCAGTGAAGTGGCGCTCCAGGTTTGCGTCCGTCAGGATGGCGGCACTGTCCTCTACCCTCCGAATAACCTCGCGACGGCTCATATCCAGGCGGGTTGAAGTCAGGCAGCCTGTGAGAAGGAGATCGGACTGAAAAAAATAAAGCTAAACAAGCAAATTTGTTGAATTGATATCCCCGCCAATATGCTTTTGGACACAAAAGTGTTATATTTGACACTCAAAAAAGCATTTTTTCAAGATACAAAGGGCCAAAACTCCGTTATTAACAAACTGTGTACAATGCCATTTGGCGTGCATCATCCTCTTATCCATATATATACTCATACCAAGTTTCAATGAAATCGGCCAAAGCACTTCCAAGATATGGCTCTGGACACAAAAGTGCTGGACGGACGGAAAGATGGACGGAAGAACAGACAGAAAGACAGACAACGCCAAAACATTAATAAGTAGATGTCCAAGAAGAATGAATAATTTACATAAATCAAATCCTATGTTTACGCTTACATTGTTCAATGCGCGGGCGTCCGCTAGACCGTTCCCTCGCACCACTTCAGGAAGTTCTTGATTGCCGTTAGTGCAGTCTGCACCGTCTTCAGCTGGTGAGTGGTGTTAAGGAACTGTCGTGGACCTCCATATGGCCCTTCCACAACAGCACGTCACTCAACACCACTCCTTCCAAGTAGCCAGACAGGGCCAGGAACCGGTTGATCTTCATGTTGACCTCTTGTGTTTTCGACTCGTTTGTCAACCCACCTGGCCTGCTCAGCAGGAACATGTAGCCTACATATGAGTCAACGATTGAAACTGCAACAAGTATTATTGGATGATATTCTATGCTAGATGGTGAAATCGCATATAATTAACTCACAACCAGTAATTCCAAAGTATTATAAATAAATAATATTTATCTTAAATTTTAATGTACTTATATATATTTCCTCACGGTTTTTAAGATATATACATGTTGCAATAATAATGACTATCAATTGAAATGTATATAATTTAAAAAAATCTGGGAAAACAGGGCTTAATGCACCAAGTACTGGTTCTACCCCGTAAACGGACTCGAGACTTTACACTATATAAGCAATCCATATTGTTACTTGCAGCTTCTCCGACCATGCATCACCCTTGCATTGGGTTCCAGGCTCAGGCAGTATTTCCGCGTTAGGAACGAAAAGTCCTCTTCCTCCTCCTCCTCATCCTCCACCTTCTCATCCTCCTATGCCGAGTCATCATGAGTGGCGAGTCTGCTGGTCACCTTTCCTTAAGTTTTTGTGACCTGTAAATGACGTTTAAATGTAAAAGTTACAAATCGTTTGGTATGGTTTTGTATTAGACATTGATAGAAATATGAGAAATTAAATACAAAAAACACACAAACACAATTCAACACTTACCTTCCGGAAACGGCCCTCTTGTGTAAACGAAATTGAATGTCCCAGCCTCCATTTTGTGCTCCTGTTCTAGATGACGCAGCCGGTCAATCACCGACCGGTCGCACAGCCAGCAAGAGTAGTAATTCCTCGGCTTTGTCTTCTTCACTTTCCGCCCGGTCTTAGCACGTGCCTCGGACATTAACGGCTTCATGGGGTCTGCCGTCAGTGCTTGCACCCAGCGAACGTGGTCTGCTACCTGGAGGTACATAGTCGTCTTGCTCTTTACCACGCAAATGGGGCATTGCCTTGGGATAGGCTTTGCGTTTGGTGTCTGAAATATCAGTTTGAAATGTGTACGAAACAGGTGGCTATCAATATATATGATTTATTTAGAGATGATGAGATAACGGACCCAGTTAATTGATTGAAATAATGATTATGTGATTGAAGCAGTTATGGTATGGTAAAATAGCAAGAAATGTGTATAGATATTGTTAACTTTTTTTCAATGGTGTTAAAAATGAATATTTTATTGCAATATTTGCACATGCTTTGTTTTATTATACAATGTAATCACTATTAACCTTAAGTTTATTCTCATGAAAAAACATACCATTAAATACCAATACTGATTACTTTATCTATTTGAGTGACATTAACAGTGACCATGTACATGTATATATCAATCTATACTGTCTAACTCCCCTTGCAGATATTATTGACAGGTAAATATAATATTATACCGTCTTATAACGATTCAAGACTTGGCCAAAATAAGGCCCCATTCCCTCAACAATTTTTTTTAAATTTTTCCCCAGATAAAAATTCACCCCGACACTCAAGCAAATTGATTGCCCTAGACCCAGAATTGTCAAGTTTAAAATGTTTAAAACTAAATACAATTGTTATGTATTTAATTTGGCGGTAATATAGACTTATCAAGTGATTAAAAAAACATATTATATTGTTTCTTATGTTTGGTTCAAAAGTCCAAATTTTTTTTTTTAATGATGCCCTATTTCCCCCGCCTCAGGGTACAGGTATCATAAGGCATTCTGAATCAACATTTTCATAAAAAACAATGATTCTTCATTCTTTACAGGCTGGGGTAATAAATTTTTAGAAACAACAATAACCTTTCGAATTGCATACCAAACGTTAAGATGTTTAAATGAAAATGTTGATTCAGAATGCTTAATGATTCGGAATACCTTGACAAACTGTACCGTTACCACAAACCCTGAGGTAGCCGTGGCGTAAAGGATATGGTGTCCGCCTAGCGACCAGGAGGTCACGGGTTCGATCCCCACTGTTGAAGCGTTCTTTAGATCTTCCCTATAGACACTAAGTACTGGTTCTAGGCACAGGAAACAAAATTTACAGCTTTTTCAAATAAGCCCTATGCAATCAAACTAAAATATACAGGTTTGAACTAAACCAGAGGGAGATCTCTGCATGATGCATGTTAGTCTTATTTATAAGACGCGCAAAGAATTTAGAGATACTTTACCTATATAAAAAGTATCCCAGTGGGGTTATGGAGGTTTCGGTAAATGACAAGTTCCGTAAATTGATTTATATAGTAAATGCTATCTATCTACCTCTGTATACTGCAAACCGCTCTTTCGAGTATTATAGGCAGGGAAAAGGTGCACGTCAGGAACATTAGTGAGTGTGAAAGGTAAAAAGGACCCAGCAAAGGATATTGTTGGGTAGTGAGACTAAAAGCTTGAAATCTCCAGGAGAATGGAGAGAAGTCAAGTGGTTAAAAGAGTCTAGTGAAGGTGAAAGATAAAAGTGAGGGTTAAAAACATCATTTAACAGACTAGTACCGCACATTTACCACTGCCCTCTTGAACTTTTCAAGATCGGATAGGGTAGCGATATCAGCTGAGAGCTTGTCCCATAGTGTGATGCTGTGTGGGAAAAAGGAGTAATAGTGGTAGAGTGATCCTGTCTGTATCTTTTGTAGATACAGTGGGTGCATGTGTCTAGTGAAGCGGATTGTTGCTTTTATATATTGAGGGAGAGGTATGGCAACAAGGTTGTGATAGATTTTGTAGAACATGATGAGTTTGCTGTCATTTCTACGATCTGCGAGCGATCTCCAGCCTAGATCTTGTACCATGGCCGAGACACTGGAAAAGGGAGAGTAATCTCGCTGCACCCAGCGTGCAGCCCGGTTCTGCACTCTTTCCACTTTATTGATGGCAGTTTTGGTCTATGGGCTCCAGACAGTGGAAGCGTATTCAACTTGTAGTCAGACCAGAGACTTGTATGCGAGTTCTCGTACCTTTTAATTATGTGTTGTGATGTTCCTTTTAATGAAGCCTAGTGATTTGTTTGTATTGTTGGTGATTCTGTCAATGTGTGTATTATAGCTGAGGTCAGAAGAGAGATCGAGTCCAAGATATTTAGCATCAGAGACGGACTCAAGAGCTTGGCCATGGAGAAAGTAACCGTGTTCAATGACGTTGCGGTTCCTTGTGATGTGTAGGACCTGGCATTTTGATGGGTTAAATTCCATGTCCCACTCTTGTTCCCATTCCTGAAGCTTGTCTAGGTCTTGTTGCAGAGATGCACAACCTGAGAGAGAGTTTACAGTGAGGTAAATAGCTGTATCGTCTGCAAAAAGGCGAACCTTGGATTTAGTGACGGAAGAAGGGAGTTGGTTTATATATATAAGAAAGAGAAGTGATCCAAGGTTGCCGTGGAGGTTTCGGTAAATTGGTTTTTATAGAGGTGGTATACCTACAACGAGGTGTTAATGAAACTTATTATTGGCTTACAATAACATTAGGGGCATCTATTTGCAAACTGTGACCCAAATTCGACAATGTAACGATTACATGAAGCAATATTTAGCAAATAATTAAAGAAATAATGAAATGTTTAATAGCACAAAATAATAATTTTAGACTCCGATGTATTACTTTGAAATGATTCCAAGACAATAATCATCCATTTAATCAATACAAATAGAACATCGTCGAATTTAGGTGTCGTCGAATTTGGGTTACGGTAGGACAGCTTAAATTAATATTTAAGAGCGTAAAAAATTTGGACTAGATGCATGTATGCAATAGTGTATGGTTTCCAGTATTTACTATGGGGAAGAACTATTGCTGGCAAAATATTTCTGACACTTCAAGAATATGTTGCGTATCAGATATAAAATATAGACAAGACACAACCAATACAATTGTGTTACTGTTATGAATAATACATTATACAATTTAAAAAAAAAAGTGTTTTTTTCTCCGTTCATTACTTTCACTGAATCGAAGGGTTAACAGTACCCAAGGCGAACATGATATAGGGCGAACACAAGGCTACGGGCCGAAACCCATAAATAAAAATATATGCAATGACAACATAAGTATGGGGTCATTATACAAAAGATACCGTCTAATTATTTGGACACAAACCACAGTTTACCAACCACACAAAATGGCGGCGACATCTACTTTCACTTTAACCATTTACTGCGCCCGCCACTGAGCATGCGCATACTTGGTTTTACATGCTATTTTTAGTTGGGCGACGGTGGACCATCGTCCATATGATGTTATAAATGAACTCGGCGAAAGTGCGCACCACTGATACGCGTAAAAAAATAGCGAAAAATCCTTACACTGGAAATAAGAATCTAGATTCTACTTATTATTGAATACACTAATCAATAAGTCATACTTTAAATCAGTTATTTCAAAAAGTAATATCAATTAAATAATTAGGACTTGCGGACTTTCGTAATCACTAAGCGCGCATTTAATCCTGTAATATTGCTCTCGACTCCGAATAATATATCGTAGTTATGACGTCACAAATGACGTTTAAATCGGAATTCAACCTAAACGACATTATTAGTTACTGAAAATTAAATGCAGGCGAAAGACGTGTTTTTCGCGCTCGCAAACATAGTTTAATTTACTCTCAATTTCAACAATTTACTTGATAGTCAAGGTAAGGTAAATTTATGTGTTTATAGTTATAACTTGTTTACAAATGTATACGCTTTGGTCTATGGAAAACATATTGCAATCATTAACAGACTTTAAAACATGTGTGGGTGGGGTGTGGGATATTATTTTGCTGTTGTTTTTTTTTGTTTCAAGAAAAAATGAAAAAGAAATTTAAATTAATAGCATGTTTTAGTTGTAAAATAGTATTGTTTTACTAAAATTAGACAAATATGCATCGTTTCGGAATTGATGAAGCAACTTTCGTAGATTTTGCAGACCTACATGCACTTCTTTAAAGGGGCCGTCCAACAGATTTTGGCATGTATTAAAGCTTGTCATTAACTGCTTTAAATGCTTTATATTGATAAATTTAAACATTTGAACTAAAAATCTCCAGTAAAAAATAAGAATACAATTTAAAAATAAGAAGAAAAAAACGTTAACCTCCACAGGGCTCGAACCACTGACCCCTAAGAGTCATGGAAGCTCTGAGTAAAATGTCTCCTAACTTTACCACTCGACCATCCACGCTCACGAGAAATTCGGAGGTATTGTTTAGCTATATAAGCAATCCTCGTAGTTTCAGAAAATATCGATTCGCGTCGAACGACGTTTTTCATCTGTTGGACAGTCCCTTTAAAAAAAAGTTAAAAAAATAATGTGTATATGAAACATTTTATTTTACATCTGTGCATTTGTTGAAAACCCAATATGACTATAAGAGTTATATTATTATTATTATTATTATTATTATACCGGATTTATATAGCGCCCTTATCGCAGATAAGAATACATTTTGCAACAGCTTTTCAAAAGAAATCGATCAAAACTACTCAATTATAATATAAAACTACTCTATTATACTATAAGTACTACGTAACAACATGCACAGTAACCCTAGATAAGAAAGATCAACAATACACTATACAACTACCCTATGTGTATAGCTATAAGACAATTAATGAAACAATAAAATCTTAAACTTAAACATTAAGTACTACGTAAAACAACAAAAAACATGCACAGTAACCATAGATTTGAAAGATCGGCAAGACAAACCAGAGACAAAACAGAGACAGAGACAAGGGTAACGTCAGGATACCATTACCACGAGTCCACAAACCCCCAAAGGAATAATTATGCTTCTTTTAAAAGGGTTAATTCAAGTTCATGCTGATTGAGACATGGGTAACGCCAGGATACCATTACCACGAGTCCACAAACCCTCAAAGGAATAATTATGCTTCCTTTAAAAGGGTTAATTCAAGTTCATGATGATTGAGATTGTATATAATGAGTTGAATAAACCACTGCTTATATTGCATAAAATTGGAGGAAGAGGTGAGTTTTCAGTGCATTTTTGAAGGAATTCAGTGTTAAAGAACCTTGAATGTTTGATGGAAGTGAGTTCCAGAGTTTCGGAGCAGCATACATGAAACTTCGCTCCCCGTATGATACGGATTTAATCTCCGTTGGAATCACTAATGAAGGCGCTTCGCTCTTTGATCTTAAGTTTCGCCGTGGTTCGTAGACTTCAAATAGGTTTTTCAGATATACAGCCGATTGTCCATTTAAGGCTTTGAACGCATTGGTAAGTATTTTGAAGTGGATTATATTTTCTACTGGGAGCCAGTGTTCTTTTAGGATCGGTGTTATGTGACTATAGCGGGACGTTCTTGTGATGACACGCGCCGCAATGTTTTGAACATTTTGTAGTTTCTTGATAGCTGATGTTTGTGTTCCATACAACAGTGCATTGCAATAGTCTTGCCGAGACATGACAAGTGAATTGACCAAGGATTTTGTGGCATTTGGTGTAAGATATTGCCTGATGTGACCTTTTTGCCTAATCTGACCGAAACATGATCTACTTATAGCATTAATATGGTGTTCCATGTTCATTCTTGAATCAAACCAAGCACCGTGATTTTGAACGTATTGCGATGGTTTAATTGTCGAGTCCCCTACTTTAATAGTTAACCCATCTACGTACTTGGCGTTGTTTTGACTTGAAAATACTATAACCTCAGTTGTGTCGGTGTTAAGTTTGAGCATATTTGTATTCATCCACGAGATGATATCGTGGAGGCACTTTTCAACTCGATTTAGTGTTTCGTCCTGGGCTGCTCCATCGTTGGGTTCAAACGAAAGGTAGAGCTGCGAGTCATCGGCGTAGAAGTGATGTCCGAGTCCATGTTTTTTGCAAATTTCCCCAACAGGTTGAGTGTACATGGTTTACAATTTTGGGCCTAACACAGATCCCTGGGGTACGTTGAAGGTCAGCAGCACTGGTTCTGATACATTGCTTTCAATGCTCACTGTTTGGAAGCGGTCAGATAGGTAGGAAACTACCTACTGTAGTGGTTTTTCAGCAAAGCCAAACTGTTGTTCGAGGCGGTTTAAAAGGGTTATGAGGTCGATGGTGTCGAAAGCGGCAGAGAGATCCAGCATAACAAAGACAGTGACCTTTTTCTTATCTAATGATTGTAGGCCATCGTTTTGAACTTTTACTAAAGCTGTTTCTGTTGTGTGAAACTTCCTGTACGCAGACTGGTTTTCTTCATTTAAATTGTTTTCTGTCAAATGTTCATCTATTCCTTTGCTGACAACTTTCTCCAATAATTTTGAAACATATGGCAGATTCGAAACTGGGCGATAGTTTTGTAGTGTTTCTTTATCTAAGGTGGGCTTTTTTAATGAAGGTCTTATACGTGATGTTTTAAAGGATCTTGGCACACTTGCTGTTTCCATCGAAAGATTGATGATTTTTGTCAGTATTGGTAGCAGTTTAGTTTTGCATTCTTTCAGGAGCCAAGTTGGAATAGGGTCGAGCTCGCAAGATTTATTTGGGACTTGCAAAATGATTTTTTTCAACTTTTTCCTCAGTTTTCGGACGGAAATGTGTCAAACTCCATGTTTCTGCTGTTGGGTTATTATCATTACTCTGTTTTGAATTTGCTTGAGATAGGGCATGTTCAGAGATATCTTTTCTGATACCTTCAACTTTATTTATGAAAAAAACATTGAAATCTTGTGCTAACTCATCGGATGTTTTACCAGACGGGAGAGCTCTTTCAGATGGGCCATCTAGTAAGTGTTTTGTGATTTTGTGCATGCCATTTTGATCACGGCCACAGGATGTTACTTTATCTGAATAAAAACCTACGCATGCTTTTTTCAACATTTTGTTCATTTTGGCGCAGTGGTTTCCATAAATTTCATGATCAATTGTGAGTCTCGATTTTAGCCATTTTCTTTCCGAATTTCGTTTGATATGTTTAGCGTCATGAAGCTCATCTGTGTACAACCGGCAAGTCGGCCGCAGGGGGATAGATTTGGTTCTTAGTGGAGCATGTTTGTCTACCAAAGATAAAAGTTTAGTAACATAAGTTTGGACAAGGGTTTCAGGGTCATTTATATTTTCAAACTGTATTTCTGACTCTGTGATATCCTGTTTAAATGTTTCAATATTGATCCTTCGTAGTTTCCGAAAGGTTACAGTTTTTATTTACCGGAGCTGGTTGTGATGCTCTTGCATTAAAGATGACGGCATAATGGTCTTTAGAAATGTTTCCTGAGCCAACTGAAAGTCCAGGATCGGTAACAACTACGTTGGATACCGTATCCACAGTGTCCTCGTACGTGTGTTGGCTCTTTTACATGCTGCATCATACCAAAAGAATGGAGTATGTTATTGAATTTTAGAGTATCTTTATCAGACGGATCGTCAAGGTGGAAATTCAGATCGCCGGTCAAAATGATGTTTTTATCTTGTGTTGCATATTTTGATAAAAACTTGGACCATTCTTCCTCTAAGAAAGTACTTGACTTCAAGCCATTGTCGTTTGATGGAGGTGGTCTGTAGATTACAGCCAAACGTAGAGAGTAGTCTTTAATCTGTACACTACAGTCCATGTGTTCAAAGGTAGTGAATTGTTTGTCTTTAGTTGAAGTCAAGACTTTTATTTCAATGCTAGTCTTGTGTATTAGAGCAACTCAGCCCCCACGGCGACCACTGGGACGTGGTACATGTTTTATTTGGTAGCCTTCAGATAAGAGCTCGGTAAAGCAGGTTTATCTGTCGATGTGCCAAGCCAGGTTTCTGTTATGGCTACAAGATCAAACGCATTAGTTGATATAAAATCGTTGAGAGACAGGGTCTTGTTTTTTACAGATGTAGAATTTATGTTGCATATTATGATATTTTTTTCTGCCCGCTAACGGTGATTTTAGCTTCAATTTTGACTTTAATAAGGTTATCATGAATGGTCGTCTTTGGGGCGGTTTGCAGAGGTTTTGCTGTATTTGACAAGTTACTGGTTATTGTAGGACTTTCTCGTGGTAGTAATTTAATATTCTCCAAGTGAACACCCTGGTTTATGTCATGATATTGTTTCAGCTTATGTTTACCGCCCCGGGCGCCTCTGTATTTCAAGATACTGTATGATTTCAATAGTGAAAGAGTTTCATTGTCCGGTTTTATCAATTTTCTATCCACACCTGCACAATGCATGTACATTTAAGTGTAAATAAAATTTAACCTCATAGCATTGTAACTCAAATTTAACAATAATAAAAGGGAATTAAAACGCATTCAATTTAATTACCATTTAATTAGTCAATGGTATTGAAAATACCAGAGCAACAGAGTTACAACTTTTTGAGGAACGATGGAATGAAACTATGAACAAGTGTCAACTACATTCCGTCTTTATAGAAAAATAAAATAAAAATATAGCATCAAAAAGTTTATATTTCAGATCATCATCGGACAAATAAAGGAAGAAGCACACCATCTTTCACCAACAATAAATCTTTGCATTTGAAATTGAAACCTTAAAATAACCGTGGTGATGCAGATTTACAAGATTTTTTGACTCAGTTCGTATTGACAAGTGACATTAACAGATGGTGATTCACAGAAAAATATTAGTATTTAGCTAATGTCTTAACAGGCAACGCAAGGTCACTGCTTTGTAAAATGACTAAATTCGAAAGGCGAGATTATCAAAGTATATTTGGAAAGTGAAAAGCACGTTTTGGCACTGAACACAAATCTGAAGTGTTTCGCAACCAGTTAAAATCAAGGGTTTTGGACAGGGACAAAACCATCCCTGAATTAGCTCAATCAATAAGAAAAAAGTCAAGACAAGCTTATAAAACTGCAAACATTGAAGTCACTGAAGCTTTAGCACTCGACAGTTTTATTGATGCTTTAAATAATACAGATATCAGCCTAAGGCTAAGAGAAATTAGTCCTAAAACATATTTGATGCTGAACAAATTGCTGTGAAAATGGAGGCTCATAGATTAGCGGGCCGACAGAGAAACAGACTTGAAAGTACAGACAAGTCAAAATTCCGATCCCACTTAGAAAGAAATAACACAAACCTCACCCGAAAGGCATACACCTAACAATTACACATATACTGACAGAAATTCAAGTTCATGGGGACCCAAATTAATTTATGACAGGAATAGGAAATATGATCGAAATTCTAACCAATTAAGACTTATTCATATAGAATTTCCTCCTCAAAACGGGAAGCAGCGCAACAAGAAATTGAAAAGATGGCTGCTGATAGGATGATTGAACCAGCTTGTTATCCATGATTATTATTATCAAGTCAAATTGTGACAAAAGCAGATGGTTCTCTTAGATTTTGTTGTGAATTTAGGAAATTCAATGATGTAACAATTGAAGAAAATCAACCGTTACCTAGAATTGAAGACAATCTTGATGCATTAGAAGGTTCAAAATGGTTTGTTTTTTTTACCTGAGACATTGCTTTTGGCGAATCTCAATTGACAAAGAGAGTAGACCCATTACTCAATACTGCGTTTAGTTTATAAGGTGGAAAACTATTGCAATTTTGTGCCTATGGGTCATGTCAGGTCTGGCGTACCCTGGGATGTTCTGGCGATCGATTTTACACTCGAAGAATTCGCATCAAGAATCCTAAATGACGTCATAGCGAGATGGGGTACCCCGTTGGCGATACATTCCGACCAGGGTGCAGCATTTGAGAGCAGGGTCTTAAAGGAGTTGTGCAAGTTGTTAGAGGTCAGAAAACATCCGGCGGCAAAAGAGAAGTAGAAAGATTGAACCGAACGATTTTGAGCATGGTCAGAGCGTATCTTGTTGGCGAACAAGAAGAATGGGATCAGCACTTGGTCTGTCTATCAGCAGCATACCGGTCGACCCCACATATGAAAGCACCAAACTTTCCACCAACATGCTAGCTTTAGGAAGAGAAGTCCGCATGCCAGCCAGCCAGGCTTATCCCCAGTCATGCTGACGCATCACCGAAGCAAGAGAATCCTGGCGAGATTGTCCTACGGCTGCAGGATAGCATGTTTAAAGCCCACGAAGTGGCCAAAAAGCACATCGGAAAGGTGGCTCGACGCAGCAAAGAACTTACAACGCCAAGTTGTCCTTTCATTACTATCAAATTGGCGACGTGGTGTGGTGTCTGCACGAGACTAGGAAGGTTGGCGGCAGCCCTAAGTAAGAAAAGGCTTACGATGGTCCTTATTTTATGCAAGCGAAAGTCTCCGAGATCAACTTTACCATCCAGCTGAACAAAGAAGGCCAAACCAGAGTTGTTCACTACAACATGCTCAGGCCTTGCAAAGGGACTGTACTACCGAGATGAGTGTCATCCGCACGAAGGAAGATTTTGAAGATATAGGAATATAGACCAACTTATCATCAGTGAACATTATATTTTGAAGTTTTATGTTATGTTTGATACCATGTACATTTATGACAGTGGCTGTGAGTGATGTAATGTTAATGAAATTGGGTTGAGAATAATGAAGAAACGTACAAATCAATGCGTGTCTGACAGTGACCGAGAGAAATGATATTAAACCTCCAAATTTCATAGACATTTTAATTAATGTTACAAGTTATTACAAAGAATTATTCAATTTCAGAAAAGGATGATCCCTAAGGTACAAGCGCTACAGCGCCCCATGCGTAGATATCGATGGGAAACGTGGGGGAAGACCGACAGAAAAGGGAGGCTGATCGGTCATATCGTGTGCCATGTGCCGAAGGACCAAGCCCCATTTTCGTGCGGTTTGTGCAACTTTCGCTGCACAGAAGTCGCCGACGTCATCAAACACATCACGAAATATAAGAGTCATGTTGACGAAGCTAAACGTGCCGAAGTAGTCGACTACTCGCAAATCTTGAGGAAAGCCGAAAAGCCCGTTTAAGCAGTGCCCCAGATAAGCTGCGTATATGCATCTTTCATCCTATTTAAATGTTTAAAAACGCAAAGAAATACAATATCATGCGTATTGAAAACGCAACCAATTTGACTTTTATGCACATTCCTAAAAGTCAATGCGTACGATACAATAGCTTTAATAAAAAAAATTCTTTGCTCGTTTTCGGTATATCCTCTTTGGAATATTAATCTTAATGCGACGTCGCTTTTATTCAGCAAACGTCTGGATGAAGGAGCAGGAAAACAATCACAGTTATTCAAACGCTCTGCGGACCAGATTTCATAGTTAATTACAGCATCTGACCAAATTATTTATGGCAAACATGCGTTTTCAATCTGATTTAATCTGTCGCTCTTTGTGCATGTATTTTGTAAAGCGTCTGTACTTTCAGTTTCTACAACGATGCGAAATAAAAATGTCGAAAGACGTCCGCGATTGTTGCGCCAAAATATCAATCGATCGCAAACTTTTTGAACCAAGAAAGCAAGAGCCATTAAGTGACAAATCATTCGTGTTATTGATTTTTTAAGTTTGATGTTTATATTATGCACAGTTTCAAGAACTAAAGATGTTATGAAACATCAGTTTATGACAGTTAATTATAACAGTTTAAAGTTTTATTGAATCAATAAAAGTGTGCAGCTTCAACAGAAGTAATCTGGATCTAAATGGATACGTTGAAGTGACCTGGAAGATTGGCTTTTATTCAACGGGGAAAGCAGTAAAGATTTAAAGGTACGAATTTTTATAACTCATTTCACCCTATTTCAAAACTGAAATCACCCTATTTTTTAAAATCAATGGGTGAAAACCCTATTTCCCAAATAATTATCTGGGACACTGGTTGAAGTCGACAACATGATGAAGTTGGATGAAGGCGACCTGGAGTAAGCCTCCGAAGGCATCTTTGAGCAAGATTCGAAGGCTTTGTTTTACCCGACTGGATGTCGCAATGCAGATTGCAAACATCTTCACCCTCTGCTCCTGTCTCTGCGTTCATGCGAGTGGAGAGGACCATGGAAAACACTCCCAATAACGCAACTAGTGTTGCACAAAGACCATGTCACCCACCGCAAGTTTCCACCTTTCGGGCAGTTCATGCGTGAGTTCCAAACCTGTGGCCAGTGACGATCCCGTTTCCGATGCCAAGGATTATGAGTAGCGTAACCCTGGACGTGAACAAGGAAGGAAACGCTCAAGTAGCAGGTACAAACGCTTTAACAGTCCGAATTTAAATGAACGCCCCGCTTACTGCTGAAAATGATTTTTAAGTGTTTGCATCGAGGACTCGTTTATCCAAGACTTGTGTTCGTCTGCAACCACATAAACTACATGGCCAGTCGCGTAACCCTTGCGATATAGACCTGCAAGCAAATATGTCGACAAATTTCAAACTGGTAGCTCGTCACAGAATGAGGTGCTCAGGTAAGCATTTAAAGACTTGGTGAACCAGCTGAGTAGGGGTAATAGGGAGATACTTAAGACAATTGAAAAGAACACTACTGAGTTGCGTCCAATCAACAACAAAATTGGGCCATATAAGTGATGTCATCAAAGCCCTCAGGTTAACCAAGACTTAGAAAGGCGGTCCAAGTTTAAGAAGCTTTAGAAGGAGCAGTTCTAAGTCGAAGAAGTAAGGCGTGATAGTGGGTGGCAGTTCCACCGTACTCTCGCAGCTAATAGCACAGGTCCAATCCGATCCAATTAAATTTATCTACATTGCCATGTAACATTTTCAAAGAGGATGTATTGTTGTTTTACTATTTTTAAGTTGTTTTTTATTGTTGTGAGTTTATCTTAAACCATTACGCTTTACCATATAAATAAGATATTCATCAGTAAACTGTTTTAGTATTTGTTCTTATACTATTTGTTCAATAAATCCTATTCCACCTATTCCTACACAGTTTGGACCTACTCAAAATGATTGCAGTTTATCTGATTTCTCTTTTGTAGCTATTGATGTTGTTGGAAACATTTTGGATACATAAATTAAAGACTAAGATTCCTAATGGTCTAAATAATAAACTGCTTTATAACATTTAGAATATAAGCATAATTCACAAATACATTTGATGTTTGCCTATTACACTGTCCTTTTAGTATTTGTTCCAATTACAAGCTGAGTGTTGCAACAGGAGTTTTGCCAAAAAGACAAATAGGAACATTAAAAGATCTGTAATTTGGCTGTAAATGAAACTTTACTTACCAAATTCTTTATTTATCGGGCCATGTTAAATTACACCCCCGGAAACCCGACATGCTGTGAGAAGTTGGACACGCTAGGAGATGTAGCCGATATATTTCAAAGAATTTCGGTAGGGTGAGTAAATCCAGTTCTATAATTGTTTAAAGGCATTTTTGAAATGAAATATAGTTTGGTGCATGCAAGGGAGGTATTACCATGTATGTGAGAAAAATCCTGGTTATTAATATTCCGGATTCATATAAATGGTGAATTCTTTTCACAAGCGATAATTTGAGTTCAACGACTTTTTAATATGTTATGTGCTTGTTGTGCTGAAAATTGATTTTTCTCATAACCAACGATCATATAAGGCGTCAGAATGAAACTTGAAGGGGAATTATAAAATTTAGAAATAAGCATTGTGTGAATTTAATTTTGTATTTTAGTTCGATGCCTTATATTACTCAGATTGCTGCTGTGCATTTGAAGACGGGTTTAAGTTTTCGATATATGTGAAGACAACAGTGCCAATTTCTTCGGAAGCTCAGAAAGTGATTGGCATCTGTGTTGATGATCATGGCATAATGGGTGTAAATGGTAGAAGTGTTGATAGTGTATCAATTAAAACTTCTCTACATGAGTGTATGATGTGGCTTGCAAAGTTTTCCAGAGCCTTATTTGTTGCTCATAATGGGCGCAGGTTTGATTTTCCGGTTTTGGTTAGTGCATTGCTGAACACACACTGTTTTGAAACGTTTTGTAATTGTGTAAGCAGTTTTGTTGACTCTTTGCCTGTTTTCAAAAATCGTATCCTGGACAGTCACACAAACAGGAAGATCTAGTGAACGTATTCTCCAGGCAACCTGCAACGCCCACAGTGCTCCTGATGATGTTGAAGCACTGAGATCTTTGCTTAAAACATGTAAAATTACTGACAATATGGCCCACATCTTTGCTGTAACTGCATTCCATAATTCAGTTTGTTTAAATCATGAAAAGCCTTAAAGGCAAAGAACATTAGATTGTTAGACGTGCTGTTGCCTAGAGGAACTCTAAAGCGACCAACAGCTGAAAACATTGCGGGATATGGACTGGCCTTGTGTCATTTGAAAGCCATATTTTCTAGTTCCGGAGAGGATGACTTTAGGGATACTTCCATTGCTAAAAACAATGAGGGACTACCAAAAGTCACAAACGCAAAAAATATTTTATCTGAAGTGGTCCCTAAAATCGGTCAGTTTTTCACTGACGAAATGTGACGGAACGAGATAATATGGCTTTTAAATGACACGCGGCCAGTCAAAATCATGCCATGGCTTTATACTGATACTAAATTATGAACATCTAGTTGTCATTAATCAGGCTGTTTTTATTAAAATATAAGTTGTATATTATTGTGCTACATGTCTAAAGAAACATGATAACTTATACATCTTTATGCTCCGTAATATTGGGACAACTTTGACATTTTGTGATGAACTGCGCCTGTATTCATATGTTGCCTTTTGACTTTAGGTGACCTTAAGATTGTATTATTAGCTCAGCTGTTTTCGGAGAAAACTCCGAGGTATTGTCATAGCCTCTTCGTCGTCCGCCGTCGTGCTAAAACCTTTACATTGGCTCTAAAATAAAAGTGCTTCCACCTACAACTTTGAAACTTCATATGTACATGCACCTTGATGAGTTCTACACGCCACACCTATTTTTGGGTCACTAGGTCAAAGATCAATGTGATTGTGACCTCTAATATAAAACTTTAACTTTGCCTCTAACATCACAGTGCTTCCACCTACAACTATGAAACTTCATTTGTACATGCACCTTTATGAGTTTTACACGCCACTCCCATTTTTTGGTCTCTAGGTCAAAGGTGAAGGTCACTGTGACCTCTAATATAAAACTTTAACTTTGCCTCTAACATCACAGTACTTCCACCTACAACTTTGAAACTTCATATGTAGATGTTCCTTGATAAGTTCTACACGCCACACCCATTTTGGGTCACTAGGTCAAAGGTCAAGGTCACTGTGACCTCTAAAAAAATATGACAAGCTTTCGCAGCCGAGCGTGGCACACGTTATTCGGTGCTCTTGTTAATGTATTATTATATCAATATTAATTCAAAGTTAGCTAAATTTCTTCACATGTCATGGTTTATAACTGTAGCTTTTAATAAGCAACTAGAAAACCCCCTAAAGAAGTGATATACAAATTTATACTTGAATTCATTGCGTGAAAATGAATTGGGGTAGGCATACTCGAAGTAAATTTCTTGAGATAGGAACGTTAAAACTTCCTGAAAAAAATTCATTCAGTGTGTAGAAAATATGTTGTGTTAAATAAATATGTACAATATATGCATTTCATCACACTACAAGTGACATAAAACGTAATTAAAGTTTCTTGTAACTGAACCATTTGTTGTCGTTTTTGCCATTTTATCCAGAAAAGTGCATATATTATTGGACATCAAAGGCACAATTCTCTTTCAATGACACTTTTTTAATTCTGTATCTATTAACAAAATCCAGTCGAGTACGTTCATTGAGTTAATTGTCAAAATATATGTATATCCCGTTACAAAAAACTATATATTTATGCCCCCCTTCGAAGAAGAGGGGGTATATTGTTTTGCTCATGTCGGTCCGTCGGTCGGTCGGTCATTCCGTCCGTCGGTCCGTCCACCAGATAATTTCCGGATGATAACTCAAGAACGCTTAGGCCTTAGAATCATGAAACTTCATATATAGATTGATCATGACTGGCAGATGACCCCTTTTGATTTTCAGGTCACTAGGTCAAAGGTCAAGGTCACAGTGACTCGAAATAGTAAAATGGTTTCCGGATCATAACTCAAGAATGTTTAGGCCTAGGATCATGAAACTTCATAGGTACAATGATCATGTCTAGCAGATGGCCCTATTGATTTTCAGGTCGCTAGGTCAAAGGTCAAGGTCACAGTGACTCTAAACAGTAAAATGGTTTCCTGATGATAACTTAAGAATGCTTACGCCTAGAATCATAAAACTTCATGGGTACATTGATCATGACTGGCAGATGATACCTATTGATTTTCAGGTCACTAGGTCAAAGGTCAAGGTCACAGTGACTCTAAACAGTAAAATGGTTTCAGGATGATAGCTCAAGAATGTTTACGCATATGATCATGAAACTTTATAGGAACATTGATATTGATTGGCAGATGACCCCCAATGATTTTCAGGTCACTAGGTCAAAGGTCAAGGTCACAGTGACTCGAAATAGTGAAATGATTTCCGGATGATAACTCAAGAATTCTTACGCCAAGGATCATGAAACTTCATAGATACATTGATTATCACTGGCAGATGACCCCTATTAATTTTCAGGTCACTAGGTCGAAGGTCAATGTCACAGTGACTCGAAACAGTAAAATGGTTGCCTGATGATAACTCAAAAATAATAAGGCCTAGGATCATGAAACTTCATAGGTACATTGATCACCAATGGCAGATGACACCTATTATTTTCAAGTCAATAGGTCAAAGGTCAAGGACAGTGACAAAAAACTTATACACACAATGGCTGCCAGTACAACTGAAAGCCCATATGGGGGCATGCATGTTTTACAAACAACTCTTGTTTGGATATAGGGCATATCCATAGAAAACGCCCAACCGAGTAAAGGGGTAGGTGTATTCAACCAAGTATAAAAAGTTAACCGGCTGGTAAAAAGTTTTAAAATTTTGCAATTAGTTGTGATATACAATTTACTATGTGGAAATAATAACAAAGAGTGTTTCTGGAAAAGTACCCATAAGGCTCCCACTACCTAAATATCTTAGTTAGAAGGTGATTTTTCAAGCGGTTCCGTAGTGTAGTTGTTACACGCTGGCTTCACATGTGAGAGGTCCAAGGTTCGAGCCCCAGTAGAATCAAAAATTTTTATTTGTGTTCTATGTTAACTTTTTGTTTTGATATAGACATTTTAGTTTTAATAAATATGCTGTTTTATTGTAACCATTTTTTATTGTATTATGCCCATGAAATGTATGTGTGAGAGGGTGGGGGTGGTCGTAAACACATTAAAACTTTTACAGTGTTTTCATATCAATGAGTACTCAACCCCTAACGTAAATGAGCAACGTAAGAATAAGTTCAGAATCATCTCCCCTTGAAGTTGAGAAAAATATGACATTACGCTTACAAGATGAAGCAGATTTTTTAAAACCTACACAGTTATGTTCCATTAATGAAAACTGCACACGGATGCCAGTAAAAAAAAGGAAACCAATGTAAATAAAATGAACTATGAAATATTGGGGGGGGTTACAACACAAAATCATAGATAATGGTTATTTTGGGGATATAACACAACATCATAGATAAAGGTTGTACCAGTATCTTTTTCTATTTTGTTTAAAAAAAATCGGCCAATATATTAATATTTACAGTAGAAAAAAATCGTTCCATGTAACTTCATTGAGTGCCTTTTACACTGAAATTCCCGACGCCCTCTGATGCTTTGAATCAATACATATCTTGCAGGACATCTTATATGAACGAAAATGAACATTTTTTTTTAGTTGAGGGTCGGTCCCGATTCGGGAGACACGGTCGGGCGACCGGACGGACCTTTTTTTGCCTTTGTTAAGTAATTCAGTCAGGCCATAACAGCAAGGGCGTTAACAAATTCTAAAAATTAAGAAACGTGTAAGAAACACTAAATATACCGAATTCTTATAGCTAGTATAACAAAAGAATAGTCTGTTCGAAGACCTAACAAATTAAGAGATCTGTTTCATAAATATATTTAAATATTTTATCATTCTTTAAAACTTATGAGTGTTAGACAGATACGCGAGAGTTTTATTGTGATATCAGGATTTTTTTTTTTTGAAAGTTATTAGGTTATTTATTAGTTCAAGAAAAAATTGCACTGTTAATTCGTTACAGCCGCATTATACTTATTAGGAGTCTACATGTAAAGAATAAAGCTACATGAAGCTTAAACGGACTTGTTTGAGCATTTTACAATCCTGACAAGTAGACAGAGCAGCCGCAACAATATGACATAATTCAGTATCATTTCAATACTGCAATATTTAATAGAACACTAATATTGCACTGATTCAGAATTTCTGTATAATTACTATACTGGTATTGTAAAACAGCGCTATCACAAACATGTCATTCAGTGTTCTCATTTAGATTCCACTGTTATAATGCATATTTGCTTCCAACCTCCGCGCAGAGATTTGACTGGAACCAGCATAGCTGGATTAAATCCCTGCCTTCATAAGCAGCCACGTGATTATTACGACCCTACACTTATACACTATTTTCAAAATAAACAAAAAAATTATACTACTTTTTATAATATAATAATTAAACAAACAAAAATCTCACCAAATCTGGTAAGATTTTCTTGTGATGGCAAAGATTGTATCAACCTCCGCGCAGAGATTTGACTGGAACCAGCATAGCTAGATCAAATCCCTGCCTTCATAACCAACCACGTGATCAAAGCATAGCCACGTAGTACACTAATTGTACCATTGTTATTTTTACGTTTTTTAATTAAGGAAATTAATTTTTTATTATGAACCTAAACTTACAAACTATTTCCAAAATATAAATGAAAATTATACTACTTTTCATAATATAATACATAAACAATAGAACATAAGACCCTACCTTATTTTGTAGGATTTTTTTCATGATGACAGAGATTGTATTTGAAAACATGGAACGAAAACTCGTGGGGATTGGTTGTCTTTTGTTCTTCACTCGACTTTTACTCTCTTTTGCCCAATTTCTATGCTGGTTTATAGTGAGGGCCCTTGGCTCAATCGTCCAGTCTTTTCGTCGGGCCTTCAGATTTAAGAGTCAATGCGAGCATGAAAAAGGCCTGAAAATGAGCTGTAAGCTTAATAACGGTGCAATAATCATGTATGGTGCCTTTTGTAAAATTATTTCCCTGTTGAAAAAGATGTCAATCGAGTAATGTACCTCTAATCAAATCTCGAACTCTCCTTGTTTTGTCTAATAAAGATTTGTTTACCCACTACAATGGTAGTTCCTGTTGGTTTAATTTCTTTTTGCTTGTGGTATACTATTTAAGTTGTCACTTCAATGATAAACAAAGCAGACACTGGTATGTGTATTGATATGAAACTTCTTCATGTTGGTTTCATTAGGGTTTTTAAGGTCATATGGTTTTGGATGGCTTTGATTTTCTTGTCTTTGGAAGTTTTGGTATTGCGTGATCCTGTTTCGACGTGTTATGATTGTGAACCTCCTTGAATTTCTCATGTGACCCATGGTCTGTGTTGAAAGATTTCCCCGCGGCTGTCCAGGATTGGCGAAAGAAACAGGAGGAGCTGCTCACCAATCTCTCCAGACACGAAGACGCTGTAAGGTGACTCATGGAGGTCCGTACGGTTATTATTATTATTATTCGTTTGTATAATATCTTAATTTGTTTTTCTGTGAATTAGTTTCAAGATACAGATATGTGGACCCCTTTACTGCCGTCCATGTGTGCATAAGTTCTTGAGACCCTATTATCATGGTCGAATAAATAAATACATAGATATTAGTTATGTACTATGTGTCCATACAAGTTCGTGCATTTTGCGTGTATTCGATAGAAAAATATTATATGATTTACTTGAAGTGGAAAATTCTCAATGCATTTTGGCGATGTTCCACGCGCATTTGTGTAACACACCACTGCACTACATGATAGAGGAATTGTATATTTCGAGATATTTCAAATGTATTTTGTGACAATGTTCATGATTTTTCGGCATTTCCCCATGTATTTCATGCTGTCGGAGTTCTGGATGTCTGAATGTAAGGTGAAGAAGCACACACTTATCACCGTCGCTCAGACATCCGCACTTCATTACAATCCTTATGATTTCAAGGGACGCACAAAGGCTCTCCATGTAAGTGGTTGGACTATAAGTTTATTAGTTTGGTTTGAAGTCCATCAAAACAATGTTTGATATTTTTCGTTTTTTTTTCTTTCCTTTTTTAAAGAGCCAATGTATTACAACTGACATGTTTTTGTCAAAAAAGTGGAGGCATTCAAAGGGACAGACAGGCAGGCTGATAGGCAGACATGTTAGGCAATACTACACATGCACATACTCATAATACAGCAATTATATATTTTAATGGAGCAGAAACAGCCTAGCGGTCAACATGATGGATTTATTCAACCGGTATTTTTTTGTTGAAAATATTTAATCACATTGGTCATGTGTAAAAAAGGAAGTGTTACTATGGAGATATGAATTGCTTGGAAGTTGTGTGTTTCCTTTCAGGAATCCAGAAAGTCCTCTACAAGTAGGAGAAGCTCCATATGAAAGCCGATGACAATTTCCTGAACATACTGCGGGAAACATTTCACAGTGTAAAACTATTTTCAGTTCAAAAACATTTTGGTTTTCTATAAAGAAAGGAAACAAAACAAACTTTCTTGATAGAAGATTCTTTATTATGAATCCAATGACGTGTTGTGTTTCCATATGACTTTCTCTTATTATTGGTATAACAGCAAACATGCAAACATAAAAGAATAATTAATGATTCGTTTCACGGCCAAATAAAACTTTACCATTTGTTATAATACTATCTGAAATCATAACTCGAACTCTGAAGTTTGTATCACATTAGTAATGATTTTCAAATAATTATTAAATATCACCCTGTTTTCCGACGGTGCTTGCATTTGTGATGGAACTCGCATAGTACTATATTCACAGATATTTAAAGGTTTCAGTTGTCATCGTAATTAAAGCTTAAAGTGATATTATCTAACATTATATAGGTGTCTATCGCAACCGTTGTTTACTTTTGGTGTTTTCACTTCCAATACACATATATTTGTTAATGCAGCATCAACATACTAAAACAATATCCCGGAAAGAGAAAAATAACCCATTTGAATATCAACCGTACTTTCGTTTTGACAACTTACGACAGAAATGATTCGATGTACGATGTGAGTCTAAATTGTAGTTTTCATGCAGATTCGTTTATACGACACTCGGACACAATTTTGTTTTACGGATCAATTCGGCTTAGAGGACTGGGTGAGTTTTCTAAAATATCGAAAATAATATATATTTTTTTTATAAACAACTGGTAGCAAGATGATTTGTAGATAATTAGTCAGTTACCACATTTTAACTAATTCTTTTGACCTGTTAATTCTTTTCAGCTCAATACAACAGAGAAAAATGCCCATAATATCACTTTAATATATCAAAGCAAAGATACGTAACACTATACCAAATTAACGAACATTTTACGGAAATATCGTCATATATGTTACGGTTAGTTGTCCGATTTCAAGTTATTTAATTACAACAAATTGTGATCAAATGTAGCAAAAATTAGCGAAAACTAAAACAGACAGGCAGACAGTTTATTTTGAATTGTACAATGTACATCGTCAACAACAAATAATGAAAACAGTACAATGTCAATTGTGGCATGAACACAGTTTTACACATATTTACAAATCATTTACTTAGCTTACAAAGTGGAATGAGCACAAATTAAATATAACAACAACAAAAACGGAAAAAAGAAAAAGAAAGAAGAGGACGAATATTTAAAGCATTCTTGCATTCATAATAGATGTTCGAATTTTAAGTGATTATTTTTATTTTATAATTTCTATTTTAGTATTCGATTGCCGTTAACTTAAATATTTATGCATAGATGGCCTTTTGTAATAACATGTGTTTGTGTAATTTTTTTTTCTTATGTTTTTAAACGCCGGGCAAATGCAAATAAAATGAAATTCATCTTCAATAACGGTCGAATTGCAACCATTGCAGTATCGTTGATTTCTAGAACGTTCCTTTGCACAACGACCGGTTTGAATATGTAGTGGATGGGCTGACAATCTTAATCTGGTGAAAAGGTATCTCAAACGTCTTGGTAAAATGTCTAAGTAGGTCTCATATTCAAAATTGATTTCAAATTTCTATAAGCATCTAACATTGAACTGTTATGTAACGTTCTATACCAGTCATGTGTAAAGTTATCATTATACTCTGCTTTTACATTCCTCTACACATATGTTTATCTCTATATTAATAGTATTAATATCCTCAAATGCATAGCTAAAACCATAGTCATCAAACATTTTTAACATTAAATATCCAATTATGACAGCCTTTATGATAATCTCAGACGGCCAAGTTACATCTGGTTTTAATAATGATGTTTTCAGATCTACATATCTTAATCCATTATTTAATGACACGGACATATTTATGTATATACATGGGATATCTATCCAGCTCACCATAAACACATGCGCTACATGTGTCAAGTTTAACCTTTAATAATCGTTTGCTAAATTTCAAATAGATTCTTTCTAGTTCCTTGGATTTAGTGTAGCCACAGACTTCCGAAGCATAATTTACAATGGAACCAACAAATGCGTCATGTAATTGACACAGTATTTTTGGCTTTAAATCATAGTCATGACATTGAGATAATAAAATATGCATTGCTTTAAATGTTTTACCCGTTAGGTGTTCCTGCTTCAATGTGAAACTTCCAGTATAATTAAAAACAACTCACAGATAGTTCAAATCATTCACAACTTGAATGACATGTCCATTTAAGGTCCAATTTTCATTCGTACATAGTCCGCCTCTTTTCCGACATACTTTTTTTCTCTGTATTTACTTTCAACCCCCATAAATTGCAACTATTATGTAGATTATCAAACCAAGAATAACAAAACAAGTTAAGTATCGGTACCAACATACTTGTTTGTTCTGTTAAACGTGTAATAATTACGCGATTATTCAATTGAAACTGATGTAACCACTCAAACACTCCAAAATACTCTTGTTTGAACACAATTTAAAAGCAACATTGAGGGCGTTGAATTGTGCATTTGAAAGTATGAAGTGTTACAGGACATTAAAGTTTTTTCTGCACTTGAAATGTTTCCGTAGGCGTCCTGAGTAAAGGAGGAAACACGTTTTAAATGTCATTAGACAAGGAAACATGTCAAGAACATGATTGAAAGCTTGTTCTTTTTCGAAATCTCAACGGCAACTTGTTAATGGAAAGTTTTAAAGTATTAAAGAGCATATAACTCTTTTTGTAAATAACAAGGAAACATATTATTTTAAAGTAAACACATCTTATCTAAATGGTAAAGTTTTAGTTTATTGAGATGACTAAATAAATTTAAAATGACTATTGTTCGACATTTTGCATTATGATAAACTTATTTAAGTTAGCTTTACTAAATCGAAACGCTCTCGAGTCCGTCTCCTGGTGTCCTAAAGATCGCAACCACAATGAGCATCGTACATGTGACCTACCGCTCACCATATCCATAACGCAACGGCTACCCATCGAATATCAGGTCGGTTAATGGATAGATGGAGCCTAATATTCAATTGTACCAAGCAATAACTAGTGTGCAAGCAATAATTATGATCATAGAAATTATGTTGTAAATCATTACCACGTTATTTAACATTGACTTTGACGCATTTAGAAATATTCTTAAATGAAACGCATGCAAAAAATGTTAGTTATCTCGAAAAAAATCTATGCGCCGCCGACTAGAAACGATATCGTTAATGTGAACTGTTTTCTGTGAATTGGTTATGAACACTAGTGCGCATTTACCTTATTATGCTCAATATTTGTAATCGCCTAACGGGCTTTTTATGTAAATCTTCGTTCACATATTTTACTTACGACATACATTTCCGAATGAGAACATGAAAGATATTAGACAGTAGGTACGTGAATATGTATTGTATTGAGAACATGAAAGATATTAGACAGTAGGTACGTGAATATGTATTGTATTGAGAACATGAAAGATATTAGACAGTAGGTACGTGAATATGTATTGTATTGAGAACATGAAAGATATTAGACAGTAGGTACGTGAATATGTATTGTATTGAGAACATGAAAGATATTAGACAGTAGGTACGTGAATATGTATTGTATTGAGAACATGAAAGATATTAGACAGTAGGTACGTGAATATGTATTGTATGGAATCAAGCACAACTGATTTTTTTCGCATTGGTGAACGGGTTTTCTTAACTCACGTAAAGACTCATACTATGAATATATATAATTCTAAACGACTCAAATATCCAATCTTCCGCTCATTTCGCTTTGTTGTTTTACATTTCTGCATTTATAATTTTCATTTTTTTTTTAAACACTAATCAATAGACTTCATCGATGAATGCACGATTTAGCATAGACGTACTCAACTACGAACAACTCAACTCAATTGAATCCTCGGAACATGCAATACGTTTTGAGCTAGCATTAAAACACGCAGTCATGGATAAGGCCACACAAATGTTTCCAATAAACCCGTCCGACCCTTATTGATGCAGACTTCAAATTTGTGTTAATATTGCATGTTAAGATTTCGATCAATTTTGCTTAATTTGATCATATTCGAAAAATTAACTTTCTGTGAGTTTTTTTAACCTTATAACGATGAAGGCGTGTCTGAATGTTATCATGTTAATATCTTAACAAGTTCTAAGTTTGTTGACAGGAAATACATAACTTGGTCAAAAGTTAACATCTTCTACAATATTTCTTCAACTTGACCATAAGACATAAGAGCAAATACAAGCTTTCAGACACATACTAGTGCACTAAACGCCCATTTTAAGTGGAAATAAGTGTCTCTAAATGGATAACGCCCCTGAAGTACTCTCCGTCAAAGCGTTGATGTCTTTTGGTACTTAAGACCTTAACTGTCAACTTTATAAGCATAATAAATATCTGAAACGTGTTCCTTACATTCCCATATTCTACTTGGCAATAGACATTGAAGATAGAAAGTGATTCTGTTTTAAACATAAACATGCACATTTCGTTGGTAATATTGGTTATGATGTTGGTTGCTAACTGGAGCGTCGCATATGACTGCACAACACAAAGCTGTCTGACACGTTTGTACAACAGTCGCATCACACGTGCCGAGTATTACACAAGGTTAGTTTGCTTGCATGCATGCTTCTGAAATGCCACTACCAAGCACGTCTTCCTTGGAACAGTGTTGGGGTATTAAAATCATGCTATGAATTCTAAAATGTTCATTTTGTATAAGCTTATATACTGAAGTTGCTATAATATGCATACTGTTCTTCTATATAATATAACCTTAAGGTTTGGTGACACAAAATAGAAAAGCACGAAGGAACTAGGCCCCCGAAAATAAGCGCGAGCGAGTGAAATAAAAGAAATATAGGATCTGGCACGAGTTGTCATATCATACCATATTTTATTAAACAAGTTCAGGAATTTTGTTAGTAAGCGAGCCTTTGGCGAGCTTACTTTTGAATTTCCTGAACGAGTTTAATAAATGACAACGGATGTCAGATCTTTTTATCACTTGCTTTTAAATGAGCAAATTAAATAAATATTTACGCAAACATAATGATAAATCCCGAATTTTGTTTACATCTCGTGACGTCATTTGACGTTGCAAAGTCATTTCAGCAAAATAACAAAGTGCGATTTGTCAATCGAACAAAAAATAAGCCAATGAAAACGCTTGAAAAGTATATTACACATGTGTAAGATATAGAGAATACTAGGTTAGCGTTGAATACAGAGAAGTTTATGTTGCGAAGCTTAGAACGCCGGGAGCGCGAGCCTTGGCGAGCGCTTTCGGTGTTCGAGCCGAGCAACATAAACTTCTCTGTATTCAACGCGAATCCTAGTATTCTATTTATCCCATTTGATTTTTTTTCAACGTGACATTTAACATAACTAGATTTAATAACCTTAGCCTAACAATTAGTTTAATTCATTCTTAAAAATCGCTTAAAATCTAACGAATGTAACCATGCGTAGTGATATAAATGTATAAGTTCTGGTACGCAAAACAGTCTTAAAAAAATTCACACACAAACTGTAAAACTAGTAAAAATATCACCATATGCCTCGATTCAATTTTATGCAGCATGCGAATTGTAACACATTACGACCGCGAAAAGAAGATTTTACTTTACTATAATTCATTTTATTTTCGAAAGAAAATGATCAAAATCCAATTTGGCGGCGATTGCTCCTGACAAAATGATGTCGATGTCAACATAGATTCTACATGTACACTATCGACGAGTAAACAGACAATTGCAGCGACTGACACTTTATTTGACTTAATATGCAGGGCAATACGTTTTCCGACTTCGGACGACGAATTTAATGACGCGCAGAACGTGTTTTTTATAATGTTATGTGTATGCCGTGTGTGATCCAATGCATTAATGGCCCCCATGTTAAAATCATTTCCTCGAGAACAGGGAACGACAAAAGTACAAACAAAAACCAAAACACGTTCGAACTAGTATCTTACCTTTAATTATCCTTTAAAATCCATTTAATAATCCATTTAACTAAATAATTGGCGATTTTGCAACTAGGTTCTTTAATAATTATTTTAGCATAGTTAAATAAAGACCCATCCTATCACTATTTTCAAATGAATTTATGAACTCGATAAACTTTCTGATTCGTCACACGCTACGTCATGTACTCTATGTACATTACTGCTGTTTAAATGAACCGGAGCAGTTTATCAAATAATAGCCGTTGGTAAACTCGGATGCATTTGCAGATTTCTGCATACAAAGATAATTATGTTTAAACTTGCACAATGTTATTTGTCTATGATAAATGCCCTTATTGTGTACAAGAAAATAATTTACTATATAAATACACAAAGAATGGAAAACATTCCAGTACACAACAGATAAATCAGTGGATAATACCCGTGTACAAAATGGGACGTTCCAAATTCCAGTGTGGTACTATTTTTACCATCTTATACTTTACACAGCTCTATGATTAACGTGAATATAATCGGATAGCAAATATTGCAGATTATCTATGAATTGTGTGATATCTGTATGGTTTGTTGTACATTCTTAAATGTCAAAAGTATATGCATGGATTATAAACAATGCACATTACACGAAATAAGGAAAATGTGATAAATTGACAATTCAAATACCGTATGTCGATATACAGTACATGTACATGTAAAATAAGTCGCGTTTATAATAAATCGTCATTTTTGGGGGGTAAAATGACGCAAAAAGTATCATGTTATGACGCCATCAATTAGCTGATTCATTATACGGATGGCGAAAAATTATGTCATATGACTAGATTTAAAGGTTGAACGTCGTATAATTTTGAAGCTAAAGTTTTCTCGACTTTATTAATTATGAAAATCATTCAGTGATAAAGTGAAAAGTAGTCCGTGCACGTGACAGGTATATACCACAGTGTTGAACACAGGCTAGTATGTTACATAAGGTGTTATACCGTCAATGTCGCGTTGAAAATGGGATAAACAAATATTCGTAATGGTTATATTACATGGTAAACAGGGTATGACATGTGATAAATATGTTTTATTCTATTTCCGACATAAGCAGCGGCAAGTTTGTGCCTAACTCTTTCAAATCCATATATTAATAATTTGTCAATAGTTTCCTCCTTATAAAATCGTATTCAGTTTGTCTCTTGACTTGTGATAATGTTTCTTTTTGTTGTCACTTATTATAAAATAAGTGATTCAATGATAGGTCCGCAATCATTTGTGTCTTTTTGTGTTCTTAAATAACTGGAGGTATACCTACAATTATTTTATCTGACCAGCCACTCGCTACATCTTCAGAAAACAAAATTAGATCAATCCGCTGTGATTCTACTACTACTACTACTACTACTACTACTACTACTACTACTACTACTACTACTACTACTACTACTACTACTACTACTACTACTACTACTACTACTACTACTACTTCTACTACCACTACCACTACTTCTACTACTACTACTACTACTACTACTACTACTACTACTACTACTACTACTACTACTACTACTACTACTACTACAACTACTACTACTACTACTACTACTACTACAACTACTACTACTACTACTACTACTACTACTACTACTACTACTACTACAACAACAACAACTACTACTACTACTACGACTACTACGACTACTACTACTAGTACGACTACTAGGCGATGATACGATGGCGACAGTACGATATGACTATCGCATTGTCGCCATCAGACTATCGCACTATCGCCTTCGTATAGTCGCAACGTCGCATTGTTTTCATCGTACTATCGCGTTCTCGCATTCTCGCCATCGTACTATCGCATTGTCGTCATTGTAATGTCGCACTGTCGTCATCATATTGTCGCATTGTTGCCATCGTACTATCGCGTTCTTGCATTATCGCTCTCTGGATGTTAATGTGTAACCACGATTGCCCTAACGGTATTCCGTAGAAATTCAAATATATTTTATATTGCTGTACTCACTGAATTACGGAGAATCTTTATTCGGCGTAGCTGTTTAACGTCACTTTTGACCTTACCCGACCTTTGTAAGTGTGCAATAAAATTCAAATAAAATTTCCCGCTGCTAGACACGAATGAATACACTTCGTGTATTCTATTGGCTAATTTGAGCATACCACCAGAACATTGAAAACATTACCGCGTCTTTGTAACACTATTTTACTGCAAGTTCAGCATGAAACAGTTTTATCTCTAATGAAAAGGCTTGATAGATAGAATAGTTTTACACTCAACTCTTTACATCAATACAGTTTGTGCGTGCACCTTTTATTTTCAGAGGATTGCCAGCGCCAGAGCGTTTGAACTTAAAGGCTATGTTTTCATATTTAGTAATTACTTCCAAATTCCTGTCTGTGTACAAGTATATTTAAGTTCATAAAAGTATCGTTGTTCCCTATTCTGATATTCGTTTTTGCCAAACCATTTTAATAGTTTTCGAAATTGAACATTTAACATGTAAAAGTATAAAGTTTTAAACAAGCCGTCGTTCCAGCAGTGGAAGCGTTTCCTCACTTTAATGCATTGCATTCCAACCCGCAAGGTATCAGGGTCAGTTCGTGGCCAGTAAAATAATCGTTATATAATATAGACGCTATCGCGTGAACTAGGTGAACTGGAATTTTCTTTCGCACAGAAATATGTTAAATGAAGATATTCAGCGATATAATTATGGTATGTCAATAATAGATTCTTAATGTGTTTTCAACAATATCATAAAAAATATAATTTTTGATTAATTTAACAATAATTATTCCACCTTATTGACTAATGTATTAAGCATGAGCGCGATGATTCTCGATACTGTTAATAATCGAATCAAATAGCAATGCGCGACAAACCACTAAAACAGGTTTCTTCGCGTGTGGCCGGTTGACTCATATGTTTTAATTTCACTTCCATTCTTCTTTTGGTTTTCTGTTTTGTATCTATAGGTTTATGACCAGCAATATGTAATATTGTAAAATAAGCCGCGAAAACTCCGCGTAATATCCCGTACTGCGTGTGATGTAGCTAAGCACTGCACAGAAAAGACATTCGCTATCTTTGATTTCATTCATTGAACTCTTTTACGTTTCACCAACTCCAACCACAATCAACGCCGTATATCTTTTTTAAATACATATATGTTTCATTCGAAAAAATGTCGGATTTCTGTTTCACAAAGATTGCAAATATATGATGGAAATGTAAACATGTGAATATAAATATACCATAAACATAATTGATAATACACAGTACGATAATTGATTTTTAAAAAGATCTTGAACAAAATGTCATTCCGAACTGAACTGAAAAAAAAGGGGTAGTAATGATAATGACATCACTCTTAAACTTTGGTGTCTACGCGGCGTTACCCAAGAAGCGCACTGTGGTGTCATCTAGACTATCAGTGGTATCGATCATAACAACTATAGACTAAGATTTTGGGTTGCTTGGGATGTGGAAGCTTTTCATTCAAACTATGTGTGCAGTCCATAATTGATTTCAGGCCGTTGGCGGGTTCCAGTTCACAGAGTAGAAAGAAACGTTTCACTTGCGCTCGTTGCACTGTCTGTCATGCTGGAATAGTTGTGACCACGACTTCCGGTAAAAGATGGCTGATTCACAAAGGCGATAATTACGGCTCGAGCGATAGTTCATCGGATACAGTGATTACTGATGCAGATTATATGAACAGCAGGTGAGTGCTAATTAATGAATAGCAAGAGATAATATTGGATAATAGATGTTCTTGTCTAGCATATTATTACTGACAATAAACGAAATATTCAATCAAACCACCAGGTCCGCAGCTATAATATTTGGTCACGATGTAGAATCAGTGATCTAATACAAAGTTTGTCCAAATTAATATGATAATAGTGTGCCCTGGGCAAATGGTTCATACAAACTTTTAAAGTAGTTTAACATCTATCGAAAACAAAAGGCCGATTAGCACACTAGGACAACCTTGGCGTATACATTTGCGCGTTACACATGTCTTATAGTTATTTTCAAATAAATATAACCATCAAAAGTTGTCGTTTCTTGTTATTTAATGAGTGAGGTTTTCTAACATATTTCTAATTGTTATTTGGATTATTTACGATCAAAAATAAGATGTGAACTGATAAACGGAACAGTTTAAATATTGTTCCTGTTGTGATAATGGCGAACGTTCAATGCATGAAGACGTCATCAATATTGTTATTGTTATTTATTATTGCCAGTTGTATATTTAAGCTTCTCTTTACTTTAAAAAGTGAACAACAATTGAACTTAACAGAATTGAATTAAATTGAATTGAATTGAATAAAGTGACAGTTCCAATACTCCGATAAACATCCTCAAAATAGACTCATTATTTTTTTATATTTAATTACACAGATGGACAAGGGTTCGTAGTACAGACATAGCTCCTGGTCGCACTGTTACCGTAGGTGAAGTCTTGGCTCGCGGCAATCCCGACACTGGATACAACTTGTTGATCGACAACTGTCTACATGCGGCTGATAAGATGTGGCGATTTTTAACTGGAAGACGTTGGTTTTGTTAGAACCATCACGCAAACCAAAGGCGATTTCATTATTATACAGTGTGAACAAACATATATTTAGTTTGATAAGAAAAACGATACTTTTATACATCGATCAGGACAGAATACAGATTTTAAGTCATGCAATTGCAACTGTTTTATTTGTTTTTCAATGTTTACTTCGGAAAAAAACGGAATGAGGTTTTATATTAAATAATATATTTGTCAATGTTTAATCTGTCGTCATAAGTGTATTATATTTTCGACGATGAATGATTTAGCACAAGTTACATGTTATCCTTATAGACTGAGTGTCGACATGTACATTGCGAAGCCGTATATTGTTTTGATTCGAATAGATACTTATATTTGCTAAAATATCAAATTAAATAAGATTTTTTTTAACAAGACTTATCATTATCATAACAGAAAATTATTATTGTACATGGCTTTCAATGACATACATACATTTACATACATTTACATTTATGATTGCATAAAATATTAAGAAATATAAATTTTTGAAATGTATCATTAAGCTTCAATTTACGTCGTTTTCAAGACATTAAAACTTAAATACCCATAAATATATATATTGAGTTTTAATGGTATTGTTTATATACATATGCCTATACCAATATGGACTTAACAGCAATTTGTTAAGTCAACTGCAGAAGACAAATTACAGAAGACAGCTAGGGCTTCGACAATGTTTGAACATTTAACCTGATAGCATTTATAATATCTAAGGCCCATTTATAATGCTTCCTCGAAAATGCAGTCTGTAATTTTATAATTTTAATTACTGTCAATCTGTACAACTTTATGTTTTTCATTATCAGGCATTTATTGTATTAATAAATTAGATCCGTATGAATTCGTTCGTTCTTTTACTCGCGTTATTAACGTTTACAATACATAGGTTATTATTGTCGTAGCGAAAGTGTCTGTCTATCCACATACTAACTACAATTTTGTTGTTTAACCATCAATTCATATTTTGCAATCACTACGTACGTTGTTCAGTTGGTGAGCTTCGTTTATACTCTCATGATCACGTGATGTACAAGCACATTGTGTACACACCGGTCTTACTGACCTGTGTTCTAACGCGAAAGGAATTGTGGGAAGCACTTCTTTTACGATCGAAAAGTGAAAGCGAAAGTATGTCAGGTAATCGTGCTTCTGATAATCGCTATCAGACTTAATAGAGATTCACAATCACATTTAAACATAATAAAATAACATTTCTTTAAACAAAATTCCGTTTAAAACACACAATAAATAACGATTTGTCTTTCATTATTAACATGTTCATTCCTACGCAGAACTACTTTGGCGAAAGCATAATTCCCCAAACCAGGGGAATGTGATGCGTCTTAGCATAGAGGTGACAATAACGTAGTGACGTCACCATCTTTGTATAGAATGGTACAAGCATAAACACATACACTATTGTCACAAATCCGTAATATATCAACATAAACACACAAAATATTAATATAAAGTAATTTATGAAATAAACACACACTATATATTCATGTTTGAATGCAGAAAGAAAAAGCATACACTTGATGATTGGTTTACAAAATAACAAAAAAATAAACATACTTAAAAATATTGCAATACAGTGTTTGATATTCCAGCATGTATAGTAATTTCTGGGTTTCGAATGAAATTTTGATAGTACTTAAAAATATGACGATGATAAAGCATGTTTTAAAGGGGCCTTTTCACAGATTTTGGCATGTTTTGGCGCTTGTCATTAAATACTTTATATTGATAAATGTAACGATTTGATAAAAAATCAAGAATAAAATTTTAAAAAGAGAAAAAAGGTAACTCTCAGCAGGGCTCGAACGACTGACCCCTGGAGTCTTGGAGTAAAAAGTCCACCACTAAGACCACTCGACCATTCTTCCGAATGCAATGCTAGATGTATTTTATACTTTATATAAGCAATCTTCGAAGTTTCAAAAAATATAACGACAACAAAAGAACTCTCCAAATTATTTTCAATTCGTTTCGCGTTGCAACGCTTTATAATTTTCGGGTTTTTAAATCGTCAAAAGATGCATATAATCGCTATTTTAGAGCATGGTAAATGTTTAGTATTACTGTTTCCTCGCAAAAATCATAACTAAAACGAAATCTGAAACAACTTTTTTTAATTTTGTCGATTTACCCAAACGTGAAAAGGCCCCTTTAAATATTGATGTTTTGTTAAAAACGTGGCTCGAAAGAGAGATTTTGACCCGGTTGGAGCCGAGTCGTTTGCGTATGCGTTCTAGTGACCGCCCAAAAGCTTTACGGATTTAAAATGGCTGCTACTTTGACAATGTTTTCCATGCAAATTTTCGATTGTAATGTGTTTTAATTGTATATTGGACTTAGCCCTTGTCTATGCGAAAAAACCAATAATACCTAAATCGCTCAAACGTTACGAGTAGAAAAACCGGTACGTCAGCCATTATACCAGTAACTCGACGGGAAGTAAATCAATGGTGGATTCGTCACCCTTCCGTTTCGTATTGTGTATACTAGGGACTTGAAGATTTTAATAATAATATTGTAGGATAATAATTACGTTCAAACTATTTTATGATATTTGATGAATTTTGTTACCACATTGTAATCGCAAGGGAATGCTTACAAGAGATATTTATGTAACGATATAGTAGTTGATGTTAAAAGTTTTAAACTGTGTACATTGTTTCACCAAGTAAATTTGTAACTTACCTGTGATTGTTTGACGTAAAATCGGAGTTTTGTTTTCATAAATCAACAACAAAATAGCCGAAAAAAAATCGTCTCTTAGAAAATTCTATACGCCGAATGAGCTTGAAAAAAAAGCAAGGGCCGAAAAAGCTAGGTGCCAAAAGAGCCGACAACCGTTTAAGACAGGTCTAGAGGCTTCTAACTTATTGAGTGAAATCCGGCAAATCTTAGAAATTTCTAAGAGACTTTCGCGTTGTGTAAGACAAGAACAGAGAAAGTAACATAGATATAGTAAACACACATTAATAAAATATAAAATCTTAGTGAGTTTTTGTTTTTTTTCGACCAAGGCTGTCTAAAGGTGTAATGTTTCCTTTCTGCATCAATTAAAGTCTAGCGATCGTAACAGTGTAATGAGAAGTAAAAAAAGAAAGAACTTTTATCTTAATTAGCTTCAAAATATATAAAGTCGTTCAGTCTCGTTAATAATAATTCTGTAATGATAACGTTAATTACCACCCAGTACTTATATCTCAAAGGAGCATGTAATAGATATGAGAAATATTTACTTCAGCGTGTAATTAGAGAAGCGTTGTGGATAAAAACATTAAAAACTATGAAACCGTTCGGATGTAATGTAAAAGACAGTGTGTTCCAGTCGGCAACATTAATAGTGTGTAATAATAATAATGTGTATATGCGTATATGTGGATATATGTGTTTAATATCTATATAATAATATATACACAGCGTATAATTCATAATATGTAGCGACTTCCGAGTATTGGCGCGTAACGTCACGTTCACGTCGGGTAACGTTACGTCATTTATTTATATTTTTGTATTTACTTCCGTTATGATCGACAGACGAAAACGCTATGTAAAGTTGTCGTAATAATCGTTTACTGAAGAAGGCCTTTGGCCGAAATATTTAATGAAAGAGTAAATGTATGAAGTTTTAATAATTTCCTCCCTCTGGAGATCCAATACATAGCGTGTTTAATTATAATTGTCCGCTTACTATACCAGTATTCCGCAGCGAATTTTGCATTTCTGGTTCAATAAAAATAGTGAGTTATGTCTGTCAAAAGTGTCGGGTAATCGGGAGCAGAAGTGCCATTGTCATTGAGATGATCTGATAAAGAAGGGTCCATGAAAATGAGGCATCCGACTCTTTTAACATTTGAATTGCTCGAAATACGTCAATAAACTCCAAATTTAGCATGTTGTTACATTAAAGGCTCTTTAAAGGTCACAAATCCAATTATTATGCATATCAACTGGTCTAATTTTTACCGGATTTCAGTTACTCTTGCATAAAAACTGCTAATAACACAGCTTAGGTACAACGTTGTCAAGAATTATGGAAGATAAACCCGTTTCATAATTGGAAGAAAAGTATACATTTTTGCAACTAACGTGATGTGTAGCCTCAGAGCGTTGACATATGCTAAAATAGCCGAAAGAAAATTCAATTTTAATTCTATTTTAACAACTTTTTACCAGCAGAAAGTAACTTATTAGATCACTACAAACGTTTTAACCATTTAGAAGAGACCTACTTTGTGAGTGATATCGGAAAACGTTAAAAGTCATCGTTATATTTTTGGTGACCTGAGTCACTTTCACTTTCTCTTTCACGAGTAAACAGCGATGTAAATAAACTGATTGTTTGTAAACACAATTGACTTGGAGGACACTTTATTTTGAGCTCAAAACAATTTGTATTGCTCATTTTTTTTATTTTTATGTCCAACAGCACATATATATTGTTTTTTGATAACCTTTATAAATAAAATATAAAAAAATATTTAAAAATCTGTAAATCATTACGTACCTTCACCTTTATAGAGCCTTTAATAGACATACTGATATTTTAATTTGAATACTCAAGATGTTCCCGATGTTTTTATAAGTATTGTGTTCATGCTGGTTTTCGATGGAATTTTATCGTATGTTTTTTTTCATATAATAATCTTTTTTTCCGCGATTTGTTTTCTTCGCAATACGAGTGTTATGCTATTAATAAGCCAAAACAATGTGTTCAGGTCTTAAATCATCACAAAACATAAATGAAAAAAAAGCTAAAGAACTTAATAGGGGTATTCCATTACGACCCGGTTCCCCACGATTTGTCCCGATTATCAATATTTTGAGGTCGGAGACATTCGTAGCTCAATCGGCGAAGGTCCTAACTCATTCGTAGCTAGTCGTGTGCCGGTCGTAAGTGATTCCTGCAACTCGTGAGCTCCCGAAAAATCGTGGCCAGATTTTAAACGTGTTTAAAATTTGTCCAGGACCTCCAAGACTGAATTTAATCGCAGTTGACTCGTAACAGCGTCGTAGTGCGTTCTTGGGTGTCGTAATGGAATCGTAGGTAATTCGTGATTCAATCGGTAAATCGGTGATCACGTGATCTGTCTACGAATCAGCTACGACTTTGTCAAGACTCTCACGAGTTCACCCCGAGTAAGTTGCGAGCCCGCTAAGATTCTCGCGATTTAGTTACGAAACAGTTACGATTTTCGGAGAATGGGTGTGGTATATAAACAGCGCTTCTCGTTTTTTTTTTCATTCAGTTGTTAGCCTTCACGTCGGTGTAAGTCATGGTCTAACCCAACAACTAAGTGCCGCTCGCCTTCTCCTCCTTCTTATTGTTCCGATATCTAAGTATTCGCATGACCAGCGTGACCTCTGCAATTATAGTTAATGTGTAGCTGTGACCTTTTCTTGTCAAGAATAACATAAATATGTACTTCTGTAAAGTAAACAGTATTAAAAAGGTATAGGGAAGTATATGTAATTCAGTCTGTGTATTGTCAATTATTACGTAGTTTCACACAGGGCGTATGGTAAAATAAGTTTATGCGTGTACATGTCTTTGTAAATTGATTGTCGATACATATCTTATGAAATATATATTAAACTGAAAAACAAACAAACACAAAACAACAATATATAATCATAAACACAAACTATATCACCATAAGCACATAATATATAAATAGAAACTCACAATATATAAACAGAAACACATAATATGTTAACATAAACAGACAATATATACTCATATACACATAATATATAAACAGAAACAAAATGTATTAACATAAACATAAAATATATACTCTTTTACACTCAATTTATTCTGACAAACATATAATTTATAATCATGAACACATAATATATATTCAGAAACACACAATATGTAAACAGAAACCTATAAAAATAACGCACAATGTGTAATCATAAACGCCCAATAGAGTATGAGGCCCTTTCGCGCCTGAAGCTGCATAATATGTTGGCCGGGATTGTGTACCAGGATACCTACCTTATACACTTACTAGAGTTATTGACCTATTTATTATAATTAAAACAAATCTTAATATATATGTTATAGTTATTAAAAACGTAACTGTAAGTTAAACGCCTATGCTGTGTTTGGAAACATAAATGTCTCATTACATAGATGTAAGAGAGATGCTGCGAGCACTTCAGGTGGACCTAATGGACATGCCTTATTTTTTAAAGCCACATGTTTACGGATTTCAATCTCGACCCAATTTGCATACATTGTATACAACCATTGAATCTTAGATATGATGGATAATAAGCAATATTGAACAATGTAAACTTGAGTTATTGCCCTTTTGTGGGAAATGAACGGCAGCATTGACATTAAGACCGTTGACTACTCTGACAAATGGAATAACATGTATGCGTTACCAAAGTCATTAACAAGCTGTAATTGCCCCTCCATAACATAATTGAGGTGCATGTTTCCGCACTGATTCAAGGCAATAGATCGTGCAGTGTCCATTTGACGGCGTGTGCTGCGCTATAATCAATATATCTAACATAGCTGCTTATATCATCGGCGACATTAAATAACTAAGCTGTCGTTGTCATAGAAACGCTTTATAAAGGAAAATAACTGGTACTCGACACATGTGGGCTACGATAGAGACAGCGTATGTGAGAGATACAGAAACGTAATTAAAATTTATTATTTCAGCGGAGGTATTCGTTTCGCATGAATTTTGCCACTCAATAGCAGCGTTCCACTGAGAAATAACATGCAAAATGACATTCGTGGAAATTCTTCGACGTTTCTAAATTTTGTCATTGTCGCCGTGAAGAAGTGTTTCTGAGGACTAGTGTGGGAAGCACATCCAATGAGGCGTTTCAAGATGGATATTTCGATTGAATTAGTAGAGCAATAAATTACGTATGAAATAGAGATCTGCTTGTATCATAAGGTCGGAGACACAGTGGCATTTAATCTTGTATACAGCAGTATGAATAGTGTCATAATAGGTAAAATCTCAACGAACTTGTTGAGTAAATGTTTGTGAAATGTACGTGTGACCATAACTACTGAAATTTATTTTACCAGGAAAGTTTAACTGTCGCGTTGTTGAAAGACGTACTATAATCAAATTTGAAAGTCTGGTGTTTTCATAAGTACGGACAGTATTATGAATATCTGCCATAACGAGAGTTAACGTCAACGCTGTAAGTATTTGTGTTTACATTGTGTAAAGAGTTGTTTTATATGGTATGGTTTGTAAAAAAAACAATTACCAAGAAGGTTGTACATATAATTCATGTGTTACTGCAACAATATAAATTTTACTACAATGAAACCTAAGTAAAATGATTCAAATTCACGTACACGCATGGCAAAAAATTAGTTAATATCTTCATGTTAAATTCCCTTTAAGTGCATGAAGCCGAAATGAAAAATGTGTTCAAACACAGTATAAGACATTATTGTTAAAACATATACGCCTTTCACAGTTGAGACAATTTAGACATGTCACGATCTTCCATGTGATCAATGTTGAGAGCACGCTTTTAAAATGAGTCTCGTGTTACCGCTTAGCAACCACTGTTAACTGCAGATGATATATGAGCCTACAATTACCAGAGTTATCGAGGAATTATCTAGAATCAGTGACCGTTTTAGAAGAATTATCTATAATCACTGACAGTTTGTACTGTTTGTCTGTCAGCAACTGCAGGCTTCGCAAGTTATCGAAAGTACCCCGGTAATACAAGAACAACAGGTTCTACGGCAAACAATAACATGTACAAACAGCTGATGGCCTTCCGTAAATATGAGCTGACATACTTTAATCCATTTATTCCTAGTGAACTCTCCCATTCTTCTAAATTGGATCAATTTATTTCCAAAATAAGGGATGTCTAGTATATGTATTTCCATATTTAGAATATTTCTTACAGACATTATTTTAAGCAAACAGTGCAAACCCTGATGAGACGCCGCATCATGCGGCGTCTCATCTGGGTCTACGCTGTTTGCCAAGGCCTTTTTTCTGGACGCTAGACATGAATGTGTTAACTTACTTACCCACTTCCGGCTTAAAATAAATGTCCGTTGCATCGTGAAGCCAATATTATACAAAATAGACAATTATTTGCAACTCAAGCTGTCTTTGAATATCCGCTTGTGATGTGTTCACATGTTGATCCCGACTTTCATTTTCAACTGGAACAATATTTTAAAACAGTGCGCTATTCTATTTCAATTCTAATTAATAAGCAAACAAGCATCTGTTATACTTGATTATATTTATTGGCTTCTCTCAGAAAACTCATCTCAACTGTATTAACCCATTATGCCTAGTGGACTCTCCCATCCTTCTAAATTGGATAAAATCATTTCCAAAATTGTGGATATCTAGTATATTTATTTCTGTATTTAGAATATTTCTTACAGAAATTCCTTTAAGCCAACAGCGCAGAACCTGATGAGACGCCGCATGATGCGGCGTCTCATCTGGGTGTACGCTTTTTGCCAAGGCCTTTTTTCTAAACGCTAGGCATAAATGGGTTAAATAAAATGTAACAAACCATGAGGTAGGAAAAAAATAACAAGATGCATAATTTAAGTGTAGGAATATTATCAGTTGTATTATCCATAGTATATAAATAATTGACAGTATCTCCGTCAAGAGACCAGTGTTATGAGGAAATTCTCTACGGACAACACCATATTTAGAACCTTGCAAAATTGCGTGATATTCGAAGTCGATAACTGAACCATTATTATCCATTTAACAAAAAGTACATAGTCTCAAATCATCAGCATTATTTTACTGCTGTGAAAGCAGTGAATGTTTAATGAGTGGTTAGAATATTTAAAGCAAACGTAATCATTTACTTTTAAGGAATTTATAATATTTTGCTCTCCGTTCACCAAATTCCTACAGTATTCTTAATGGATACATCTGAAAGAATTATCCATATGATTGTGCCAATATTGGGAAAAGCAATTATGCGTTGGCGAAAAGTAAAGATACATTTATCTACGTTGCCAACATCATAAACGAGCCATATGTATCCGAAGCCGTGTAATAACAATAAAGAGTTTAACATAAATACAGAGAAATGCCGTCAATCAAAATGTTAAAAACTATTATGTTATTTAATAGATATTTCCAGGAAAAAGTTTTAATAATGACTGAAACCCGTCATATTAGAATCAAACTCGACGAAGATTGACACTCGCCGTGTAGCTATTTGTGATTTTAATTTTAATTGCCTAGATGACATGTTAAATACATATATATCGTTGTCTTAAGCAGATTTAGCAGATTTTCCATATTCTTATTCAGCCTTCATACGTTTAAATCATTTTCATGTTTAAAGCAATAAAACGTGCATTTATATACTGGAAACGTTAGTAATCATTTACTTTCTTGATTGGGTTTAAAATAATCGCGCATATTAAATGATCCGCAGTTGCTATAATTTACCATTTAATGAAATATATGTTTTTATTAAAAATTCTTAAAATCTATACTTCTGTTTAGTTTTCTGTAAATCCCTCAGCCCCAACACCTTCCGGTTCTGGTTACACCTTGAGCTGAATAATTCATTAAATCTCTAAAGCCAATCAATCATTAATTAATAACCATATTGAGTTCTTACAGAACTTTTTTCGATTCAATAGTGACAACGATCGCGACATTCTCGTGTACAGTCTCTTATTTCCTTATAGGATAAAGCAGCTTATACTTGAGTGGGCGTTCTGAGAAAACCGGGCTTAATGCATGTGCGTAAAGTGTCGTCACAGATTAGCCTGTGCAGTCCGCACAGGCTAATCAGGGACGACACTTTCCGCCTTAAATGGATAAGAAGATACTTCATTTTAACGAAAATTGTCATAAAAGCGGAAAGTGTCGTCCCTGATTAGCCTGTGCGGACTGCACAGGCTAATCTGGGACGACACTTTACGCACATGCATTAAGCCCGGTTTTCTCAGAACGCGACTCGTCATGTATTTTATAAGCAATAAGAATGCAGATATCGTGTTTCACCTCACTCGCCTGGCGGCAATTCATGTTTGTCGAAGACATCACGCTGGCGATCATTTCTATGCGATGAATCTTTGGGACTTTGGTTTTCATGATTGAACTCATAGACATAACAAAGTAAAGATTATCAACTGCTGCATATAGGATTCAATATTTCATGATCAAGAGAATGGAATATTTAACACATTTCGAGTTTATAAGGACACAATTACAGATTGACGCACTGTATAATCTAAAGTATCCGAGTGTTCTTTAATTGGTTGTTTTGGTTATAATAATTAAACTATATACACGGATCTTAGCATAGCATAGTATCAATGCTCTCTTGGCAATACATTTAATGCTATACTTCAAATTATCATAACAATTGACTTTTTTCACAGTTTTGGACGCTAACATTTACGTGAGCAATACCAACGAGACTGTATCTGCATGCTTGAAGTAGTTGTGTTGGCCATTTTAACGTTTCTACAACTTAATTATTTTCTTTACGCTGTATTTTGGTAAAATACGTATCTGTAAGTTTTCGAGAAAAATTGAATGATTTGAAGAAAAATCGCCGTTACACAAATACATATATTATAAAAAGATAAAAACCAACATTTCATTTCAACCAAATAATCATAACATGAAGATATGATTCTTAATCTTATCATCCCTGCGTAAAAGTGCAATGTGAAAAAAGTATGTGCAGTCTCGATCCAGGAAACTGTTCCTTTAATCCAATCAGAACCTCACGTGTCTTGGTGTTAATGGACGTGAACACGTGGTGTCGGAAATTGAACACGGACCAAAAAAGTTCCAGATCCCCCGTGAGGCGATTGATTGAAGTAAAAACCGGACACCTCCTTTCGGCGAATCAATTGATTGCCTTTTTGCTTAATTGCAAGTCTTTTTATGTAGGACTGGTTTTGATTGTTGGATCACGACCTCAATGGACAGCAGAACCTGTAATGTGATTGGTAATGCATGTCGTTTGCATATGGGCCGCGTTCTGAGAAAACTGGACTAAATGCATATGCGTAAAGTGTCATCACAGATTAGCCTATGCAGTCCGCACAGGCTAATCGGGGACGACACTTTCCGCCTAAACGTGAAACTAAAAATACCATAAAATCGGAAACTGTCGTCCCTGATTAGCCTGTGCGGACTGCACAGGCTAATCTGGGACAACACTTTACGCACATGCATTATGCCCAGATTTATCAGAACACGACTCATATCTTTCAGTACTTCAAATTTATATTTTACCTAAGCTCCCATTGTATCTTTTATCGTTGTGTCATGTATGTTTTAGTCTGTTGTTTAATGAAATAAAAAGAACTGCCCGAAAGTAACACTTAAGCCATTTGTTATAAGATACAAAAGTTTGCATTTGTGCTTTCTTTGTTGTTGTTCTCTTGTTGCAAACGTCCTGGTTGCCCCATATCAAACTTATTGATGTCACCAAAAATAGCTTTCGCGAATGTGTTTTTTTTTCGAATTTATTATGCGCATTTTCTCGTCAGAGTATCAAGGCAGTGCAACGTCAACGTGGTAGGCAGAAGTAACAAAGAAAGATTGAAGTAACATTATATGAGCCAAGTATTGGGAAAACTGGGCTTAATGCATTGGGTAAAGTGTAAACCAAGATTAGCCTGGTTATAATCGAGTGTGAAATAGAAATAGTGCATATACTAGTAGTTCATACGCGGGTGGGGTTATAGAATTATGGATTAAAAAAAAATACTGAAATTTAAATAAAAATACAATTAAAAAATATGCAAATATTCAATTATGTGCATGCCCTTACAATAATTAAAGGATTTATACAAACTTACACATGTCTGCCATAACCTCTCAGCAGGGTTTCTCCAGAAAACTATTTATTGTGGAGAAATTTGCGTATTTAATGACCATGTTGGGAAACATGGATACCAAATGGAAAAGACTGGGCCACCTTATGTGAGCAGCGACTTTATAATTCTATATTAACTATATTATATAACAAACTGGCCACGAACTCAGGTCAGCACATAAGCGTCTTCGGAGGCAGCGATGACCTGTAAATAAACCCTGATAACTCGCGAGTTGAAATGCAATGTATTAAAGTGAGGCCACGCTTCCACTGCTTTTTTATACTTTTACATGTTTACATGTTGATAGGAATATGAAAGTCAGTACTAAAATGAGAACATAGCCTTTAAGTAAAAACGCTGTTGCCTCTGAAAATAAAAGGTGGACGCACAAACTGTATTGATGTCGAGATTGAGTGTAAAATTGTTCTATCTATTAAGCCTTTTCATTAGAGATAAAATTGTTTCATGCTGAACACGCAGTAAAACAGTGTTACAAAGACGCGGACATGTTTCCAATGTTCTGATGGTATGCTCATATCAGCCTATGGGATAACTGAAGTGTATTCATTCTGAACTAGCCGCGGGAAATTTTATTTGAATTTTATTGGACAGTTACAAAGGTCAGGTAAGGTGAAAAGCTGGCGTTTACAGCTAACGCCGAAAAATAAATAAAGTTTTGTCATTGAAGGCAATTTTCGCGAGGAAACTTATTAATATCGTTTCTTTTGATGCTATGAATGTACGTATATAGCCGGTTAAACGACGGCGCACCTGAAGTTTAATAGAATAAAAATGTTCTCCGATGTCTAACTTTGCGCTTAGTCTCAGGAGTGATTGATTAACTGTCAGCACAGAAGCAAAAGCGTCAATATGTAATTAACAAGATAATAAAAATCTTAATTCGATACAACAGATGTCCTATCAAAGCGATAAGACTGTTGTCGGGAAATTGAATGTGCCACAAGAGACACGAAACAACCTAGATATATCGTGTGTATTTTATGAAAGGTAATTGCACATACAATCGTGAACAGTGCTTTCCTTCTAAAGTTGCCTTTCTATTTTTTGTATTTCTTTTAAAATAAAACAGTTTTACACTTAACCCATTTATGCCTAGCGTCTAGAAAAAAGGCATTGGCAAACAGCGTAGACACAGATGAGACGCCGCATAATGCGGCTTCTCTTCTGGGTCTGCGCTGTTTGCTTAAAGGTATTTCTGTAAGACATATTCTAAATATAAAAATATATATACTAGACAACCGTAATTTTGGAAATAAATTGATCAAATTTAGAAGAACGGGAGAGTCCATTAGGCATAAATGGGTTAAATATGCTGAAAAGTCGTATATGATGCCCCGTCCATTCAGAAGGTTGAGTGATCCTCAAAATTTCATATATAGAGATTAAGATAATCGATGAACATCGCCTTAAAAATAACAGACTTGTTCTCTCCTAATTTAGTCAGTATTAATGCAAAGAAACCCCTATTTAACGCGACTTTACATAAATGGCGTGCTTACATCCGGCAAACCTTAATCAAGCCGACGTTTGATGGATACGCAGATAATGGCATTTTCTTTATTAACGTTTGTGCCAGAATTTCGCTGCTCGTTGTTGAACTGCTGTTGATTTTTATTTATTTCTTTGCAGGTTTTCGTAATAACCAATTATGTATTTGATCAGCATTTTATTATGAGCAAAAGACTAAGACAACATTCGTCATGAATCTTTTTAACGAGATTTTCAATAATATTTTCTTTAAATTCAAAATCGTTCATGCCCTGCACTATGTCTATCCCAAAGTCGGCTAGACTAACATGCACGACATGTTTTCACTCGGTTGTAACCACACGTGTTCAATTAAAATAACCTCAACATATTTTTCAGTTTCAGATATAATTTAAAGATCCTGAAAGTCAACCCAAATATAACATGGCATTAGTTTCCTACGAGGGAGGGAGACTGAACAGCCCGCGTTCGAGCCCAACTCGAGGTATCTCGGGATCTCCCGCGCATATGAGAAAGGAACCCCTGGGCGCCCAAGGCGGAACAGTGGACCCGTCGACAGTTGAATCGGGCGTGGGGTTTAATGCCATCGGCAACGAGGTGTGGCACACTCCGCCGGCCGACATGTCGGTGATTATTGGCGGGGCGCTTCCGGAACTGGTAGTCGGGTTCAACGGATTTGACCCGGAAAGTAAGCACAAGTAAGTATAATTGTTATGGTCGCTTTATATTAGTTGCCTATGTATCATAAAACTGGAGTCATTTCTTTACGACTTGAAATATTATGCAAAAGTATACATATATCCGTAATTAAAAAAAAATCCCGAAATTGTATCTTGATTTAATTGTGTGTTCTCATTATATTATCTGATTAAATATGGCTTTAAATTGCGTTATGAGTAAAAAAGCTACCTAATGTTTCGGTTCCGTAAGACGCTAAATAAGCTCAAGTATTGTTACTATGGTAACCATGATTAAAGTGTTGTCGAAAGAGAAGTACTTATTCATAAATATTGACGAGTTTTTCCACAGCTTATTAAACACCTACATACTTGGACCATCGTCCTAATTTTTGAAACGCATACATGCAAATTTTATATTACGTCGCATTGACTGTAGAAGTTTTTTGTAATAAATTACATGATCTGAGTTCGTGACATACGCTTTTTCATGCACAAGAGCCACTCGAATTTGTATTCTGGTCGATCACTCCATCATTGGAGTGGAAAGCGTTTCACCGTCGTCATGCGCAATCCGGCCCAGTGCATTCGTCTTCAGCATTGGTATATTGCTCCCGCTCTTGTTTTCTCTGTCTGAGTGATTTTTCTAATTCCTCTTTACCTCGAGGTCCAGTTTGGGAAGCCGCCCCGGGCCTTAAAGGCACTCGACTGATAAATACTTTTGAAACAATCGACATGTGTTATATATTCCATATAAGTTCGAAACCGTTGGATTTAACAATTGCGCAATGCAACATTAAAACATTTTGTAAATAGTTCCATCACGTAGAAACCGTCATGTATACATCATTATCCTATGAGAATGTGATTTACCAGTAAAGTATAGTATCAGTTGTTGAGACCGTATTTAATAAATGTAGGAATGTGCGCCAAAAATGTCTTAAACTAGTCGTCATGCTGATAATGTCGCGCAGACGCCAAAAACGATACCTTCGATCTCATACTCGGCAAGCCGTTCCAAAGAATGGAACTCAGTTTATCCTAGTAAAAATGTTGATGTTGACTAAGGCACACAATGTGTATTGACAGGTGAAGATTGCTGATACAAAACCCGTTCTACGCGGAAACGTCCAATAAATACATAATGCTGCTAACACTTAAATGTATGTCCCGATTTAGAGTTATGAGTAGCATACGTATTTTTGCAATATATTATAACATTTCATATTGAATGTAGTTAAAGCAGACGATTGATGGTGGAATTACTTTGCACGTTGAAGTTTTATTTTAGCGTATCCTTTTTCTTCATACATGTTAGAACCGTTTATAGTTGCGAACATCTAATGTTGTTACTGAAAATTTCAAGTCAGTTCTGCTTATCTAAGGAAAGCCTACTTCCCGCCACACCTGCCGTATCCGCGCGAGAAAGAGTTGTATAATTTATGAAAGAGGTTTGAGTTCTCCAACTATATTCCTTCACAAATGGAAACATTATGTTAATATCGTGTTAAATGGAATATTTTGAACGGAGCTTATATAGAAAAGAATCAATAAACAATGTTTGTATTATACGTGTCGCGGATGAAATTATTTATGAATGATTAAAATAGTCCACTATCTGCTTCGTTTTAATGACGTAGTACAGGTCATTCATAATCCGAGGATATTAATAGATTCGGGAAAACAACGCAATAGTATAAGGTTACGCTTATTTATATTCTCAATTTATAAAACGTTGAACATAAGTTCAACAATAACTTCAGGGATACGATAGACAACAACAAAAATGCCTCATAATCGCTTAAACCGAATATAAAAAAAATAAAATAAATGTAACAAAAATTATCTGTTTCGTCATCCCGTTAATGCTTCTACAGCGGGGTTAAATTTGATATTTCTGGGAAACGTTCTTTTGTTCTCAACAGATAGCGGCGATCTTTTGTATTTACGGGTGCTAAAAACGCAATAGTAGAAGGTTAAGCTTGTTTATATTCACTGTTCTCAATTTATAAAACGTTGAACATGGATTCACCAATTACTAGAGGTATACTATAGACAGCCTCAAACATGCTTTTTAGAGCTGTAACGATTCACCCATCATTCGATTCGATTTCGATACCAAATGGTCCGATGCGATTATTTTCGATTCGATTCAAATTAAACTATTTGCCGCTTATTGTGCATGTTTGGTTTGTCCAGGGCATGAATTAATATGTTTGGTATTTGTTATTAACTTATTATGTTGTACATTTAAAGTGTATAATTTTTTGAATAAAATAAAAAAAAAACATTTTAATTTGTTTTAAAAGTAACACATTTATTGAACAAAACTTCCTGTTGAGTTATTCTTAAATAACATAAAATGCACAATGTATCACATGTGTTTAATAGAAAAACAAAACAAAAATCTTGTAAGTATATAAACAACTTCCAGTTGACTTCGTAACAGAATGCACACAATTTAGTAAACAAACCATATGTATTGAGGAAAAAAAATAGATCAAAACATCACATGGGTATAATTTAGTTACAGTAACTTTCTGTTATCAAAATGTAGGTGATACAAATCACATCTGAAATATCAATCGAGTGTTTTCTCTTTAAATTTTGCCTCAAATTTGTAGTGCTTCCAGATTTATGGTAACTTACGTCAACAAAACACCTTTTGCAAGTTGCCTTTGCATCAGAACCTTTGCGAAATCAAAAATGATCCCATACTTTTGATTTGAATTTTGACGGTGCGTCTTTCAGCGTGGTTGAAGAAGCCATTTCACCGGCTGATGTAATGCTCAGCATGTTATTCATTCATTCATTGGATGCCATATTGGCTATTGACCAATCACAAGACGTATTACAAAGGGCAAGTTTAGACGACGGATTTGGAAAGTAAGGTTTAAAATGCGGATCAATCGAGATTGCAGTGAATCGAATCGAAATTGGCCGTATTGGTATCGAAATCAAATCGGCGGTGTTGAACCGATTTTTTGATGCATCGAACCGAATCGTTACAGCTGTAATGCTTTATAATCGCTAAAACCGAATATTAAAAAAAACAACTAAATATAACAAAAAATATCTTTTAAAAAGGTTGTCGGTGTAAATGCTGACATTGAAATAAAGTTTGCAATTTACGTTTCTAAATAAATAAACTAAAAACAAAAGTTAAAAATATTGTGTGTGTTTTACTTGTAAGTCGCATATTCACCGCATGAAATGTGTGTTATCATTGTCAAACCACAAATTAGTGTAAGTAGATAAAAATTATACTACGAGTGTGCACATCATGTGTCCTCACATGCCTTATTATGAATATATTTCTTCACTATCGAAATATATCGTATGTTAATGTTTGATTTAAACGCAGTTTTCTTTCGAGATATTTAAATCACACTTTCATAGCCGCGTCATGCGAAAATGGGTCTTATGCGTTTCGGCCAGCGTATCTTAAACCCAACATGTGCATATGCGCGGTCTGGTCAGAGGCGATGCTGTTCGCTAAAATAACACTCAATGTGTTATTGTCTCATTATGTATCTCCTGACAAGACTGAGAGATGCGCAGGCTGAATGGGCTATATATATGATGGGCGCATATGGAATAAGACCCATTTTCGCATTACTAGGGTCATTAAAAATCTCATTGCGAATTGTAAATGGCACATTTTAGAACAATACTTTTCGATACAAAATTAATTCAAAATAGCAAACTTGTAAAAAAGGGCAGCCTATCCAGGCGTTCAGGAACGCTTTCCAGACGGGCTGAACGAGTACGGCAAACATTGTGGTTGGATAATTAAACGATTTTCCTCTTATCGTGACAATATACTATTTTGGTAATGTTTGTTTTCTCATCTTGAAAGCAAAACTGTGTTTATCGATAGTCAATTATATATTCCCCGGACGATTTATTGAACGAGTATTGACCCTGAAATTCTGCGAGATGGGTTTTAACGCGTAATTGTAACTGGGCCACAATTTGTGTCGTTTGAACATACAGAGAGTAGTCCGGGATTCCTTTCACTGAACAGTGCTACCTCCTTTGTGCTGAGCACAGGCACAGTGATGTAGCCACAGTTCAGAGGTTTTATCTCGAATCAGCCTATGAAATATTCAAAAATATTCACGCGTGTCTATTGGCGTTATGTAAAAGTCATTTCAGGTGAAAAGCTGGGTAAAACAGCTATGCCGAAAAAGCGCATTAGTGCTCTATACCTATGTTTAGGTCAGAGTTGTTGACACCATGTGAACTGCTAGGGTAACAAGCAAAGCATAAACAACAAAGTACGGGTCAACAGGGCTGTCTTTATGACTACCTAATTCGTGAGTAAAAAGTATTGCTCGCAGATTAATTTTTGATTCATTTCATCAATTATCTTATTGTATATTTTGAATTCGTATATGGTGTCAAAAATCAAAAGTTTTGTACAGGGAATTACCATCATGAAATTGTATTCTTAGTGAGATAGGAGTTCGATTTTCCAACAATATTCATTTAATATGATGGTGATTGCAGATTGTCTATTTATTCAGTTGTCATTACCATTTTCATCATACTTTCTATGCTTTCAGATTGTCAAAAAGGGCCATGTTATTGTTATTTTATTTAAGTTATCTCTATAAAGTAAATAGGATGATAAAAAGTGCACACAAATCTGGACCCATGCGTTACTACACTCTCTTTATAAATTTGAATGGCGTGTGTTCATTTCAAACTTGCGATTAATTTTGAAAATGAGTTGCGTCTTAAATTATGCAAAAGCGAACAATTTGCCTTCAGCGCTTTGATTGAGATTAATCATCAACGTCCGCGCAGAGATTTGACTGGAACCAGCATAGCTGGATCAAAACCCTGCATTCATAACCAACCACGTAATGATAGCCTAACCACGTGGTTAATAATTTACAGTTGTTATTTTTACTTTTTTAATTAAGGCAATTTACTTTGTATTGGGAACCTGAACTTTTACATTGTTTTCAAAAAAAATGATACTGCTTTTCATAATATAATACTTAAACAAAAAGCTAAATTCCTACCTAATCTGATAGGATTTTCTTGTGATGGCAGAGATTGTACGGGAGAGCATTTAACGCCAACTCTGCGTGGAGATTGATAAATCATTAATAGTCACTCTTAGTTTTTATGGCGTTATTATTTCTGAAGTCGCTGTCAGAAAATCTTAATTATATTTTAATAATAAATGAGTCCTTCCAGAAAGAAACATTACTTAAAGAACCATTGATTGATTTTCAGCGGATGAGCTAGTGATACTTGAGTTTATTCTAGATCTATGTATGAACGATTATTTCATGTATGCACTTTCTCATTAAATGCATCTAATGTCCCAGTCTGTTACAAACATGCTAAAAATCAGAGCTTCAGTGACATTTTGAAAATCCGATGAATTAAATATATATAATGCTTAGTCAATAGTAACCTAAGTGTATAATACCGTAAATTTATGTAATGGTATTACATGTATAAAACAATTATCCACATGCATAGTATACAGTTTCTTTTACATGGCCTATATACTTGATCAAAAATAAATAAAAACAATAATCGTTTAACATATAAGAATGCATAGAAATATATTCAATATAACACATTAAAAATATGAATCGCATGTTATCTTTTGCAATACGACCTTCTCGTTTAGCCGCTGGTAAATCGATATCACCAACACGATACAACATCGAGTTATTAGAGATGTGTTAACAGCGCTGTTACAGGGCGACAAAAGCAATACATTTATTCGCTTTTGTTACTATAAAAGTATTCAACTTTAATAATCACCTAATAAAATCACCAACTGTGATTCTTTTGCTGCCCTCCTTGTACAACGAATCGCTAATTTAGCCTAGCCACAACGCACATGCACCGCTAATATCATAGTGGCCACATGGCCGAATATTGATTTGGAAGCTGAAACCAAACTTATGGTCCCAGCAACAATAAAGTATTGCTAGTTATTGTAATGTCGGTTATCCACTTTTGTGTGTCTCCATAGTGTTTGATTATGGATTTAGAATAATGTAGCATGGATTCAATCTTAAACCCGGACTTTTGTGATATAACTGGTGGAGTTCATATGTGATTACAACGGTAGGTCGCTTTTTGTTGATATTAAGAATCGATAGACCTATTTAGCCGTACTGCGTGTCGTAATCTACGCAACAATCTATTACATTCCCTTACGTGACAATTTACATAATTTGCAGTTCATTTAACGTACATAAACACTACTTATCGTAACCTGCCCACCGTATAATTTACTTAATGATTAATGATGAATTAAACGTTTGTCATTTTAAGAGGCAGTTATGTTGACAAAATGTGTTCATGCACACACTTTATACGACAGAGCTTAACCGTTGAAGAGGATGAAAAACAAAAAATACATAATCGTATTTCGTCTGATTCTATAAAAAAGAAAGTATATAAACATATTTTTAAATAGTCCAGCCAAATGGATGATATACGTAACATTGTCGTTTTATTATAATGTGATGGTTTAAAACATTGTTTGCGCATTTACTCAGATCATCGTCGCTACGTTAACAGCCTTTATCGTTTAAGATTTTGAGAACGCTTTCATCAAGACAGATTGTTTCTTCCGAATGGGTCAATACAAGACAACAAATTTGGGGGCCACATGATATAGATCAGCTCAGTGCATTAGCGTAAATAGTCTATTTAAATGAGAGAAACCAAATAAATGTGTGCATTTGTCTTCCCTAAGATGTAATTTATTTCTCGTTAAACAAAGTGTATTCGTATTACATTGTCCTAGCAATACAGTTTAGCGATTTCTTTAGCAATAACCATACGTTATTTTCACTTGTTCACATCGACTGAATAGCTAAAAAGATTTTGGCCAGAAATCGAGTCTTTTTTGTTCATGAACAGTAATATACGTCCTTAGCAAATGTTTATTCTGATGATTCTGATCTAAATTAATACATATGGTTCATTTTGTTTTGCTATGTTGCCTAGTTTTTTTTGGCAACTACACAATATTATAACGAACACGGGTCATACCATGTAACCATAATGAATTATAAAGGGCATCACAATTCAGACAGCTATTACACTTCTAGTTATCGTGCCATGAAAAACTATAGTTAACTGTTGTTATTACAAGTTGCGTGCTGACAAGTTAGCCGTGTTATTGACTTGCACTCACATGCTGTTGGGCAATTTGTAATTCTCAATATGTATGCATCATACACACGGCTGTGCTCTAACCATACTAGAAGCTATTCCGTTCGCATTGTTCTTTTCGTTTACCGGTTGGGAAAAAACTGCAATATAAATCCAACATTGCCATTTCAAGTTTAGATATATTGTATCCGGTTGCATACGCTATAAAACCGGGAACATTGGTTTTCTGTATGATAGTTGATTATTATCTCACTGTTTTTAAGGAATATATCGCATACAAATCTTATTACTGACAGTTTGTAATGGCTCAAAGACCTAGGTAGAAGAATTCATACAATAATAATTAGTTATGTGCCTTTTCAACATGATTGGATAAATCCCTTAAATGCATTATTGCATTAACAAAACACACTAGCATCTGAAAATCAATTTATTATATCAGATGTATCCAGTAAACTTTTATAATTTTCTATGCTTTCTCTTCCTGATAATATTTTTTTATAATATCCTTAATTAATAATTTCAGTGTCCAGTTTACTGTTATATATTAAAGCCTTATCTTTACGAAGGCATCATGCGGAACATTGTACATTTTTGACAAAACATTTAAACAACATTACCATTTCAAGTCTTTCTTTAACCCATTTATGCATAGCGTCTAGAAAAAAGGCCTTGGCAAACAGTGAAGACCCAGATGAGACACCGCATGATGCGGCGTCTCATCAGGGTCTGCGCTGTTTGCTAAAAGGAATTTATGTAAGAAATATTCTAAATATAGAAATACATATACTAAACATCCCTAATTTTGAAAATAAATTGATCCAATTTAAAAGGATGGGAGAGTCCAATAGGCATAAATGGGTTAAATGATATTACCATTTCAAGTCTTTCTTTAAAACAACGCGGCGTTCTTATTCAGGTCCTTGCAGATTTATCATCGACTTGCGTGAGTCTTAATTACATCGCAAAAAAGACGTGCAGGTTAATTGAACGTAAATGCCTCGCCAAGAAGCATCCCATAAATCAATTTTAATATCATCAAGTTCAATACATGTGTACACAGTCGTATCACTTAAGTTTTTCCCATATATGCCCACGTTGATACTGGATGAATGAGTCATTTAAAGGGGCCTTTTCACAGATTTTGGCATTTTTTTAACTTCTTCATTAAATGCTTTATATTGATAAATGTAAACATTGGATCGTAAAAGCTCCAGTAAAAAATCAAGAAAAAAATTTAAAAAAGGAAAAGAACATTGCCCGGAGCAGGTTTCGAACAAGTGACCCCTGGAGTCCTGCCAGAGTCCTGAAGTAAAAACGCTTTAGCCTACTGAGCTATTCCGCCGAGTACACATTCTTGACGTATTTTATACCTTATATAAGCAATCTTCGTAGTTTCACAAAATTTAACGACAAAAACAGAACTCTCCAAATTATTCAATCGTTTCGCATTGCAACGCTTTATAATTTTTAGGTTTTAAAATCGTCAAAAGATGCACATAATGGCTATATTAGAGCATGGTTAATGTTCAGTATTACTGTTTCCTCACAAATATCATAACTAAAACGAAAACTTACGAATCTGAAACAACTTTTTTCAATTTTGTCAATTTACCAAAGCGTGAAAAGATCCCTTTAAGATAGATAAAATCTATACAGAGAAGCATTTGCTTTAACCGATAACAACTGTAAATGCTTTATTAGTGCTTCATGTCTCATGACTCTGTGCTGGAAGAACTGTCTAAGCTAATCGCTCGTCTCATGGGAATAGTTTAAAATGCAGATTTAAAATATTTCTCGGGAAAACTGCCTTCAAGACAAAAAAACACGCGTTATTTTTTAATTTTATATTATGTTGCCCTACCGTTAATATATATATATATACAGGTGCTTACACACGAGTAAACAAAGACAGCAATACAATTGTAAAAGGTACAGCAAACGTGTCCTGGCATGAATGACTCGAGCAGTGCACGGTCCTCTTGGACCAATGTTGCGGTCGCGCTACGCCTTGTTGCTAATACCGCTACAATAGTCTACAGATCATTAAATGTGGTCTGATGTCTGAATATTAATGTTCAAAGGGATCTTTTAGCAATTCAAAAGCTACCACGAACGTACGTATGTTCAAATTGAAATGTTTTTATACATCTGCAATGTATAAGCAATGTATAAGCACTTTGAAATAATGCATGTGCTTTATTGAAGATAATCTCTTTAAGTGCAATAAAATGAAGCTTCAAGTAACAAAGATTCAATGTGGTCTCGCCTCATATTTCAGACACCTCCTGTTTCCGCTCTGTTTGAAGCTGCATTTTAGTCATTGTATTTGCTAACTGATTATTCCACAATCTCGCTGATTTATCGATATTAAATATTTATAAATCAGGAAAGCCATCTGAGATCAATCTGCTTTATTGCAGCAATAAATATTAGATTGGTTGCTTTGCTGTATGTCAAAATGTGAAATGAAATACCAAGCGCACGTTAATCGGGCCTTCGAACCATCTGCCATTAGTGAACAGACACTTGTTCACGATCAATGTAACCGTCCATTTAGTTTGACTATTTATTAATTCAGTTGCTTAACAACATATTGTTAGCACTTTTAACGCAACAGTTAGTTTGCAGCCCCCCTCCCCTCTTTCTGAATGCTCAAACATGTAGCAATTGTACATTCATACACATATGGATAACTTGCTAGCCTTAAGAATGTTATAAGACAGATTTAATGCTTTAATACATTATTTTAATATGAATGCGCGGAAATAGTTTGCCTTCGGATATAAGTTAAGTGCTGCGCAAGTATCCGTGAACATTTCGAAATCGATCCAAGCTGGAGCAAGGCAAGTTTATGGTGTCTGATTTCAGCCATATCCTTCTGGCGTGTTGGTGGGTTTGAAGGGGTGTAAGCACGAGACCGCACCAGATTATACATTTTCACGGTGCTATGAACATTATGGTACTTGACAGTCTTTCATATTTGTGTGTTGGCGTCTGTAAAACCCGATACACACCAGAACGCCAAATAAGAGGTGCCAGCAAAACAATTAGTACCATCCATTTTATAAGTCGCTCTAACTTGTTTGCGTTTTTGATAGTCGCCAACAAACCACAAAATTAGATCGACATATTTGCGCGCCAACAGAATCATTATGCCATTTGTCGTTGTATTATTTTTGTTTTATTGTACTTTCAACCCACCAACAACTCAGGGCGGCATGGCTGAAATAACCTACCATGCACACTAGATATTACATGCCGAATCACAACCTCCGATAACATCATTCTTAGAACTGTATATAATATTGGAGTATAAATTTGTACCACACACTAGAAGATAGTTCCATGTTAGACATTTATAGAACACTTAAGTCTATTCTTGAATATGAGAATTACCTAGACTTAGCTCCGAAAAATTTAAGGTTTTACTTATGCCGATTAAGATTATCGGTTCACCCCCTTCTTAAACAGACTGGTAGACATAATGGAAACACTATTGCAGGACAAGAAATATATTGTCTGTGTTGTAATGCCATGGATATTGAGTACGAATTTCAATGTGTATGTATTTGTTCAACACGTGTTGATATAAGAAAGAAATACAAAAAAACAACATTACTATAATAATCCATCTGTGATTAAGTATGTACAATTGCTACAATGAACCAATAGGTCTGAACTGATAAAAATTTGTTTATTTGTTAAGGAATCGAATAGTATCAGATCGAATTTGTTAAATCGTGTAACCTTATTTACCAATTGTTCATCCTCGGTACTCCAAATTGAATTTGTTTTGTTTATATTAATGTTTTCTGACACGTGTTTTTTCTGCGAATATACATGTTTACGTATATAAATACCAACCAGATGTGATGTTGACTATAATACGTTAACAAAAATAAAATCCTCACAAATCTGGAATTGTGTCATGGCAGAGATTGTATGTCAGAGCATGTAGACAACTGTGCGTAAAGTGTCAGAGCATGTAGACAACTGTGCGTAGAGTGTCATAGCATGTAGACAACTGTGCGTAGAGTGTCAGATAGGGCTGTCACGATACGCAGTGAGCGTACCGCGAAATATCGTGATACGACAACACTGTATCGCGATACGTATCGCGATATTTTACTGAATATATATCCGTGCAGAATAACATGTTTTACAACTTCGTTAAACTCAATAATCTGACAATACTGGTATCACGGTATGACTAGAAACTATTATGAATAAAAACAATCATTGTCTGACTATAACCTGTCAAAAGGGAATCAACACAACCTAATAAACTTGATAGATGTAGTCATAATCTCTATCGAAAACACGCTTTCTACAGGTTCCAAGCTGATCATTTTGTCAAAATCTGTATTTAACCTCTGTGCTCATAAAATAAGAATTAGATTAAAAAAACCGGTGCTCCAACGTCGTACCGCGGTGCGATTTTTTAAACGACATGCACCGCGATATACCGGTTTACCGGTGAATCGTGACAACCCTAGTGTCAGAGCATGTAGACAACTGTGCGTAGAGTGTCAGAGCATGTAGACAACTGTGCGTAGAGTGTCAGAGCATGTAGACAACTGTGCGTAGAGTGTCAGAGCATGTAGACAACTGTGCGTAGAGTGTCAGAGCATGTAGACAACTGTGCATAGAGTGTCAGAGCATGTAGACAACTGTGCGTAGAGATTGGCCGAATCAGTATAAGTATACCTTCCAAACTTATACGAAATACGCAGCATCGGAAAATAATTACATTACATGCGTAACAAAAAGAAACGCGTGACTTTCTTCCATTCTCGATCAGAAGTGAATCATTCTAGTTATAATAAATGACCTGAACTGTTCAATACCAGAATTGCTTGCGTTATAATAAAAAAAAAAATCAGCATGACTTACCCATCGGATGGTATGCCAAAACCTTTGTAATGTCATCTTACCTTAAGTTTTACAATAAGGGAACATTTCAGTTAAAATGTCTGTGAGCAATATCGTGTTCTCTGCGTACAAAGTGACACAAAACTAGCAGTCTTTGCTTAATTGAAATATATTAATGTTAAAAAACTATACATAAATACCAATCAAGTTATGCAATTGTATGAATGTATGGAATGTCCTAATTAGGTTTTTCTTTCTGAGTAGCTTTGTTAATACGGAACCTGATATGTTGTACGAGTTTGTAGGCGCCCATTATGAGTAAAAACTATCCCTCTAAAATGGATTCCATATTTACACTATAATAATAATATAAGTATTTGTGGTTCATAACGAATATATTGTTTAAATTTATTGTTGCTAAACTCAAAATTTCATTCGTATTTTTGTTTTGTCAATTATAACATAACATACTTCTAAATTATTTGTCAGAAAAGAAACATCGCTTTTTGGTGGTAGTGTAGAAACAATATTTGTAACAATTATTGCTACCAATACCTTATATGGGTTACCGCAATTAGTTATATAATCCTAATATACAAAATAGTTTGCGATGAAAACTAAAATTGCATTATTTTCAGGTATAGGGTCTTTTTTATTGTTTTAATAAGACACTTACGTTCTTAAGCAATAGAAAAACAGTACAGAGAGCAAAGTAAGAGCACTTAACTGTAAAGAGCTAGCAATTCAAGATGCAGATGTAAAAGCTCAATAATTTGAACATTTTTGGTAAGAACAACTACATGAATCGCACAAATCGACGCTCAAAACAAGTAGGATTCATCGATTCACAATTTGCCTCCGCAAAAAGTAGTTCCGTTATGAATACCCTTCGTTGTTTTAAATTTATTAAAAGTACGTATTTAGTATATTTAACTGCTTAAGATATTTAATTGAAAAAAAAAACAAAACAAATTCCTACTTAAATAATTAAGCGTTTACATATTGTAAGAATATTTTTCTTGCAGGGCATGGTTGATGGCAATGGACTACGTACAGAAATTCGATATCGAGTTAGACAAGACCACCTATTATGCAGGCGAGATAGTGACAGGAAACGTCGTCGTAATAACGACGGAAAACATAAGGGTGAAAGGTGAAAAAAATTACTGTACAGCTAAAAACTCTTATTCAGTTAAGGTATATGAATACAAAGAACATAAATTAATTTTTGTTTTCATAATTTACATGCCGATTGTATTTTTAGACATTAATTTAACATTATTAGCGACAAAAGATAATATGTTTTCTAGATAAAACGACAAATCATATTGAGCACAATGTATGCAATCCATGGCCGTCAAATGGCTTATACATTTGTAAAACAATAACAAAGTTATAAAACGCGCATGGAAAAGTAATTTATTATGCCCCTCTTCAAAGAAAACGGGGTATATTGTTTTGCTGGATGTTGGTCGGTCTGTCTGTCGGTAGACCAGTTCGTTTTCGATCAATAACTCGTCAACGAATTGACCGATTGGCTTGATACTTCACATGTGCATTTGACTTGGACAGTAGATGAACCCTATTGAAATTGAGGTCACTAGGCCAAAGCTCAAGGTCACTATCACACTAAGTTGGTTCCGATCAAAAGATCGTCAACTAATTGACCGATTGGCTTGATACTTTGCATGTCCATTTGCCTTGGACAGTTAATGACCCCTATTGAAATTGAGGTCACTAGGTCAGATGTCAAGGTCACTATCAAACTACGTGTGAAAATCGTTTCCGATCAAAAACTCGTCAACCAATTGACCGATTAGCTTGATACTTCACATCTGCATTGGCCTTGGACAGTAGATGAACCCTATTGAAATTGGGGTCATTAGGTCAAAGGTCATTGTCACTATCACACTAAGTGTAAAAAACGTTTCAGATCAATAACTCGTCAACGCATTTACCGATTGGCTTGATACTGCACATGTGCATTGGCCTTGGACAGTTGATGACCCCTATGGAAATGGGGATCACTATTTCAAAGCCCTGTATGGGTTGGGGGCATATGTCTCCGATCGCGGAAAGGATCTATTAATTTATAAGGCAACACAACGTTTATAAATGTTTACGACTTTCGCTGCAAAATGCAGCTAGATTCTTTGACACGCGTTGAATTTATTCAGCCGCAGCGTCATGCAATAATATAATAACATAATAATGATATATTGCAAAAAAGACACGAGTTAATGGTCAGACATGCAAGGCTAGGATTGTGAGTAATTAATTCGCCAACGCGTTGACTTGGATTGATATGCAATAAATGCAGAAGGCGTTTCAAGTCAAGGCCGAGAGGATATTAAAGCGACCCATTGTTAGATTGGAACTTATTTCTTTACCACTATTTGTTACGTAATTCAAAATAAAAAGTACATTTTACACCACAAGAAGCGAAAAAACGTTGTGGATATAGCACTGTATTTGAAATAATATGTCGTGTTCGTTAGTTAGTTAAAAAGACACGCATTTTATGTACAAAGAAAGCCTTTGATATTTTCTAACGGAAATTACCCAGTGCGCACGGTTGTTCAATCTTTTTTTCTATTTTACTGATATAACCTATTACGCACGCATATCATCGCGTACTCACGATTGTCTTAGACTTTTGCTATGTGGAAATCACCTTGCTCTCGTGGTTGTCTGAACTATTTGTCACATGGATATCACCGTGTACTCGAGATCGTCTAAGACCTTTGTTATCCTCGATTACTCACAATTTTGCTTTCCATTCGTTTTACGGATATCACCGCGTATTCACGATTGTATTTGCTCTTTGTGATACGGATATTCCCGAATACTGAAAGCTGTCGTTTTCATCAGGTATCCGCATGACACTGAGAGGCAAGGCACACACTGAGTGGAAGATCAGCAAGGCTGGGGAGACACGCACAGTGAAGGATGACGAGTATTATATTGACGAACGGAAAATATTGTGGGGAAAAGGTGAGTAGTCCGAACGTGTGATGCTGTTGAAGATAATAGTCATCACAATGTGTACTGTTATTCCACATGGCAGAAATCACCCACCATATTGAAGCGCACAAAAAGAAAATTAATATAAACAGTCGTATTGAATATAATAATACATGTTTTGTGATTGCTGAGTCTGTTTAGGTATTTGCAAAATGTCACTACACGAGTTGCTTTAATAACAATCAATTCGGAATGTGTATGACATTTGCACAGATCTGTGTCGCACTAGCATAGTAACTTATCAATCAGGGAGGCAATTTATTACATTAAGCCAGCTAAAATTATTCAAACTCAGATTAGAGTAATTACTACAAGCAGCCATTCTCTACAATTTGTTTTAAAACGGTGTAGATTATTGAGTTATTGGAAAAGTTTGTATCTCTGATATTGGCATCACTGACTCGAATATGCATTCTTCAGTAGATGCCGTTGTGATATTGACAGAAATAGAGCACCGACTATTTTCCAATGTATATACGCCCACTAAGACTGAGAGGCTCCCAGGGATATCCAAACAAAGAAACAAAACACTGTCACTGATTGACTTGTATCGCTAGCTACTAAGTGTTATCTATTATATGTAAACTCGGTTCTTGTTTCCCTTTCAGAAATAACAATAAGTACTTAATAATTTATCGGAGGAGTACTGAGTTTCATTCCAGTTGATCACTATCTACTTGATTTACGTTTAGACTAGTGCTAGCTTCTTTTTTCTTTTTGACTAGAATTAGCTGTCAGATTCCTTTCAGACAAGTACTTGTTGCTTGATTACTTTCAGACAAGTACTAGTTGCTTGATTACTTTCAGACAAGTACAAGCAGCTTGTTTCCTTCCAGACAAGTACCGTCTACTTGATTCCTTTCAGAATAGTATTATTTGCTTGATTACGTTGAGACAAGTACTAGCTGCTTGATTCCTTTCCGACAAGTACCATATACTTGATTCCTTTCCGACAAGTACTAGATGCTTGATTCCTTTCAGACAAGTACTAGCTGCTTGATTCCTTTCAGACACGTAGTAGCTTCATGATTTCCTGTCTTACAAGTACTATCTACATGATTCCTTTCAGACTAGTACTAGCTTTACGTCTTACTGTCAGACTAGCTATGTGATGTCCTATCACACAAAAACTATATACTTGATACCTGTCAGAGAAGTACTAGCATTACGACTTTTTGTCAGACATGTATAGCTATAAGCTGCCTGATTCCTTTCGGACACGTACTAGCTGCTTGATTCCTTTCAGACAAGTCTAGCTAAAGATCTCCTGACAGAAGGTTACTATCTACTTGATTATTGTAAGACAAGTACTTGCTACATGATTTGCTGTTGGACATGTTCTATGATAACTGCTCAATTTCATGTAAAACAAGTACTAGCTACATGATTTGCTGTTAGACAAGTACTATCTACTTTATCTCATGTAAGACAAGTACTAGCTACAGTATTGCCTGTTAGACAATTGCCAGTGGCTTAATTCCTGTCAGACAAGCGCTAGCTACTAAAACTCTATTTTCGTTGATACCAGTGCTATAGTTACTTGATTCCCGACAAGAATTAAGTACATAATTTCATTTCCTACAGAACTTGATATTGTATTGAAACAATCTCCAGCTATGTGGTATATATCCTTTCAGAAAAGCACGAGGACGTGAACGCCCCCATCCTGCCACGTGGAAAGCATGCGTACCCATTTGAATTCAAGCTTCCGGAGACGGCGCTACCGTGCTCCTTCGAGAGCAAGGTCGGTCACGTGCGATATTACCTGCGGGTCGTCATGGATATACCGTACGCGTCCCCACCACAGGGCATCAAATACTTCACAATCATTGGGCCACACATCGATTGCATGGAGGATCGGTTTTTGGTAGGGAGTGCCTCTTGATGAGCTTTGAATGGTCTTTATCTTGTCTTAATTTTGTCACTGGATAGAATCGCCTTCTACAATTAATCCGGAATACGAATTTCAAATGAACATCACCGATTCTGTATCTTGTGTTGCTGTTTCAGACGCCGAAGTTTGCAAGCGACAAACACCGCACGTGCTGCCTGTGTTGCATGCGAGGTCTCGTGCGTATCCAGGCAACCCTGGAGCGAAGTGCCTATTGCTGCGGCGAACATATCCGAATCAAGACGGAAATCCAAAACGGAAACGACGAACCCGTATACTTGTTGTGCAAGTTCGTACAGGTTCGTAAATATATATAATCGGTACATAATAGAGAAATTGGTCTACCAGAACATACCATTCGGGTCCGAGTGAAAAAAATGGTTCGATAAAAATCTTGTTGTTTTAAAATTTGGTATTCATATTATAAAATAATGTACATGTTAATTATATTTTTGATTGATGCACATGAGTATGAATGGTATCCGTGTATGAAAAGTGATAAGCATGTGTACATGCACATTTATATATAAAGTATTTCTTATTAAAAAGACATGTATTGAACTAGTACACGTGTTTATGCGAGCACATAACGTTGAAAATCTGGATACAGTTGCTTTTAATAACACCCCTACCGTCTGACGTTTATTTCGGGTTCGTCCGTCTTTCCGTGAGTAGGTGTGTCCGTCCGATCAATTATGGATGTTTCAATAGCGCAAAATAACTAAGGTTATGTTGATGAAACTAATTATGTGGATGGTGCGTCAAATAGGGACAATGCGTGTTTTTTCAGGTTTTTGTCAGAAAAAAATGTGATTGCTATGGTTACAAAAATTGTTGAAAACAAATAATCTGGATCCTGCGATGAACCAAAAAGTACGAATAAACTTGGTAGGCGAAAACATGGCGATATGGGGAATGTGCGCGTTATTTCAGTTTCTTCGAAGGAATTTAATTGTGGCTGTAATGATGAAGGAAATTGTGATTGATGTGGGTACTCATCAAGTATAAAAGAAAATCTGGATATGGTGACAACTCAAGAATTACCTCATCTAGATTGATGATGTATCTGGAAAGAGAGCTGTATAATTAATGTGCGCGTTTTTTTTATAAAGATTTTTCGTAAGACTAAGTTTTTCTAGGTTTAAAGAAATATTTAACATTTAAAAGTTGCATCGTAACTTACATAAACAGTACTTAAGCTAAGTTCAAGAAACTTCTGGAAATCTTGTTTTCATTGTGACAACATCAACCGGTAGCGGACTGCTTTGACAGACAGACAGACAGACAGACAGACAGACAGACAGACAGACAGACAGACAGACAGACAGACAGACAGACAGACAGACAGACAGACAGACAGACAGACAGACAGACAGACAGACAGACAGACAGACAGACAGAATAGATAATTAACGTCTCACTTATGTACATAAAACACAATAAAACAGTAAAAAATCAGTATATATATATGTACAAAACCACTCTAAAAGAGTTACGAGAGACGATAGTTCTAAAAATTCTAAAAGTGTTCAACGATTATATACATCATAGAATCTTTCACATCTGTTAGAAATATAAAAAAGATTCTTAAGGAAATTCGATTAAAAATTATTAGTGTTTTTAAAATAAATAAACATTACAACTGTTCGAAATATAAAAAAGATCCTGATGAAATTCGGTTTAAAATTATTAGTTTTCTTGAAATAAATAAAAAATATATATCATCAAACAATACAGTAAGAGAAAATTTCAATTTGTACATTATTAACAGATTTGTACTTATGAAGTACAAAGTATATTATTATTTGATACGAAATTGACTATGCGCACACATTAAATGGATTATATATACATGTGGTAGCGTCGCTTCATTAAAATGTCATGACAGGCTCTGGCACTGGGTTTAATCATGCGATCATCTGACAGCAAGAAGTTCATTTTCTCTCTTGGGTTTAATGCGTTAAAATTTTGGTTTACCAAAAGAGCACTTTCTGTTAAATTGGATCTTATATTTTCATATAGCGGACACATCATTAGGGCATGTTCTTCACTTTCGACACACGTCTTACAGATAAAACAGTATCGTTCATTTTCTGGTACACCTTCATACCGTCCTGTTTCTATACGAAGAGGTGCAACACCACAGCGGAATTTTGCCAAGGCACTACGTTGTGCTCGACTTATCGTAGAACACTTGACGTATGGCTCTACAGTGAATTCTGTCTTAAACTGCCTATAGCTCCGAAGTTTATTACCCCCATTTGCGCGTATTTGACCATGTTCTCTATTAACAGTGTCTTCCCATTTAAGCTTAAATTCGTTCAACATGGCTTGTTGAGTGTGACAGTATTTTATTTCTATGCTCTGTAACATAGGGTTTGAATACTATGCTCTGTAATAGAGGGTTTGATTACTATGCTCTGTAACATAGGGTTAGGTTACTATGTTCTGTAACATAGGGTTAGATTAATATGCTCTGTAGCATAGGGATTGATTACTATGTTCTGTAACATAGGGTTTGATTACTATGCTCTGTAATATAGGGTTTGATTTCTATGTTCTGTAACATAGGGTTAGATTACTATGCTCTGTAACATAGGGTTTGATAAATATGCTCTGTTACATAGGGTTTGATTACTATGCTCTGTAATATAAGGTTTGATTACTATACTCTGTAACATAGGGTTTGATTACTATGATCTTCGACATGGGATTGAATAATATGATCTGTGATATATGGTTTGATTACTATGATCTGCGACATGGGGTTGATTACTATGCTCTGTTACATAGGGTTTGATTACAATGATCTGCGACATGGGGTTGATTACTATGATCTGCGATATATGGTTTGATTACTATGATCTGCGATATATGGTTTGATTACTATGATCTGCGATATATGGTTTGATTAATATGATCTGCGACATGGGGTTGATTATAATGCTCTGTTACACAGGATTTGATTACAATGATCTGCGACATGGGGTTGATTACTATGATCTGCGATAAATGGTTTGATTACTATGATCTGCGATATATGGTTTGATTACTATGATCTGCGACACGGGGTTGATTACTATGGTCTGTGACATAGGGCTTGATTACTATGCTCCTTTATAAAGGGTTCGATTGCTATGCTGTGTGACATATGGTTTTATTACTATGCCCTGTTACATAATGTTTGATTATCATGCTCTGTGACATATAGTTTGATTACTATACCTTGTTACATAGGGTTCACTTATAATGCTCTGTTTTGATTTGATTACTATGCTCTGTAACGTAGCGTTTTACTATGCTCTGTGACATATTGTTAAGATTACTATGCCCCTTTAGATAGGGTTTGATTTCTATTCTCTGTGGCATAGGGTTGTATTACTATTTTCAGTTATATAGGTCTGGTTTTCATTCTTTTTGACATGGGGTTTGATTGATATGCTCTGTGGCATAGGGTTTGATTATCATGCCATGTGAAATAGAGTTTTAATACAATGCTATAATATCTCATATAATGTTTATGTTTATATATATTATTGTTCACACTAAAGGTATTATGTCAACATCGAAACACATCTAAAAAATAAATACCATCCAAGTTTCAATTGCAAAAATATTCAAATGACATATACAGATACATCGCATACAAACAGGAATAATGCATAATAAAAATGTTTGAGAAAACACATTATCATATTTTTTACTAAATTGTATTCATCATGACCACACGTAACAAAAACATTTTTTTAATATTGAACACCAAGAATACATATTCTTTTTGATAAACATACATTGTTCTATTTTCAAAGCATAATTTCAAATGCACCCATGATTATAATAGCTGTTCGATACAAACATGAAGTATCGTGTCAATTGTCCAAAAAATTCAGCTTCATATACCAACTATTTATAAATACAAATGAGAGAAACACCAATCGTAGGAATTGTTATTGATATTTTATAATTTGAGCTTTATTTCGTGCAAGTTTGAAAATAAAAACCTATTAAAGGAAATATAGTAATCACTTCAATTTTCAAGAAAATATAATCAATGTTTAGTAGAGTAATAAACACTATACCACCTGAAAACAGAACACCGAAATACTCAGTAGTGCAATTATCTACGTACTTTAAACACTAGTATTTCGTGATGCAGCGAGAATGCCGTTCGTTTTTATCTGATTGTCAGATTTAATTTACTGAGCGCCACAGGGGACTCTTCGATACTGCGACTCTAATGATGTTATAAATTATTAATGCGAACAGCGCTTTGACTGCGGCGTTCCCGTTGCCCACCATCGGGCTTGTAAATGTTTCTGCGGTGATTCCAAGTATAACGCTTTTGCACTGTGTTACTCATGCTGCACTTAGCATAATTTATTTTATGAAAATTTGATGTTTCCTTTTAAAGAAGTTGGTCGACGTCGCTTAAATATCACGGTCATGGTCATTGATTGTCCCTTAACAAAGTAGTTCAAACGATTAACCCATTTATGCCTAGCGTCTAGAAAAAAGGCCTTTGCAAACAGCGTAGACCCAAATGAGACGCCACATGATGCGGCGTCTCATCAGGGTCTGCGCTGTTTGCTTAAAGGAATTTCTGTAAGAAATATTCTAAATAAAGAAATAAATATGCTAGGCATCCCTATTTTTTTATAAATTGATCCAATTTAGAAGGATCAGAGAGTCCACTAGGCATAAATGGGTTAAAATCACAAGACAAATGTGCCAGACAGACCTATAATTTCATTAATTTGTATCTTTGATCTTAAAGGGGCCTATTCACAGATTTCGGCATGTATTGAAGTTTGTCATTAAATGATTTATATTGATAAATGTGAACATTGGATCTAAAAGCTCCAGTAAAAAAATCAGGAATAAAATTAAAGAAAGCAAAAAAAGTAACCCTCAAGACAACTGGGCTCGAATCACTGACCCCTGGAGTAAAAGTCTATCGCTAAGACCACTCGGACATCCGTGCTCATACAATTAGCGATGTTTTTTATACTTTTTATAAGCAACCCTCGTAGTATCACAAAATATAACGACAACAACATCCAAATTATTCAATCGTTTCGCTTTGCAACGCTTTATAATTTTCAAGTTTTTAAATCGTCAAAAAATGCATATAATGGATATTTTAGAGCATGGTAAATGTTCAGTATTGCTGTATCCTCACAAATATCATAACTACAACGAAAATTTGCGAATCTGAAACATTTTCTTTAAATTCGTCAATTTACCAAAACGTGAAAAGGCACCTTTAAGACGACATTTTCATTTACAAACCTGTGACGAAATATCGGCTATACTCCTTTTTACCGGTTTCCAGTACGTTGAGTATTACATGAACAAGGGCGTCCTGGGCGTCATGAAGACAGTGAGCCACAAGGTGTGGGAGTATCAGGCGGAGGCGGTGCGACCTCAGAGTTGTGCCCGGCAGGATAGTCTGCAAGAGGCTCTGCAACTTCCTGTACTGCCGCCGACGATGATCGACGTATGCGGTCTTATTCAGATCCATTACATGCTCAAGGTAAAGACAAACGGGTCTGTTCACAAATGCCAAATACTCATATGAGGTTAACAAGTATTTTTACATTTTTTTATAGATTGAAGATATGGGTAAATCTTGAAGCAAACTAAAAACAGTGGACATATAAAATCATTATAGATTCCGTTGCATTACTAATAAGTAACGCGTAATAATTGAAATATAAAGCTAGACGATGAATCTTCAGGGGTAAATGTTTTGGACAACACATGTTTCACTGACATTATATAAAACGTTATATTCGCAAGAATAATATTGAAATATGTGGTTAAATTATTGATTGCAGTTCCAGTACATGTATTTACATCAAGTAATCAATTACTTATGATAGAAACATGTTCACGTTTTTTCTTTGCGTAGAGACATGTTCACTTTTATCAAATTGTTAGTTTGATTTCATTTCCTCGGTACTGTATAATTATCTATATATGTTCACAAATACGATTTGTTGTGTTTGTGCAAGTTTTCACACGTGTAACCAAAATGTGTGTACAAGAGAACTTTATTTATATGTTTTTAAATTCAAACTAAATTGTTGTGTTATTTTGAATATAATCATTTTCTGTTCGGATATTTTTTGTCTTGAAAAAGTGTAATGACAATAAGTTTTTGATGTGAACTAAGTGCGTGTATTAGAAACATCGTTGTGATCGCTTGTTGAAATCAGTACCAAAATCAAAGCTCTGTACGTACTGAAATAAATTTTCAAAATTAAACCAATTGTCTTAGTGTACCCGACACACAATACCGATTGAACATGGTACTTTAAATTAGAAAGTCAAAAGAAAAACTGCTTGTTGTTTTGCTTGTTCATATCCTGTCAAATTGCATATCAATCGAGCAACTCTATAAATTTAGTATTGTTGGATCCGGCTTTATTATTGTGGTGGTATTACGAACATATGATAGAGGCACGCAGGTATGGCAAGTCGTTGAATACAATCTTATCGCCCCATTGGTGCACAAAGGTACCACGGGCCTTCTAATTTCAATGCCACATGGTACCTTTTTGCACCCATGAGGCGTTATTATATGTTCAGATGAATATAATTCTATGATAACTTTACTCTGTAATCATAATTATGCCCCCCCCCCCTTCGAAGAAGAGGGGGTATATTGCTTTGCTCGTGTCGGTCTGTCGGTCCGTCCACCAGTGGTTGTCATACGATAACTCAACAACGCTTGGGCCTAGGATCATGAAACTTCATAGGTACATTGATCATGACTCGCAGATGACCCCTATTGATTTTGAGGTCACTAGGTTAAAGGTCAAGGTCACGGTGACTCGAAATAGTAAAATGGTTTTTGAATTATAACTCAAGAATGCATACGCGGCCAACAGGGCACACTCTGAACAATATTACTAAAGCAACTGGTCTGTAATCCTTAATCTATAATTATCAGTCCAATGAAACATCATCCTTTTAGTAAACTACAGTGGATCAGTAAAAATATTATCAGAATATGAGATTTTTTTTTATATTTTGTATATTAAATATTGTGTTAATGTTTAATTTTGTTGATTAATATAAATATAAGCAGGACAGGGGAGGTACTACACTATTATATCTTTCTTATATACAGGGGAAACCAATGCAATTAGTTTAAATTTATTGTTACAGCATTTGCCTCCCTTGCAATATATTTAAATTTTACCAAATGCAAGGTTAACCGCATTTTTGTAATGCATACTACTACTACTGCTGCTGCTGCTGCTGCTGCTGCTGCTACTACTACTACTACTGCTACAACTTCTACTACTACTACTACTACTACTACACCAACCACCACCACCACCACCACCACCACCACCACCACCACCACCACCACCACCACCACCGTCACCACCACCACCGCCACCGCCACCACCACCACCACCACCACCACCACCACCACCACCACCACCACCACCACCACCACCACCACCATCAACACCACCACCACCACCATCATCACCACCAATACCACCAATACCACCAATACCACCACCACCACCACCACCACCACCACCACCACCACCACCACCACCACCACCACCACCACCACCACCACCGTTCACAGTGACAAAAAACGTATTCACACAATGGCTGCTACTACAAATTATAGCCCATATAGGGGGGCATGCATGTTTTACAAACAGCCCTTGTTGTTATACCATCGCTTGGTAGTGTTATTCAAGCATTCTATGAACAATAAATATAGTTCCGAGAACATCTAGAATCTACAAAAAAAACATTATCAGAAGCTTTTTTAATCGCAGAGTTTTACAACAAAAGTAAGAATAAGTAATACATGAGAGTCCAATCGACTCATATTTGGCTTTTGTACGCTACTAGCTACTGGTGCTCGGTGAAAGCTCGGGCGAATTGATGCACGTGCAGTTCCCTATCACCATTGGCACAGTTCCCTTTCGTATCCCGAATGGCCCTCCACCGGAACTCATGCACGGTAAGTCGTTCAATACCCGATTCAGGCAAGGAAGGTATTAATAGTATATGAGATCGGTACATGTGAAAGTATTTCAGAAAATGACAATTAAATACACGCAAGCATAAAAACATGTACATGACGCAAGATTTTTTTATTACGCATATTAATTTCTTTGGTTTATTTAATCAGGAATTTTTCAACTTCAAATCTCAATCTTAAATAAAAAGAAAATATGTTTGTCGTAAGTGTGTTTATCCATAATAAATAATAATCCACAACTCAAAAATAGGGTAGGTGGATATGTCAAACTTATTTTCGTTGACATTTTAAGTAATGTATTCCAGTTGTTTTTGATTGTTTAAGGATATTCCGTCACAGAAATCTTCCATATCTAAGTGCAACAGTATTTCTTGATCGAATGAAGCATTTGATTTGAAAACTCATCTCTGAATACAAAAACAATGTTCAGGGCTTGCACGAGCAATTAGAGTCCGTCGTTTTAGTGAAAATAAACAATATTGTTCACCTAATGCCATCACTGGAAAGGGCTACAATTTCCATTTAATTCTCCTAAACGCTTATGAAACTGGTACTTAATTCACTTTCCAGTAGAGATATACTGAGTCATCGCAAAAAAAAATAAATAAAAATAACTTGTTTTTTTTTAGAGGTCTGCGTCGATTATGTGGAAGGCGGCAAGTACATCAGCTCGGAGTTCCAAGTTGGTCAGGTGTACGTCGGCGACGAGGAGCCGGAAGCGGAAGCGGAAACAGTCCTCTACCGCCCGGTCTACTTGTGCGTACCCCACGAGCGCAAAACAGTAACGAACACCAAAAAATCCAAAAGCACGAACTCGACGAGTGAGGCGGACAAAGAAGTGTCTGTGAGCGAGGAAGTTAGTGTAGTGCAGCCTAAGCGGAGGTCGATACCAAAAATGATGTCGTTTAAACAATGTAGCGTTGATAAACCGGATAAATTAAAACCGGAAGTTGTAACCGTGGAACCCGTGAGCACGCAAGAGCCATGGGAAGTGGTCGCTCTTAAAGCAGACTGAAAACTATCAGAAGTCGGTGTTAGATTCGATGCTGAACTTTGCACAGAAAGCCTTTTCCACGATCAGAAAAACATTTTCGGCATCATTCGGCACACTATCCGGAAATTTGATCTACATGTATACCCTTTTTTATTCAAAGCACATTTCTACGTCGTATTTAATACACTAGTGACGTCTGTACTTTTTTAAAATATCGATTTAATTTCGTTTCTAGTGTTAATGCACTCTTTTCTTATATAATACATGTTCAATCATAACTACATGTATTACGACTTGTTTAATCTTGTCAACTGTCGTCATCCTTTCAGGATGGCATCCAGATATCTGAATCTCTAGAATACGGCTTTCCAATCGTTCTGTCGATGTAAAAAAAACGCCTTCCGTACGTTTGCCTGCGTTATATGTATAAATATACACAAGGAAAGTGACCTATTTAACAGTGTAGTCTAATGTTTTTGAGTAAAAATAATTTTTCTATGTGTTTTATGTGTACGGTACTGATGCAGTGCCTTATACCGCCAGTGCTCTTTATCCACCACCCCATCCACATCAGCATTTGAAAAACGGCGCTTATATGCGTGTTAGTCTTCATCAATACAAACAATTTCATTAACGAACTTGTCTTGTTTCCGTACTGATCCAGCGAATATTGCAATATTATAACTTCTTATGTCTGTATAACCACCTAAACATAAATACATGACACATGTGGGGAAAGCCATTTACCATATGTGCATTCCCATTATTGAGTTCCCACATTATGTAATTGATAAAATAACCGTTTATATTGTAACTGAATGTTTTAATAAGTACACTTAAATAAGGAAAGTGCACATTAAAGTGGCCTTTTCACGTTTGGGTAAATTGACAAAATTGAAAAAAGTTGTTTCATATTCGCAAATTGTCTTTGTAGTTATGATATGTGTAAGGAAAGAGTAATACTGAACATTTACCATGCTCTAAAATAGCAATTATATGCATTTTTTGACGATTTAAAAACCCGAAAATTATAAAGCGTTGCAACGCGAAACGAATTAATCATTTGGAAAGTTCTGTTGTTGTCGTTATATTTTGTGAAACTACGATGAATGCTTAAATATATATAAAGTATAAAATACATCGATCGATGTATGCGGAAGGATGGCCGAGTGGTCTAAGTCGTAGACTTTTTACTCCAGGACTCAAGGGGTCATTGGTTCGAGCCCTGCTGTGAGTTACCTGTTTTTTCTTTTTTTTTATTCTTGATTTTTGACTGGAGCTTTTTATATCCAATGTTTACATTTATCAAAATAAAGCATTTAATGACAAACTTCAAAACATGCCAAAATATGTGAAAAGGCCCCTTTAAAGAGGCCTTTTCACGTTTTGGTTAATTGACAAAAAAAGTTGTTTCAGATCCGCACATTTTCGTTTTAGTTATGATATTTGTGAGGAAACAGTAATAATGAACATTTACCATGCTCTAAAATATCCATTATATGCATCTTTTGACGATTTAAAAACCTGAAAAATATAAAGCGTTGAAACGCAAAACGATTGAATAATTTGGAAATTTTGTAGTTGTCGTTTTATTTTGTGTGATACGAGGATTGCTTATATAAAGTATAAAATACATCCTTCATGGTATGATTACGGTTGGCTGAGTGGTCTAAGTGGTAGACTTTTACTCCAGGACTCGAGGGGTCAGTGGTTCGGGCCCAGTTGAGGGTTACTTATTTTATATATTTTTAATTGTATTCTTTTTTTACTGGAGCCTTTTAGATCCAATGTTTACATTTATCTATATAAAGCATTAAATTACAAACTTCAATACATGCCAAAATCTGTGAAAAGGCCCATTGAAACACGTAAGTGCATGTTTTATTTTAAAAATTAATGATTATCATGTCATTAAAAAGCACTTTATTTCGTTTCAACCCGAAGGGCGTGAGCTTCACAAGAACTATCATACATTAAGATATATTACTGTAATAAAGTATTAACCTTTACTACTGTTCATTTTTGAAAATTGAATGAAAACAATGGCTAACAACACATTGATTAAACTTATCCCGGGTCCCGATTTACGATTTTAAACAATCATGTATAACAAGATGCAAATAACTCCGTATAGACAAGTGTCGTTGTATTACGTTTTCAACTCAATATAAGTTGCTTTTGAGATGATATGAGTCGTGTTCTGGAAAAACTGGGCTTAATGCATGTGCGAAAAGTGTCGTCCCAGATTAGCCTGTGCAGTCCGCACACGCTAATCAGGGATGACACTTTCCGCCTAAATTGGATTTTTGCTTAAAAGAGACTTCATTTAAACGAAAAATGTCATAAAAACGGAAAGTGTCGTCTCTGATTAGCCTGTGCAGTCCGCACAGGCTAATTAGGGACGACACTTTCCGCCTAAATTGGTTTTTTGCTTAGAAGAGACTTCATTTAAACGAAAAATGTCATAAAAGCGGAAAGTGTCGTCCTTGATTAGCCTGTGCGGATTACACAGGCTTATCTGGGAAGACACTTTACCCTCATGCATTATGCCAAGTTTTCTCAGAACACAACTCATATCATTTGAACGATAATTTTTCCAAGCAATTGGAACTTATTTTAGAGGGGTGGCGGATTAAGGTACTTTCAAGTGAATATAATGTCTATACAATGTACAACTATAATGTCGATTTTTTTTCGTATCCCAAAAGGTCAAAATGTTCTCAAAATATGCCAACAAGTGTATAGTGAACCTAACATGATATATGTGCATGTATGTGCCAATCCATTCACTACTTTTAAAAAGCATTTTATAAATACATTCAAAATGTTGCGGATTTAGGCACTGCAGAAATATATCATGTGTTGTGCCTCATGACTGGAATGTTTTAATATATAAACTAACTAATAAATTAATATACAAGACTTTAATACATCGTATGTGCACCAGACAGAGTTATATTATGTTCAAACAAATTACTAGAGTTGAGCGAATGATTAATTAAAACGCTAGTATTTGTTCAAACTGTATAACAGTATCAGAAATTACGGAGTATGTGTGTGCTTTTCCCTCCCATCTTGAAAGTCGTCGGAGTAGGGTCAACGTGTATTGCACCACATTCCCGTATTTACGACAAAATGCATGAACGTTACATTAAAGATCGCGAGTATCAAATCGCTGTTAAATAACATTAGAGTTGTCATCATTACAATATTAATTACAATCGTGCCCGCTGCAGAATATGTGTGTCGGCATAGAGCGTCCATAGCCTTCTACAACGCTCCTTAGCAAAATGTTAGGTCAAATTCTTCAAAGAAAATCATTAAATTGTGGTCCGATCTATTTAAGTGCATCATGTCTTCTGTCGGTGTACATGTGAAAAGTTCGACGATGTTACTTAATGTTCCAATATTTAAAGCATTAATTTTCACAATGAACATCGTATTCGAATATTCACCTTAAATGACATTGTTCATTTTAGGAGCTTTAGAAATTTGCGAATGTGTATGAGGCAGGAATCTTCAAACATTAAATGTCACAAGTGCTTTTGTTGTTGAAACACAATGTGCTTTTGTGTGTGTATGGTATGTGTTTTTATTAAACGGCACCTTTTCGGCATGATTTGTATAAGATATGACATGTGTTATTGGAGTAATAAAAATAAATAAGGCACGAATATTGTGTCTCCTTACTTTAATTATGTTTAAGTCCCACACACAGAGCATGTGAGGATGTTTGGTGGTCATATTCCTCTGGGTACTCAGGATCAACACTTCGGCTCACAAGGACACGCCGAAATTAAATATATTTCAGTAAGAACTAAACACATGTTGCTGGTGATTACAGCTATAGTTTAGGATTCGTTCCAACTTTCCTGAGTCGAGTTAGTTAATTAAGCATCGATGCAAAAAAAGACCTGGTCCTTACATCATGTAGCCTCAAGCGTAGAAAAACTTGATAAACTTCAAAATACACGCATAGACACGTCTTCTTACATTTAAGACAGTTGTGCAACTTTTCTATCAACGAGAAATAAACAACCCCTCGTTGGAAGAACAAAAAAATGTCGTCCCTTGAAACCAGAAAGCACTGTTAACAATTTTACAACGACGACTGATAGCCCAGTCTAACTTTCTAAGAAATATATACATTCTTAGCGTACCTAACGATTGCATTTCTGTTGTATCGATGCAGCCCTACAATCATTTATTTCGATATCCGTAAAGTCTGCACGTGACAGCTTTATCAGGCAATATGTCCTGTTTGATAACCTGGCATGCCCACCAGCAAAATCCTGCCACATTTGGAAACAACTTAATAAGTGGTAAGGCGATGCTATTTAATATGTAAAGGCCTTTCAACCATGAGACATTGGTAAATGGTATAAATAGATTAACAGCCTATAAACACCAAAAAAATCAACGAATATTTCGTTCAATATTTCGAAATATAAAGTCAACACATAATAAATAATGCTCCTTATAGCAATAGCCAACATTTCAACGCTAGATCATGTGGTGTGGTAACATAGATTTAACAAGATACATAATGCTCTTTTTTGTTTTTTGTGGGATAATCTATTAAAAAAAATGTTCATTTACCATGTTAGTGTTCGTGTGTCGTATGAATAGATATCGTTGCAGGAAATTAAAATGGAATATATTGTGCCACAACAAAATAAAAACGAGCACTTTTTATCTCGTAAAATCTATGTTACGATACCACATCTAGCGCGGAAATTGTGGCTATTGCTATAAGGAACACTAATTTTATATGGGATAACTTTATTTTACGAAATATTTTGCGAAATATTCGTTGATTTTGAGTATGTATGTAACATAAACGATTATATAAAATATACTGCAAGTGATATCCTCCATCTTTATAAAATTACCCTAAGCGTAATTTCTACGTGATTCAGGATTTATATTATGCTCATATCCAATGGTAAAAACAAAGAGCACCAATCTAATTTAAAGTCGACATACTTTAATCAGAGACGTAGATAACATGTTATCTACGTGTCTGTTTTTATAGAGCGCAAACTATCAAATTTAGTTTGATAATTATTTTATTAAATTAAAATAATTTAATTACAAAATATTTGAATTAGATTAAACATATCGACCCACAATACATAACACATTTGAAACAAAGGAACTTGAAAAAGAAGATTGGTCCTTATATATTCTTTTTCAATATATATAAGGACCAACATGTTGTTAAAATGCCTTTTATTCGAAACATAATTTGCAATAATGTTTAGGTAACACCCAATCTCCACGCAGAGTTGTCGTTCCTTGCTCTCACATACAACTCTGCGAAAGGCTCAGCCCTCCATTTTGTCTATTAAATAGATAAAACCGAACAAACGCATTCAACGTATGTTTGATTGGATATTTAAGATCGCATGCATTAAATTAAGAAATATGACTTTTAAATGTACGATAAATCGTGCAAAAACTTGCGAGTTTTAATGCAACTCTTTGGAACTAATTTATTGCCCATTTACGCAGATGGAATCATTCCACGCACTTCACAAATGTAAACAATTGAACATATTTTTTTTGAGTGACGTTAGGAATTGCTTCGATGTGTGTATGTATGTTGGTTTCTTAACATAAAAAAACCATATCCATTTTATAATAATGAATTAAGACTGATATAAGATATCATGGTATGAGATGGTTTTCTTTAATGCAGTGAATGCAATGTAACCGTCGTGCAAGAGATTGTTTAGTATTCTGTAACCTCAATGATGAACGCTTGGAATGATCATGACATAAATGAGACGCTTTCATAACAATAGTCCGTTCTGAGCCCAACACAGAGGTGAATGTAATGTAACCGTTGTGCAAGAGATTGGGTAACACCAAGCTGAAAACAATCGAAATGAATCGTGATACTTCCGCTATTTCCGCAAGGGATGCAATGAATAAATATGGAATTAATCGTCCGCTGATCCAGAGTGACTCGGACTGGCTCTGAATAAGTAGCGTGTAACCAGGTGCGAATGTAATAACATAATTGTAATACGCACTTGTAAATACGCATAAAAGGACTAAATTTCTACATTTGATGGATGTACTGCTTCATCTTCAATTAATTAATAAATAGCTTTAAATTCATGCTTTTATTATAGTTTGTGTCAGCCAAGATAATGAAGCTGTATCTATTGACGTTGACAAATAACAAAGTGGATACTTATCGGACACTGATTGTTTCGGATGCATATTTTATTGCCACAATTTTTATAGCTACAATTTGTTCAAAGACAGAGGTTAAAGAAAAAAAATATTTCAATAGCCATACATTATTTTCGAACTATTTTCAAATACGTTGTTAACTTACTAAATGGTATTTAGATCGCAACTTAGAGGATAATAAATAAGTCAAATAAATGAGACTTGTGAAATTAGTGCATCGTAAGTCATCGCACGATGTTGTCGCAGATAAAGCAGTATTTACAGTGAAAGGGCAAACTAACCAATGTGGATCAACACTGAAAACAGCTATTAAATGGCCTTGTGTTAAACATATTGAGACACGAAATTCTTGTTTGATTGGAAATCAAATAAATTTAATTAGTGTCGTGTGTGGACCAATTAAAGGTTTGCAAGTAATGGGGGACAGTAAAGACAAAAGCAACACAGATTATACAAAGGTGGAGACAGACACAAATACATTTCAAAGTGTCTTTAGTAGTGAAAGTGGTAGGTTGAACATAATGGATACACAAACACTGCAGACTCATAAAGGTCAGAAAATAAAATCAAAAGAAGGAATGGATGATAAAAAAGAGTCTGCCAGTATACCAAATAATGATGTTATTATGAAATTAGTGGTCAATGTTCCACCTAAAAAGAAAACTAACGTTTTGCCAAAGGCATTATTGCAAGGTGTCACAGAACTTGTTCGACATCAAAACTGGGATTCGGATCAAGCATCCAGTTTATTGTATGATGACTCTTCCATACTCTGTGCATATTCATTCGACAAGCACAGTGGTGGCATTAAAGAAACCTTAAATCATAACATTTCTTTCAGTGATTCGATGAATAGAGCAATAGGCAAACCTTTGCCATCGGCAGAAAATTTAGCAATAAAAGAAGTAGTCTCCACTATTGTAAAATGCAAAGAAGACACAGTAGATGCTGAGAAGGAATCAATTTATGAAATGAAAAGCCTGATGAAAATTGAAGTAGATAAAGGTGTCCAAAAGAAAGCAAACGAAGAATATGAGTATGATTTGTCAATAATGTTTTCAGGTAAACAATGACATTGTTCTAGTGTTGTTTTTTGCTTTTAAATACAAAGTAAATCGATTTTTTTTATATAATTTTATTATTAATTAATACTAAATTATTGAAACTGATTTTGTATATTTTTTTTATTTGAGTACGTATTAAGATTTCTAATTGTTTTTACCTAGGAAAACTAGAAAAGCGGCGACTGAAACATTTAAGACAAGCACTAAAACAGGCAAATAAAAAAATGAAAAGAGACAAGCCTAGCAAACAAGCTGATGATGGCTATTATGCGTCTGAAGAACAAGATGAGAAGCAGAAGCAAACACGACCTAATTATTTTGTGGCTATCCCGATAACCAATTATTCAGTAAATGATTTGTGTTATGTTTCAATTTGACACAAGTAATTTGATACTAGTTAATATTACAAAAGATAACAATATATCGACTTTGATAATTTCGGTTGTGTAGTTTTTACATTTTCTTGGTTAATGAGGCGTACGCATTTCGTGATCGACCCTTTTGTTCGTCCGCCCATCCCTCAGTACAAAATTAACCCTAAAAGAAACGTTTTGTATAGCATCAATAATGCTAATAAAAAATCGTCAGAATTATTGGTCAACACATGACCATTTGCTTAACACTTTTAAAGAGCTTTGATACATAAATTCCTTCACATTGACACAATTGTATACTAAGACTTATTCACATGGTCTAGGAATCAATACTGGCAAGGCTTACATTGGTGACATCACCGATTGTTGAACGAAACATGCTGTGTTTGATTGCATTTTATGTGGTATGCTGTATATCCACTATTTAACGTATAAAAAGGTCTCGGTGCTAGGGCAGGTACTATAATTAACGTTGGAAACATAACGTATTTTTTATATGAAGGTACGTACAGCATTGAAGGAAATCCAAGAGCACATGGTTAAAGAAGAGCCGAAGTTACAACAGGCAATAGTCCGCGTGTCAACACTGCATCTGACCGTCATGGTATTAGGTCTTCATACTGTCGATGAAATAAGCAGGTATTGGGCGAGAAACTCTTAATGGCCTGTTGTTTTAAATTGTGGTACTAAAAAGAAATCCAAAGAAGATGTAGGAAGCACCTTTTACGGTGAGTTTGAGTAACTTACTTGGGTTATTAATCCCAGCTTATAACTACATGTACTATTACGGATGAGTTAATTAATATTGTGAGATATTTCACATGTTAAAGTCGGATACACGTTAAAAATATGACCATATATACGGCATTTTAATGCATGACGATGATCTGTATGTTTTACTATCTGATGCTTTGTTGGTAACGCTGTTTAATCTAAGGCGAGTAACAGTTGATGCCTGTTTTAGTTTCATTTCATCGTGCCTTAAACAGTTACAGATTTTTTGCTATAGTTTGCATCTATTTATATAGAGAATACTAGGTTAGCGTTGAATACAGAGAAGTTTATGTTGCGAGGCTTAGAACGCCGGGAGCGCGAGCCTTGGCGAAATAGTCTTAAAAATTCACACACAAACTGTAAAACTAGTAAAAATATCACCATATGCCTCGATGCAATTTTACGCAGCATGCGAATTGTAACACATTACGACCGCGAAAAGATTTTACTTTACTATAATTCATTTTATTTTCGAAAGAAAATGATCAAAATCCAATATGGCGGCGATTGCTCCTGACAAAATGATGTCGATGTCAACATAGATTCTACATGTACACTATCGACGAGTAAACAGACAATTGCAGCAACTGACACTTTATTTGACTTAATATGCAGGGCAATACGTTTTCCGAATTCGGACGACGAATTTAAGGACGCGCAGAACGTGTTTTTTATATAATGTTATGGGTATGCCGTGTGTAATCCAATGCATCAATGGCCCCCATGTTAAAATCATTTCCCCGAGAACAGGGAACGAGAAAAGTACAAACAAAAACCAAAACACGTTCGAACTAGTATCTTACCTTTAATTATCCTTTCAAATCCATCTAATAATCCATTTAACTCAATAATTGGCGATTTTGCATCTATGGTCTTTAATAATTATTTTAGCATAGTTAAATAAAGACCCTTAGGCCATCCTATGATCCTATCACTATTTTAAAATGAATTTATGAACTCGATAAACTTTCTTACTCGTCACACGCTACGTCATGTACTCTACGTACATTACTGCTGTTAAAATGAACCGGAGCAGTTTTATATCAAATAATAGCCGTTGGTAAACTCGGATGCATTTGCAGATTTCTGCATACAAACATAATTATGTTTAAACTTGCACAATGTTATTTGTCTATGATAAATGCCCTTATTGTGTACAAGAAAATAATTTAATATATAAAAACACAAAGAATGGAAAACATTCCATTACACAACAGATAAATCAGTGGATAATACCCGTGTACAAAATGGGACGTTCCGAATTCCAGTGTGGTGCTATTTTTGCCATCTTATACTTTACACAGCTTTATGCTTAACGTGAATTAAATCGGATAGCAAATATTGCAGATTATTTATGAATTGTGCGATATTTGTATGACTTGTTGTACATTCTTAAATGTCTAAAGTATATGCATGGATTATAAACAATGCACATTACACGAAACAAGAAAAATGTGATTAATTGACAATTCAAATACCGTATGTCGATATACAGTACATGTACATGTGAAATAAGTCGCGTTTGTAATAAATCGTCAAATTTTTTGGGGAAATAAGTGTCATTTTATGACGCCATCAATCAGCTGATTCATTATACGGATGGCGAAAAATTATGTCATTTGACTAGATTTAAAGGTTGAAGGTCGTATAATTTTGAAGCTAAAGATTTCTCGACTTTATAAATTATGAAAAATTATTCAGTGGTAAAGTAAAAAGTAGTCCGTGCACGTGACAGGTATATCCCACAGTGTTGAATACAGGCTAGTATATTCCATAAGGTGTTATACCGTCAATGTCGCGTTAAAAATGGGATAAAAGTAGTAACGTCGTAATTAATTTGAAATATATTACCTGTACAAGTTTTGCTAGATTTTGATGTTATATTATTAGTTTTGATACAAACGTAAATGTATTGTGAATAGCGAAGGTGAAGTTTGGAGATCTTTACAACCGAGCAAAGGGCTTTTTCGTTGACCGTTCCAATGCGGTGTCTGTTGTATATGAGTCGTGTTCTGAGAAAACTGGGCATAATGCATTTGCGTAAAGTGTCGTCCCAGATTAGCCTGTGCAGTCCGCACAGGCTAATCTGGGACGACACTTTACGCACATGCATTTTGCCCAATTTTCTCAGAACAAGACACATACTTTTGTGTAGTTTAGTACATTGTTATTTGTCTCACTGTCCTTGCTATGAATAAAGGACCACATGCTGCGTTTCATTTCGTTGCTCTTACTTTCAGGACTAAAGAAGCGTTAGACAAAGTAAGCCATAGGCTCAACGCACACCAAGAAATGTCCGATCTGTCTGTAGACATCGCTGGCATTGGGCACTTTCGCAACGAGGTTGTTTTCGCGAAGATTGCCAGTGAAATCCAGGTGGAGAGGCTGCACACTATTGCAGAGATTGTCGAGGGGTGCATGCTGGAAAAGGAGCTTGTCTCCGCGGACAGCAAGGGTTTCAAACCACACGCAACGATAGCCAAGCTGTCAAAAGTTAAAGGCTCAAAGAAGAACGGTAGATACCAAACATTCATATAACTGTATTATGATTTCTGTGTCCCTTCCCGTTATTTGATTTGTAAATTTGTGAATTTGATCTTTGTAATATTGCAATTATCGAAGAAAAAACAAACAGTAATCATATTTAAGAAACTTCAAATTTACTGTTAAATGCTTTTGCAGTTTGTAACTTGACACATGTGTTCTTAAACATCGATCACTGTCAATGCATTTAATTTTTATAATTCATTCGGAATTATCAAATGTGCATATAGATCACACGTTCATGTCACTATTTTATCAGGCGGTGGATTCAATTGCAGGACAGAAACTTAAGAAAATAAACGAGTCCTTGTATAAGCAGTGGAACGATACATGTTTTGGTACTCAAAATGTGTCAGTGCTGCAGCTGTGCTCCATGAATAAACCAAAGGACGAATCAGGATATTACCACGTGGAGTACAGTGTTCAGATAGGTATTGGCTGACAAAAATGACTTACATCTTAGCTATGCCATTACAGCTGCTTGATATTAATGTATCAATTCAATAGAGTTAAGAAGTAACCAAGGCTCGATTGGTCATTGTCGGCTCGGTTACTACTTCAATATACTCCAGGTACTCTTAAGTATACATAAATGTACCCCGGGTACGGAAAATATACTGAAACGTTCTAACGCTAAATTGGTCGTAGTCGGCTTTTTTTTCAAATTAATGATGTTCATATTTATGTCAATATTCTGTTAACTCTTACTCAAAAAAGCATGTTGAGGCAGGTTTTGTTCAAAGAGAATTTTGTTTCGTATTCCGTAGCGCGTTTTACGACATTTCGGACAGGAATAAACCTCTGGTAAAGTCTAAATTGACCGGGTACGTGTTAGTATATTTTCCGTACCCGGGGTATATTTAAGTATAGTTACCCGGGGTACTTTTTAGCAGTACCCGAACGGACAATGACAAATCGAGCGTAACTAAGCGTACCATGTAACCGTAACTAAGCGTACCATGTAAACGATTCAGTTGTGTAATGACATTTTCAGACCCACGAACCGTTTTTTTACATAGGAAAAAGATATTGTACTTTAGTGTAGAATCTAAATACTTAAGCTTAAAATCTTAAAGCAAAGAGCGGTTGACCAAACAGAGAATGATCTTCATTGACTATGTAGTACCAATATAATCACGTTTCAATTTTAGGTTCGTCAACGTCATGTGACAATTCAGTACCGCAAAAGATCTCCGATTCTGAAGTAGTCCTTTTGGAACAGGAACAACAACATGCAGGCTTTATAAATCATCCTATTGAGAATACAGAACCAACCATCAACATTGGCACATACGGAGTTTCAATCGAAACTGACGAAGGTAGAGTGAACAATATATTTAAGTATACACATATTAATGCCGAAAGGCAGTGAACGATTTTACCGTGTACACTGTGGTCAATAAGCGAGGTATGAAAGTATACTGGCTGCATTTAGTGACCGTGTTCATATAAAACTGAATATGATTCTAAATAAATAACAGTATTGACGTCTGGTATTGGTTCCATAAGAACATAAAGCATACAACAACTACATGGTAGTCCTTATTGTGAATCCTAAAAACTAACTTGTGTGATTTTCAGTTTCACCTGTTTCCAGCTCGACAAAAGCCTGCCAGGAAATTGTTGTAACCGAGGAATCGGGAGCTGATATGAGAACATCGGCTGAAAGTAAGAACCAAAATGGCGATCCGTCATACACCAGGCATGACTCCCATACACATGGCAACGAGCCCAACACTTCTAGAATACAAGGCGGTTTGGTTTCCGAATCAACCAACGAAGGTCGATAGGTTATTAAATAATTGGGAATGACTTGCGGTTTGCATCACCATACTGGGCAGGTGCGGTTTACACCGGGTACTTCGGTTTTACTGCACACTAAAAGACCAAAATCGTAATACGAAATACGTTGACATTGAAGCAATTGTTTATAATTTGACTACAAACGTAAATTAGGCAGCGATCACGTTTTGTCTTCCGGAAATGCAACGGGACCTATTACACTCCTAATTTATACTAGAATACACCGATATACAATGAAAAATAGAAGTTTGTTATTTACGTGTGTGTTTTTGTATGATGTCCTACTGAGGAAACATCATGTTCCGGAGTGTGTCCCAGCGGTTTTACTTAACAAGCTTACATGACTCACGAAATTTGCGAAGAAGTGTTAAGAACAGCTGCAATTTTCAGCTGTTTATTTTTTACTGAACTACATTCGATTTTTATTTGTCATGTGCTGTGGGGTTTGGGGGGATTGGCCGGAGTTCGCGTAGGAAACCCCACCTGTCCGATATGGAGACTACCAACACGCTCGGTTGCACAGGGAGTAGGGATTGAACCCGGCTCGCCGAGGTGAGAAGCGCGTGTTTACCTTACAGCATTAACCGGATAGCCTGTATGGCCTTAAAATCTTTCTCATTTATATGCATACACACCATGAACAGTTAGCAATTTAAGTACGGGAAATTAACCGTGAAGCGATTGGGAGTACATTTACGATGATTCGGCGACGTGCATACGCGGAGGTAAAAAACATACATATTGTTCAGGAACATGAGTACTTATATGTGTAGGTCGCTAACTTTATATTCTAAATACATTAAAGCAAGAAGCCGAACATACAGCATGTGTTGTGTTAAAAATTATATAGACATATTACTTTGATGCACTTTGATCCATTTAATATTTTAATGTTATTAAATGAGTGCATGAGTTTTCGTTCACTTGTTTCATTGTTATTATTGATCACCATATTAATTATCAGTATTACGGTACATTCTTTGAACAGCAAAAACTCACCAATATTACCTGAACGCACATCACTGGAGTTTAAAATTTGCCAGGAGAAAGAAACAACGAAAGCTATATCATTGTTTCGGAATTTTTTACAAACATACATTTCAACGCAGATGTTTAATCAGCAAACAACACTTTCAACCATAACAATACCGAGCAGTCAGTTTATGCTTGCCTATTGAAGTTTTATCGCATCGTAAAACAATATTTTAACTATTTTATTTAAAATTTAGTAATGTCAAAATGTATCTCTTTCAAAGGCAACCGTAGTACATATCTAAGAAAAAATATACTTGAGCACACGTAGACGCATTTAGATCCCGGTCCAAATTATCCGTCTTTTTTACCAATAACTGGTCTAATGGAAGAACATGTAATACGTGTTTGCTTAACCGATCAGGAGACTACACGTGATATAGATAAACGTTTTAAATATTAAAAATATAAATTATATTAAAATAGCATAACTCTTCAAAATAACAAAGCGCTGTGTATGCTTGATATTCACATGCAGTCAAACATTTTGAGCCTTAGTACACCATAACGTCCTCCATATTAAGGATAAAATAATAAGGTAACAATATAAATAACTGAGATTCAATTGTGGATGTTGTATCAATATTGAGACATACATTGAACACAGCAAAACAGTCGCTGAGATTTCAATTAACATGCTACGTATAATAAATAAAGATGTAGTACACGATCAAACTATTTTGAGATTCTAAATTACATTCTAAGTTAAATCAGTTAAACAAAACAATGTTCTTACAAAAACATGCTCAGGGTGCGGAATCACGTGACTTTGCTGGGTTCCCAATTAAACGTTAATGGAAGTAAACACGCCGGTAAGTGACGCTTTTTTTTCAAATAACTTTTTTAAGCCATTTTAAGAATTTCAGCTAGTACATATAAGACAGATGTTATGCTGCTTATGGCAATATGAAAAACATCAGAATTATTTAATAAGCATGTGTTCTTGATAAAAAAGTCCATGTATACTGCGCGAATATGCTTCATGCAACGTGAAGTTTTGTCACCGATTTCAGACGCATTCAATGATTTATTCTTATACCTTAAGATATCGGCACAAACTGCAAGAAAAACTGTCTTTTATGCACTAAAGAGTTTTGCAAATGTATTTCAATACTTGAGATATTTGCTAAATTAAAGTTCTTAGGGGTGTGTTTACATTCTGTCCAGCCCGTGTGTAAATCCTTGAAAACCCCATTGATTCTGCACCCAGATACTGTGCTTTTGGAATGTTAAGAGCAAACCGGTATATTGAAAATATGTGGAATACTTATAAAAGATTGACTGTTATTATTGAAATACTTGTGAATGTGCTTAAAAATAAAAAACGCACATTGACGAAATATATTGTCCAAGTACAGAAATTTAACAAACGTGAGACAGAATACATATTAACCTGAAGTAGTCACATAAATTATTGCTGACTAATTAGGAGTCTAACATTTGGTAAAAAAACGGACCAAAGGCTCTAGGTTGCTCGCCTGTGACATGATGAACTGAACTGTTTCGAGCAGCTTTTGTGCTGTTTGTGTAATAAATGGGGCTACTGAACTAGCTTTATAATAATTGCAATCTTTCAACCACACGTTCGCTGCTTCTACGCTATTGCTTCGAGACGGGCTTGGTCCGCTGTTTCCCAGGTCTGTATTGGGGCCAAAGAGCATCAAACATAACCTGACAGAGGCGTTCCACATCGTACTCATGATGCCACCCCCAGTCTGCGCGTGCGCGAGAGTCATCGAACCGCATCGGCCACGTGTCCGCTGAAAACAGATTCCGCCTCATTATAAATATTCTTCATTTACAAACAAATGTGCAAATGTATTTCCACTGCCCATGTAGATATTTGAACAGAATGTAGCCGTTCTTTTGAAATACGGGTCGAGGAAAAATGTATTTTACTTAAACCAAACTAGGAAAATAAGATTTTAAGAAAATATAGGCATAGATCGTTTCTTGTCTTGTCCGTGTATTACTGTTCCTAGAAGGTTGGGTCCTCTCCTACCGATTTTCTGCCTGCTGTCAGGTTTGTAGGTCATCTCAAACTCGGGCACGAATCTCTTCACGATCTCAGCCAGGATGCGGGGCGTGAAGCTCATTGCGTGGATGTTGTATGTCCGCATCTTCAGCTTCTCGGCCGGCAGCTGGCGGAAGGAATCAATAGAGCCGCGTTCAAAGAAAACTGGGCTTAATGCATGTACGCAAAGTGTCGTCCCAGATGTCCGCACAGGCTAATCAGGGACGACATTTTTCGCTTTAATGGTATTTTTAGTTTTAATGGAGTCCCTCCTTACTAAAAATCAACTTAAGTTGGAAAGTGTCGTCCCTGATTAGCCTGTGCGGACTGCACAAGCTAATCTGGGATGAAACTTTACGCACATGCATTAAGCCCAGCTTTATCAGAACAAGGCTCAATAGTTGGTGTACCGAACTCATTGAAAGTGCTTATTTACATGTGCTTCAAACATAAACAAATTAAATCCATGAGGCAATATATTGGCATCAAACTCTCGCCATCTTTTGTCTATATAGGACTATTCTTTGACACAAGAAAAAAGTAACGGTAAAAATATAATATGACAAATATGTTTAAACCGAGGGATAAGTCGAGTTCCTAAAAAGGTCCAATTAAACACTGTGAACAGAAACGTATGCAATGGGTCTAGTACATATAGCACTTAAACATTTCACAGGCTAACTAACTCAAAGTAGGAATTGGACCTAGTGGTACACGTGAATATCGTATGTACAGTTTCATCTTCACATTGCTCAGCACCTTGTATTTAAAAACATGGCCGTTACTGTATGGTAAAAAAAAACAAGAGATGTGTTTGTCAGAAACACAATGCCCCCTATTGCGCCGCTTTGAAGCCATATATTTGAACTTTGACCTTGAAGGATGACCTTGACCTTTCACCGCTCAAAATGTGCAGCTCCATGAGATACACAGGCATGCCAAATATCAAGTTGCTATCTTCAATATTGCAAAAGTTATTGCAAAAGTTTAACCAAGGTTAAAGTTTGGAGACAGAATGACAGACAGACAGGCCAAAAACAACATATATATATATATACCACATTTATATATAGCGCCCTTTTCATACTCGAGATGCGCGTTCAAAGGCGCTTTACACTTTTCCCTGATCACTGGGTCATAAGTCGTCCGTTAACATCTTGGCGCAGTATGCAGCCACGGCACATTGGCTTATTTTTCTCACAGGTACCCATTTATACACCTGGGTAGAGAGGAGCAGATGTGGGATAAATTTCTTGCTCGAGGAAATTCCAGTGGTCAGGGCGGGATTCGAACCCGGGACCTCTCGATCCCTAAGCCAGCGTCATACCATTAGACCACTGCTCATTCGATCCGGGGGCATAAAAACGTATTAATGTTCGCCTATTTTGCCGAAAGCACAAAGACATATTTTAGTCAAATTGCTTTCGATACAATCAACACAAGGGGGTGGGACCACTCTCTAGTCTATACTCACCTCCATGTACTCGGAGATGGACCGGAGACAGTCGGTGATGTACATCATGGGAAGCATGGTATCCGGCTCCAGGTAGCATTGGTAGCGGCCCGTCTTGAGCGCCTCGTGGAATATTGCTACGGCGTAGTCTGAGAGGGAAACACAGAGATACGCTGAATTGATTGTCAATAACATTGACATCCCCTAACATTACATTACTTTTAAACGAAGTGCTTTTTTAAAAACTTTTAAATGGTAATGTAATTGTATGAACTTGACCAAAAAGATGGCCACATGGCACTTCAGCCTTACGCGTTTTGTTATACATGCTTTAATTATTATGAGATCCTTCAAAACATTATTTTCAACGTTGAATTCATAAAACTGTTAAAGAAATTTATAGGAGCGTCATATACAATTAATTTTTATTTCGATTTTGTTCACATTTTGTATATGCTGATACTAAGATTCCATAACGGATGAAAAGAAAAGACAAGAAACCGTCGGAGACGGGTGATGCTCCCCAAAAGTTTTTTTGTCACAATATTGCACTATATATTCAGATAAAAGGAAACGTCTTGAGGGCACAGTAGTTGGGGGGACAAGAATTTTTATATATAAAATTTCAAAGGGCCATAACTCTGTGAAAAATCATCCGACCAGAAACCGCTGATAATATGCACATCTCCTCTTGGTAGTGAAGCTTCCCATAAAGTTTCATTGAATTCCGGTCATTAGTTGCTGAGAAATAGCCCGGACAAGAATTGCACTATATGTACAGTTAATGGAAAATTTTAAAGGGCCATAACTCTGTGAAAAATCATCCGACCAGAACCCGCTGATAATATGCACATCTCCTCTTGGTAGTGAAGCTTCCCATTAAGTTTCATTGAATTCCAGTTATTAGTTGCTGAGAAATAGACCGGACAAGAATTGCACTATATGTACAGTTAATGGAAAATTTCAAAGGGCCATAACTCTTTGAAAAATCATCCGACCAGGACCCGCTGATAACATGCACATCTCCTCTTGGTAGTGAAGCTTCCCATAAAGTTTCATTGAATTCCGGACATTAGTTGCTGAGAAATAGCCCGGACAAAAATTGTGCACAGACGGACACACGGACGGACGGACGGACAGACGAAGCGGCGACTATACGCTCTCCCCAAAATTTTGTCCTTAGTGTCTTAAATGGAAATTTAGCGTAAGTCACAACGACATAAGACGTTAGGGGCGCACCTGTGGTTCCTCCGCCGGGGTTCGTATCCGAGGAGATCACGCCTGGGAAGCGTAGACTCCGGAAGTCGAGTCCGAACCTCTGGTTGTAGTACTGCAGTCAAACAGTTTGAACAAGATTTTATTAGGTGTATAGTCTTCCGTAAATTTGGTCCTTATGATACAAATATTATCGTAAATTGTATTGTTTTCTACAATAAATACGCATTGTATTCCCCAATACAATACGAGAAACTATGATCGATACTTTCGTTGTTTGTTTCCGTATCGTGCTACTGACGGACTACTTTTTATGCCAATGCAAACTTTCGTTCGGTTTCGGCACTGGTGGTCATTCCGCCCACACCATTGTTTACTTGACATAATATAGACCATGCTTGCTTTTCTTTTTTATGAATAAAATAGCGATACAGTCGTATAATAAATGGAATACATTTTATTATAATAGTACTGAGTTCTGAGAATCCGTTTTAGTTTTGTTGGTTTTGTAAATTAGTATGGTACTGAAGGCTGCGCCTCTGGTGCGATACGACACAACCAACTCGACCTATAGAGGGTAAAATGACAAAGTACTTTCATGATATTCGAAATATAGTAGCCGTTCCATTTAATGATGCAATATGAATGAGTTCCAATAACGACGTAACATGAGTGACTCAACGCATATTATTTAAGAATCCACTATATTTTATAATTCATCAAATCTAATATCGTACTCGGCCGATAGACAGAAACAAAACGTGTGACATGTCTGTATCACTTCATGGAATCACCACCTACACGTTCATGTTATCATACACGAAGCAAAATCTCAAAAAGCAGAATATACGTTTTACCCAATAGTCAAGACATGCCAATGTGAGACTAGTTCGTACCTCCCCAAGTAGTTCAGCGTGCACCTTGGCCACGCCGTAGATGGTGCGAGGCCTCTGTATGGTGAGGTCTGGGGTCGGGTCGCGGGGGGAGTCGGGGCCGAACGCACCTGGAGGGTAGAAGCAGAGAAGAGCGTTATGCACTGGTTAATTGGACAGAGCCATGGTTACAGAGACAGGCAATCCCCAGTCACGACAAAATTAAGCTTACCAAAACGACAACCATGTATAACTGCTAGCAATAAAACAATACATAACATCAAGTAAATTTTGACGGAATATTCATTTATAACGCCTGCAATATGATTAGTCAAAACATTAGTTGACCTTTGGGTGTGGCAGAACATTGTTATTGTTTATTTTAGGGTTCGCCGCGAGTAATTTCTGGCATGCATTTATAGGGTGAAGAACCAGTAAAGAAAACGACGACATTCCTGTTCACGAGTGCACAATGTGCACTACTTCTTAAATTTATTGACATGTAACCTGCAAGGTTAAACATGTGCCATCAAGATAGGTCAATGAATACACCTACTCAAAGATGTTGGCTTTCGCGAACAGTGAACACGACAAACGTCAATACATATTATCAACAGTTCCTCATATTTACATATCCTCACGCGGACCTCACCTATCGTACTGGGCACGAAAAGTTTCAGCTTGTACTGGTTAGCTAGCTCCAGTATGTTGTGCAGGCCCTCGATATTGACGCGCATGGCCAGGGGCACATTCTGTTCTCCGATGGCACTAAGCAGGGCACTGAAGTGGATGATCCAGTCCACACGGTAGTTCACCACGATCTCCTGCAGGTTCTTGAAGTCCAGGATGTCAGCGTAGATGAACGGGCCTGAAATAGCGAATATGGAAATGCATGGGCTTGAAATAGTGAGTATGAAGATGAACGGACCTTGAATAGCGAGTATGGAGATGAACGGGCCTGAAATAGCGAGTATGGAGATGAACGGGTCTGAAATTGCTAGTATGAAGATGAACTGGTCTAAGATAGCGAGTATAAAAACGCATGGGTCTGGATTAGCTAGTCCGGGGATAAACGGCCTAAAATAGCGAGTATGGAGATGAACGGGCCTGAAATAGCGAGTATGGGGATGAACGGGCTTGAAATAGCGAGTGTGAAGATGAACGGGCCTGAAATGGCGAGTGTAAAGAGGAACGAGCCTGAAAAGGCGAGAATGGAGATGAAAGGGCCTCAAATAGCAAGTATGGAGATGAACGGGCCTCAAATAGCGAGTATGGAGATGAAAGGACCTGAAATAGCGAGTGTGGAGATGGATAGGTCTGCAATAGCAAGTGTGGAAATAAGCAGGCCTGAAATAGCTAGTGTGGAGATGAACGGGCCTGAAATAGCAAGTGTGGAGATGAACGGGCCTGAAATAGTGAGTATGGAGATAAATGGGCCTAAATATAGAGAAAGTGGAGATGAACGAGCCTGAAAAGGCAAGTATGGAGATGAACGGGTCTGAAAAAGCGAGTGTGGAGATGAACGGGCCTGAAATAGCGAATGCGGAGATGAACGGGCCTGAAAAAGCGAGGTCGGAGATGAACAGGCCTGAAATAGCGAATATGGAGATGAACGGGCCTGAAATAGCGAATATGGAGATGAACGGGCCTCAAACAGCGAGTGTGGAGATGAACGGACCTGAAATAGCGAGCATGGAGATGACTGGGCCTGAAATAGCGAGTATGGTGATGAACGGGCATGAAAAGCGTCTATGGAGATGAATGGGCCTGAAATAGCAAGTATCTAGATGAACGGGCCTGACATAGCTTGTATAGAGATGAACGGGCCTGAAAAAGTGAGTACGGAAATGGAAGAGCCTGAAAAGGCGAGCATAGGTATTATGGACCTGTATGGGGCAGACTAGTGATATGGACCTGAACTGGTCTGGAACTGTTACATGGATATGTGCGGGGTTGAAAATATGACATGGATACGGAGCTGTGGAAATGTACTCGTGTCGAATTGTTATTTGGATATGTATGGGACTGAACAAGTAATATGGATATGTACGGTAATTTTGTTTGTATTGGTCCGGGTATACACTTGTACTAAAAACAACTACGGAATTTGTATCTTAAGGTAAAAGTATGTGTAATAATGTAAATTAATACTTGTCATATGATATGTGTATGATCCATACATCACAAATGTTCATACTTCATTGATTACTTGTCCGCATCGTGAGCGTTTGCTACGAATTAAAACTCCCCCCCATACCTGCTTCTAGGATATGATCCGGGGCCTTGATAATATCCGACATGATGACGTTGTATCGCCCATATTTCGACCTGAAATAAGCAACGAATGAAGAAACTTGTTCTGGATACCCAAAATACCGAACGCCATATAACAATTAATCCCTTAAAATCAAAAGATCAACAGTTTTTATTCATATCGCTGTCGAGGCTCTTGAACGACGACATGCTGATTAAACAAATCTGTAAACCACTTTTTTTTATTAATATATTCTATTCAATATTAATACGAAAAAAATAAAAAATACAATTTTCAGTCATAGATACTAATTTCAATAAAGCAGGAATCTGAAATATATCATGTATTTGTGTACGCATAAAGACGTTCAACCCGACTGCGTTTCTTAAACGTACACATAATGTAATGTTACCGGAAGTTACATCTCTCACCTGAGAAGTTGAGCTAACCCCTTGCCGAGCTGACCCAGACTCCCTGAAATATCCGGAGAATAGTAAAAACGAGCCTCGTTCTACGAAAACGGGGCTTAATGCATAAGCGTAAACTGTTTCCCCAGCTTAGTATGTGCCGTCCGCACTCCGTTTAAAGCAAGTATAACTAAGCGAAAATCTAGTTAAGGTGGAAAGTGTCGTCCCTGATAAGCCTGTGCGGACTGCACAGGCTGATCTGTGATGACACTTAACGCACATGAATTGAGCCAAGTTATGCAATGCTATGACAACGGTGATTATTATAATGAATTTGATGATCGTGAGGACGACGAAAATGGTAATAGCTTTACAACAATCGTATTGATGATGACGGTAACGTCATGAACGAGGAGACGACTGATGGTAACAGGTTAAATGAATGGTTCGACTTTACTAACAACCATTTTGACCGACCTGTTCATAACCGTTATGATTACAGCGTAAAGACGGAAAAGGAACGAGTAAACTGTCTCATTAGATTAATTTAGAAGCTTAACTGTACATTTGTAAAAGACAATTCCATATTAAACAAATCACATTTAAAAACATTAAAATGTCTTTTATAATGATCAAAAGTGTGCCTGTTATCAAAACCGTCGGCTGGTTTTGGTTCTTTTGTTTGTGCAAGAAATCCTCATGGAATCTGCGCGCTAGAAATGACGTCTCAGACGGACACTGTGACGTCACAGTACCGGAACAAAGCCCTCTTGCTCTCCTTTCCAAACAACGCAATCCGACTCGAAGGCTCATCTGAATCTGAGAAAAGGATATTGTGGTTAATTATCTCAAAGATTGCCATATACTGCAATCGCGCTGTTTGGTTAAAAAAAAATTGATGATGAACACCAACGATGGGTCGACATCATGTACCAAATCTAAGTGGAGCGTGTAGCATTACCATGGGGTTGCACTTCATACAACAGTTCACGATGGTATTTGGTGGGTTTCTTGAGAACTTGTGTACTTGATATATAGAAGTGACAATACAGTTTACTCTGTGTTTATGTACACATTATCCCCCCCCCCCCCCGCCCACATGCAACATTCCCATTGTTGATTATTAACAACCATAAAACAACTAGAAATGTGTCACAGACGCTGATGCCCCCAGACTACATGTTTGGACAAAGATAAATCGACTATTTTTTTCTTGAGTGGACAAAAACACCGGGCAATAATTCAGCCTCTGGTGCGATACGACACAACCAACTCGACCGATAGAGGGTAAAATGACAAAGTACTTTCAAGATATTCGAAATATAGTAGCCGTTCCATTTAATGATGCAATATGAATGAGTTCCAATAACGACGTAATATGAGTGACTCAACGCATATTATTTAAGAATCTACTATATTTTATAATTTATCAAATCTAATGTCGTACTCGGCCGATAGACAGAAACAAAACGTGTGACAAGTCTGTTTCACTTCATGGAATCACCACCTACACGTAAAATCTCAAAAAGCAGAATAAACGTTTTACCCAATAGTCGAGACATGCCAATGTGTGAAACATTCAGACAAACAGACATTATATTGCAAAAACTCGCCGAAGCCTCAGTTGCTTTCTTTCTGATCATCTGCACAAAAAGACAAATTTGAATGTTTGGGCGATCATGGCGATATCCATAATGAAGTTTAAGAGGAGTTAAATACGCAAAATTTTGGATAAGATATTATTCAAAAGAAAGGACAGACAAATGGCCATAATTCTGCCAAAGCTCGGCGCAGCCAAAATTCAGTTTCTTATCATCATCTTCACGTTAGAATGATTCAACTGTAAACTTTTAGGTGTCGACAGAAGGAAGACATGACGATTGATCGCTGGTAAAGTAAGTTCCCAAAGAAGGCTAAAAAAAATGTTAAACAGCTCATTGGGTCATTGTCGACCTATAATGGCTTGAAGTCTCCCGGGGTGACTAGAAGCCGATTCATGTAACGCTGGGGTGACTTCAAGCCGACGCTAGTCACCACCGGATGTCTAGAATCGGCTTCATGTCACCCCAGGGAGACATGAATCGGCTTGAAGTCACCCAAGGGTGACAAGAATCGGCTTCTAGTCACCCCCGGGTGACTTCAAGCCATTTCAGGTCGACAATGACCCAAAGAGCTTTACTATGTATAGCTAATTACCTCATTTATAACAGGATTGTAGCCGGTAATACGTTTTTAACACTCGCGAAAAGTCCCGTATCTAGTACTTTTTGAAAGACGCACAACGAGCCATTCAAAGATGTATAGATCTATAAACTTGTTTAAATCGTGCGAGAATGACTAAGGTAGATCAAGTCATGATGTTGGTTATACATGGAATTCGTCTCATTACGCTATTACAAGTTAATTGATTCTCGGTAAATGCAATTACCATAAATTACAACATCACGGCGTCGATAAAATCGTTGCCGGTAAATTCTAACAAGATGTTACCTGTAAAGTCATTAAAACATGTAACATATCATGGCCGTAATAAATATCAGTAATTACAGTGTGATGATGCAATCTTGAAAATTAACATTCGTAGTATATTCAGAATGATGAAATCTCGGATGCTGATATAACTGTTTGCTAGTGTTTTCAAATCCTTATATTTAAGCCTTGTGTATGCGATAAAAAAATATCGGGCTTGATTGTGAAGAAGTCAAGAAGTCTCCAAAACTGTGAGCAAGACAGATTTTTGAGCGGTGCAAATTTAACCACTGGTCAAACCGGCCTTTAACACCCACATGCCGAGGAAGTATGATTTTCACAACAGTTAGGCTTTCATGTGATGACTCCCCCATCCCATACCCTCTGTCAGCACACACATGATCGATAGTACTTGAATAAAAAAGCTGGAAAAGCACTTATGATCCAAACTTCGCCTAAGCTATTAATGTGAATCTTGCACAAGTACCTGTTACAACGCGGCTTCAGTTTAGAAAGGCTTAAAAAACGAAAAATACGGACGCATGTATGTACGTACTATTTACAGCTAACTATTGTCAATGTAAGTAGGTTAATGACTAAGGTATGACAGTGATTTCCAACGAGCGAACATCGTCTGTCTTCGCATCTTCATGAATTGAATAGGTTGTCGAGACCACGTCAGCGCAACGGTCGGACGGGTTACATACGCGCAAAACGTGTGCAACGTGACAAACGTTTATTTATAGCGTACAAAAGGTTAATGTTTAACGTGCTCAACGTGTATGTTTAATCTGCCCAACTCGTATGTTTAATATGAGCAACATTTATGTATAACGCGCCTAACATTTGTGTATAAGGTATCCAACGTGTGCGTTGAACGTGCACAGTGTGTATCTCTAATATGCAAAATGTGTATGTAGAAAATGTCAATTGTAAATGTATATTGTGCCCAAGGTGTATGTTTATCGTGCCCAACGTGTATGTTAAATGTGCACAACGTGTATGTATAACGTGTTAAATGTGTGTATAAACGTGTATAAACAACGTCATCAACGTGTATTTAGAACATGTCAAACTTGTATAACTATGCCCAACACGTATGTTTAATGTAACTAACGTTAATGTATAACGTGCCAACGTGTTTTACAACATACCAAATGTGTATGTATTACGTTTGACACGTGTATGTACTGTATACCGTGCCCACCGAGTATGTTTATTTTTTCAAACGGGTATGTTCAACGTGACCGACGTGTATCGTTAATGTGCCCAACGTGTATGTGTTAAGTGCCCAACGTGTATTTATAAAGTGCCCAGCGTGTATGTATAACGTACCCAACGTGTATCTATAACGTGCCCAACGTTAAGGTATACAGTGCACAACGGGTGTGTATAACGTGCCAAACGTACATGCATCACGCGACCAACAGTCATGTCTAATGTGCTCCACTCGTTTTATACTGTGCCCTACGTGTATGTATAATGTATTCAACAGGTATGTTTAAAGCGCCAAATGTGTATGAATACAGAACAAAAAGTGTATGCAAAACGTGTTCAACGTATATGTATAACGTTTATTTTTAATTTGCCCAACTTGTATGTTATGCGTGCACAGTGTGTATGTACAACGTATCCAAAGTCTATGTCTAATGAGCCCGACACGAAGGCTAAATTTTCCCACCGTGTGTGTATAACACGCACAATGTGATTGCATAACGTGCCAAACGTCAGTGTATAACGTTCCGAACGTGCATTAAACATAAATTAAACATGTAAGAAACGCGTATGTTTAATGTGACTTATATGTATGTATAGGGTGCCCAAGATGTATGGATAACTTGCCCAAAGTGTATGTTTAACGTGACAAACGTGTATGTATTTCGTGCTCAATGTTTATGTATAAAGTACTAAATGTTAATGTAAAATGTGCACAACGTGTGTGTATAACGTTCTCAACGTGTATGTTTAGTTTGCCCAACGTGTTTGTATAACATGCACAACGTATATGTAGAACGTGCCAAATGTATATCTTTATTGTTCTCAACACGTATGTTTAATGTAACCAAGGTTTTTAAATGTGTCCAACGTGTGTAGAACGCGCCTAATAAATATGTATAACGTGCCCACCGTGTATGTAAATTGTGCCCAATCTGTATGTGCCCAACGTGTATATATAATGAATGTGTAATGTTCCCAACGTGTCTCTATCATGTACCCAATGTGTATTTACAACGTACCCAACGTGTATGTATAACTACTCAATGTGTAAGTATTAAGAGATGTATATCGTTTGTGTTTAATGTGCACAAAGTGTATGTACATTCACAACATGCATACAAAACGTGTCCGACGTGTATGTTTAATTTGCCCAAAGTGTATATATAACGTGCCAAAAATGTACGTATAACATGCCCAAAGTGTATGAATAACGTGCCAAAAGTGTATGTTTAACGTGCCAAAAGTGTATGTATATCGTATCCAACGTAAATGTTTAATGTGCCAAACTTGTATGTATAACGTGCCAAACGGGAATGTATAAGATGCCCAACGTGTATGTACAACGAGCCCAACGTTGATCTTAAATATGCCGAACTCGTATGTTAATTGTGCCCGACGTGAATGTATAACACGTGTATAACGTACCCAACGTGTATGCATAACGCGCCCAACGTGAATGTTTAATATGCCCAACGTGTATTTTACTGTTCCCAGCGTGTATGTTTAATATACCCTACGGGTATTATAAAGCGCCCAGCGTGTATGTATAATGTACCCAATTTTATGTATGACGTTCCCAACGTGTATGTTTTATTAGCCCAACGTACATGTATATGTTTAGCGTGTCGAACGTGTATGTATAACGTGCCAAACGTGTTTGTCTAATTAGCCCGACGTGTATGCTTTATTTTCCCAAAGTTTGTGTACACCATGCCCAAGGTGAATGTATAACGTGCCAAACGTGTATGTTTAACGTGCCAAAGGTGAATCTGTAACTTGCCCAACGTTCATGTTTTATGTGCACAACGTGTATGTAAATACACAACATGTATGCATACTGTGCCCAACTTGTATGTTTTATTGACCAACATGCATGTTCATTTAAAACGTGCCCAAGTAGTATGTATAACTTGATCAACATGTATACTCAAAAGCGGATGGATGGTCTAGTCAAGGGGCACACACGATGCTGTTTAAGTTCTAACTGTCGCTGAAAATATTACGGTATGAACATGTATGTCGTTGTTCACATGAGACACTTGACTTTGATGCTGAGTACTCTTTGTGCTTCACATATACCAACGAAAGGACAATTATAGCTGGTATCTTGTTATATCTATTTGTAATGACCTTTTCACAGATTTTGGCAGAGATTGAAGTTTGCCATTAAATGCTTTATGCTGATAAATCATGTAAACATTGGATCTAAAATGCTCCAGTAAAAACAAAAACAAGAATAACATTTAAAGAACGAAAAAAGTAACCCTTAACTAGGCTCGAACCACTGACCCCTGTACTAATAGTTTAACGCTTAGACCACTCGGCCATCCGTGCTCAGACAATGAGTGATGTATTTTATACTTCATATAAGCAATTCGAGTAGTATCACAAAATATAACGACAACAGAACTCTCCAAATTATTCAATCGTTTTGCGTTGCAACGCTTTATAATTTTCAGGTTTTTAAATCGTCAAAACATGCAAATAATGGATATTTTAGAGCATGGTAAAAGTTCAGAATTCTGTTTCCTCACAAATATCATAACTACACCGAAAACTTGCGAATCTGAAACACTTTTATTTTTATTTTGTCAATTTACCAAAACGTAAAAAGGTCCCTTGAAACACACTTTCAACAATAACAACCAAAGTGGGGGCATGATTGGGACATGAACATTCGCCACAGACACTCAAACTTACTTGCATATTGCAAAAGCCTATGCCATGGCTTTGCATAAAGATCGGGTGCAGTTATAACACTATTTGTTACGGTGGTTTAAAAAAAATATGTATGTAGTTTGACAGACGAGCCGATTCAATCAATACTACAAACGAAATATAGTAATGTTTAAATAAATATGTAAATATCATGTTAACAAAAATAAGTTCAATATTGAAACTGAGTGGTAAAATAACGGCCCATAACCGGTCGGTACACAATAGCGAACACAGTAAAATCACAAACTTTGATTAATAATATAGCGTACACACACAAATAATTCGGTCAATTAACGATCAATGTGGTAAATACCAACTGGACGATGATCGACTTTTCGTATACTGGTGTACGTAAAGGTGGCAAAAAAGTAATGAACAATTAACTATTTTGAAGGCGTAGATAGAAATCAACGTTAAATAGTATACATGTACATTTATATTAAATAATATGCTCACGTGTTATAGAATATAGACCAGTATTAAAGTAACATATAAACTCGTATTCACGAATTTATTACTTTGGTACATGAACTAACATTAACCCAGTTCAATCCATTAATATTGTTATTTGCCTTTGAATGCGGATCTAAAATATCACATATATGCACTTCTAAAGCAAATCTTACATTGTTCATTACGTCTAGATTAAATATAAACGGGTTGTAATATGAAGAACTAAATCATTTTTAAATATCCCGTAGAAATGTTATTAAAATTAATGCAGAATTTTAACAGTTATCTTTATTAAAAAGAGCACTATCAATCTAATAAAACGTTACAAATGACATTATCTAAAACTATTTACTTTGAAATTTATCTAAAATAACTAAACAGTGAACATGAATTTAACTTGCACTAAATAAGTACCAAATCATTTCTATACAGTATCATTATGTCAACTCTTAGCTATAGATTGGCATATTTATCTCGTCGACAAACCATGATATGAATTGTTCGACCATGCCAGAATACAGGTCCATTCAAGTCCACGTAGGTTACAAAGTATTGAAGGTCGTTTCTTTACAACCATATTCAACTGTGCACGTACATGTTTTAACACATATATGGATGGGGCAATTTAGATGGCAGAGGAAACGTTGGTTATGTATGATTTGATACTTACCAGTATGTAATATGTGTTGCACGTTGCGTTACTTGTGTTCAACCGGCTTCTTTTGCAATCGAACAGTGTGCAATCACTTGTTTAATTGGTGCATTAGAAGTGCATTTGCGTTTACGCATTCACGATACAAGTATTATTAAAGCGACGTATCGATACACTGAAAATAGCTGAACTTGCGTATTTTAATGTACTTCATGTTTCCATAAGTTAAAAGTCGTTGTTTTATATTTTCCTACTATGCGCGACAGTTCTGTTTGTAAAAGTGTCTATAGTTGAACCCTAGGCCTGTGAAAACATGCACATAACAAATATGAGCCTCGTTCTGAAACAACGGGGCTTAATGCATAACGTCAGATTGTGTATTGTCGACGCATGGCCAAGTGTATATACCCTACATGATGTACGGGCCTTAATGTATAACGTCAGATTGGGTATTGTCGACGTAGGGCCAAGTGTATACACCCTACATGATGTACGGGGCTTAACGTATAACGTCAGATTAGGTATTGTCGACGTAGGGTCAAGTGTATATACCCTACATGATGTGGCTTAATGCATAACGTCAGATTGGGTATTTTCGACGTAGGGCGAAGTGTGTATACTCTCCGATGAAAATATGGTAAAATATAGTGCCAAAACCTGTTATGAAATACTAAGATAAAGACGCAACTACATTTACAAATAATGAATATTTAATTTGTATTATTATGTAACTGTGAATATTATATATTTATATGTATATATAATTGTGTATTTGTTGTACATACAAACGTAGATAAATGTTTTATTTATTATTTTACCTATGATTTTATTGTTTAGTTATATCGTTTTATATGGCGTAGGTTCATACATTTTACATTGTCTCATAACTCTATTAAAGTGGTTTTATACATGAACTTGTTTAATTTTCTATATGTTTATATATGTTTTATGAATGTATAAAAGTGAGACTCAAATAAACTTTCTGTCGTCTGTCTGTCTGTCTGTCTGTCTGTCTGTCTGTCTGTCTGTCTGATGTACAAAACATGCGCAGTGTCAAAGTGACTTTCATTTTAGCTCAAAAGATAACTGAGTATTACATGTTAACCGTTTGTATTTTCGTAAACTTGTGATGATAGTGTGTTCTTATTGAATTACCAAATTACAGTCTATGTATATTTTGGCATGTTTATCAGAGCATCAATCAAGAAAAGCCTTACACAGTCGAAAATACCCAACACGAGGATATGTATACAGTACCGGTTCATTGAACCGATGTTAATGAATTCATGAATGAAACTGAAAGTAAAATGTCACATTGTGACAGCGGACTGAAACTACGTATTTCATCATCTATACAGTACAGTGGAGCATACAATACAGGCGACGTGGGCAACTTAACGTTGAGGTTAACCTTAAGAGGATATAAGAAATATCGAACGTTTATATAGCGCAATATTGTACATCGATTCAATAAACACCTCGTTGTATCGCTTATTTCTGCCGATTGTTTATTTACCTAATTACGTTGACAACGTGCAACAATAAAGTTATTATATATAAACTTACCTTTAAATAAGTTACACTCTCTTAATATATATATATATATATCCAATACGCTGTCTAAACCCACTCAAATATTGAGTTGCGAAAAGGGATGTCTGCACAATGTTGACAACCACGTGTATTGATCCACCAATGAAATTATTCGCCTGTGGAGGTGTGTTTGTGATCAACATACACTATGATTTAAATGCACTATTGAACCTTTATTGGTCGATCGCGAAGTATAAACCTCGGTTATGGAATGTTTAAACTACAATATCAGCGTAATACGGATGACCTTACAAGTCGATTGTGTTATGTCACATAATCCGGCCAGTCCGTTTTCAAAAAGTATATCAACAACTTACTATAAGAACATATTTATTTGATTAGATCAGGGATTGTCCGTAATAAGACTTACAGCCATATAATTTAAACGTTTTGGCTATTTCTTATCGAAACTGCAATCGATGATCGATACCCATTTGCTTTGATATGGAAATATTAAGGATATTGTTAATTGTTTTGAATTATAACTTTGAAAAATGCAATTAATACTATCATCATGATGTAGTATTTGTATCGTGTATTATATGAACAAGAGCACCGCATAACGGGTGCCACGCTCGGCTGCGAAAGCTTGTCAGATTTTTTTTTGATTTTTTTTACCTTGACCTTTGACCTAGTGACCCAAAATGGATGTGGCGTGTAGAACTCATCAAGGTGCATCTACATATAAAGTTTCAAAGTTGTAGGTGGAAGCACGTTGATTTTAGAGCCAATGTAAAGGTTTTAGCACGACGCCGGCGGACGGCGGACGTCGGACGGCGGACGACGAGCAGGCTATGACAATACCTCGGATTTTCTCCGAAAACAGCCTCGCTAAAAAAAATGGTGTCATGGTGTTGTTATTGTTGTTGATTATGAAAATAAACATATGAGTGTGATGGTGTTTTCGTTGCTGTTGCTGTTATTTATGATGATGATGTTGATTAACAATGAATATGTTGTGGAGAAGGCTTATGTACTTCTTATTCCACTCTAATGTTTATGGGCACAACCATCAAACATCGAAAACAATGCGCGGTGTTTATTACCGATGTCTTGTTAACAGCAGGACACACTTCCCATAGAAACTACTCGCACTGTCTGTACTTATGTTCACCAAATCATTTCTAAGCAAAATGTTGATCGAGGATGTGAATGATTTTCTATTGTTGCCTATATACATGTATTATGGGCCAGCTATTAGTTGTGAAAGAACTATTCGTAATGTTTGTACATCTACTTATGTTCAACCAAATCATTTCTAAGCAAAATGTTGATCGAGGGATGTAAATGGTTTTCTATTGTTGCCTTTCTATTATGAGCCGGAAGCCTTATTATTGAATAAATTGAGTTGAGTTGAGTTGCTTGATACCAAAGTGTGGCGCAACTGGGCGCTGTTCAGTTTTTTCCATACCAACAGCAATAATAACAACAGTAAAAAGTAAGCGCTATTATTATGATAGGTGTGTTAATACAAATCTTGTAGAAAGACATCAGTGCAACGTTGAAAAAAATCTATAAGTGAATGATTTATAAAAAAAATAGTACACCTTGTTTACGTTTAAAGCATAAAATAATGTCGATATATATCTCTAATAAATTTAATGAAATGAATCGCCTCAATGACAACTTAATAAGCAATTAAGTCAATCAAAGTTAAATTTATATTATCTCAATAGTGTTGCTTAACTGTTATTAAGATACGTGTACGAGTACAACGACTGTAAACATGCATTAAAACGCATTCCTTTAACAATGATTCGTTCATGGATTGTTTCCGAATTTTTTACAGATTCAAAATAGAAAGGAACACCATACACCAGTAAGCGAAATAACAATTATGACTTATATTGAAAATACATTTCGTTCAAGAGTGATCATCATTGGAATTTGATATTGTACAGGGATTGTAAAGCGTTAAACACGAAAAGAAAATATTATTGTTTTCGGTATATTTTTCAACAATACGCGGATTGCCAATATAAAGTATATCAAAACGCTGTAAGCACTGCATGTGTTCTCTATTGTATAACCAGAAGGCATTCTAGTACCGCACGTTGGTGTAAACCCAACTTTGGTCTTCAAAACGAAAGAGTGACCAAAGGGCTTTGAAGTTGTTCATATATATAGTGAAAGGAAACGAACTTTTGTCAGTGCTTAGTACATCCTCCTTTCGTCAGTTCCGTTATCACTCTCATAGGCGTCTTTATCATCAACATCGTGATTGTCATATTTCAACATCATCAAAATCAACATCACCATAAGTACAATCATCATCAAATTGACCTTCATCACTTCTTCACCGTCATTATTGTCACCGTCATAAATAACATTATAATCATAAGCATTTTTTCTCATCATCATGTTATCAACATTGAAATGATAGGTCAATAACCATTCGGTTTCATATGAAAATATGTCTCGATACCGAATTTTTGCTTTGATACTTGTGATTTATACTCGTATCATTATAATATGCATCGTGTATTATTTAAGAAATAGTAAACTCCACTGAGGTCCCTATGGCATTATAGTGACCAGCCAGGCAGCCACAAACTGTATATGGACCGAAGCCGTAGGCTGAGGTCCATATACAATTTGTGGCTGCCAGGCTGGTCACTATAATGCCATTGGGACCGAAGTGGAGTTTACTATTTCTTGTATTACACCGAAGAGTTTCCCTTTTACCATTGTACAGTGTTGTACGATTGTTTATGGTTTAAAAGAGACAAACTAAAGAATTTCGCAGGAATAATGACGTCATTTCGTTAAAAATGACGTCATTTAACAGTAAAACAGTGCAAATTTAGTGGTGTGTTACCCCGAACGGTCCATATTAAAAAAATAGAGACCGGTCCATATACTATTAGTTCATCTATCGCATTTTACAGACTGAAGCCGGTCATATAGATATAGAAGGAACAATATCTCTGAGGTGTAATATATAGAGGATATTTGTTGGATTCGGTGGATTATCGATTTTAATTCACGAGTGATCATAGAAAGTAGTAGAGCTATTTGCGCCACGAGTGAAAATATACATTTTCTATGATCACGAGTGAATTAAAATCGATATTCCACCGAATCCAACAAATTTTCTTTTCATTTTATGCTTTTATTCACAGTTTATATACATTATTAAAGTGTTTAACTAAAGAATTTCGCTGGGATAATGATGTCCTCTTGTAAAAAAAAATGACGTCATTTCACAGTAAACAGTGAAAATTATCGACAATTTTCACTGATAATTTTCACTGTTTGAAACAGTGAAATTATCAGTTTTAATTCACTGATATTTCTCTATAAACCACCGGAAAGCATAAAAGCGTACCTACTATAGTATACTGATACGTGACATTACTTTATTTATAACTATATGCATTAAAGACGATGTACATATGTATAAGTCTTAATAAATTGTCTGTTAATAAAAAAAATGCTGAAAATGTTAATATAGAGGATATTTGTTGGATTCGGTGGATTATCGATTTTAATTCACGATTGATCATAGAAAATAATATTTTCACGAGTGGCGCAGCCACGAGTGAAAATATACATTTTATATGATCACGAGTGAATTAAAATCGATAATCCACCGAACCCAACAAATTTTCTTTTTATTTTATGCTTTATTTCACAGTTTATATATATTGTTAAAGAGTTTAACTAAAGAATTTCGTTGGGAAAATGACGTCATTTCGTCAAAAAAATGACGTCATTTAACATAAACAGTGAAAATTATCGATAATTTTCACTGATAATTTTCATTGTTTGAAACAGTGAAATTATCAGTTTTTATTCACTGATATTTCTCTATAAACCACCGGAAAGCATAAAATAAATTATGGTAATAATTTGATGACGGTTTAGATTTTAATGACGATAAAATCTTAATGAAGGAGACGATGCAGATAATGGCGGTGATGGTAGTATGGTGTTTTTGTTGTTGTATGTTGATAAGCGAACAACTAAAAACGATAAACAACGATAAATAAAACAATATTTTAAAATGATAATATCGCATTTGGGATACAAATCTTTGCAATTGACTTTTAATTTAAAAATGATACGCCAGTAAAAATAAATTGTGTCAAAAATGATTCCAATTGATGTGTTTGTTTGCTTAAGTGTGAATCCTGATTAAAAAATGAAAAACTACGAATTACTAAATTTAATTTACGTTATATTGTAACAGGATGTGAAATTTTACCAACACGTTTAATGTCTTAGTTTTCTTACAATAAAAAACAATAATATTTATTATGTGTGCATTAATAATCCGGTATGCCCATATGCCTCAAGCAATTTCACTGATTGATTGCGAGTAGTGTACACATACAAAGCTAAGTAACGGGCCACGGCTATGAAAATACAGCGACCCGGATACACTTTAACAAGCTCTAGGTTAATGTTTAAATTCGTGAAATTAAAAATACCAATTAAGTGATCAGGAAGTTTGAAACATTGCAACATTCGGGTTGACTTAACAACGTGCATGAGTTTATCAGATCAGACTATGATGCACAATTCCAATGTATTGTTATAAAAATATCATCTAATTTACTATATCATCATTATCACGCTGGGTATGCGGATACTTTGATAACAGATGGCACTTCGATACCAGATAACAACAAAAGCCACGCGCGAGAGGTAAGTTCATTAGTTTTTTTTTAAAGTTATATCATAAAGATGAGTTTTTTTAGACAAGGCGCCTGTTTAAGTGTATAATTGGTGTATCCTTTTCAATCGCCAAGAAAAACATCACGGGAGAATGGTAGATTTTTCCCCTAAAAAATAGAAAATTCGGTCGGAAAACAGCATAAACGGGATGAACAGTAAACATTTCAACAAAATAAAACTACTTAGAAATATTGCAAGACATTTTTTGATATTCCAGCATGTAGAGTAATCACTGTGCTTCAAATACTGAAATTTTGATAGTATTCAATGAAATATAAACGAAGATAGAGCATGTTTTTATAGGTGGTATTCATGAAGATGCGGATACTTTGATTCCCGATATAGGGCACTTCAGATAACAGAGACTTTCAACAAATTGGGCACTCTGATAACCGAGTTTTATCTTCTACCTGAAATGCATTTATATATATTATAGCTATTCTTACCAAACATTTTGAAGTACGAATCAATTTGAATTGTCAAGCCCGACACATTGGGATTCTATGCATAACGTAATTACATACACATGTAAAATATAACCAATGGCGTTGTTCGTTTTCAAAAATATTATTACAATTAATTTATATAATTAATATTATAAGTGCAAATTTTAAATAAGATTCAAAAGCTCATTTCTGAAGTAATATATTTCAAGTGACGACCGAAAATAATTGTCTAAATAATAAACTTGTTTTAAGTGGTAAATTGAGATTAAGAGAATTGAAGATACAACAGATCATGTGGATCAACACGACTGTGTTCAATTGAACTTATAGCAGGACTCTAGACAATGGGAGCAAGGGGTCTTAAAGCGGCCAATACACCTCATAAAATCCTTTGTAAATGGTGCTTATTAGAATCGCATCATGAAGACGATACTAATGCGTAGCCACAAAATTTAAAAGAGATTGGAAAACTCCCTTTATATTGAGCTCTACTTATAGGAGGCACTTCCCTTCACACTTCCCTTTCCCTTTTATTATCATATTCTAAAGGGATAAGAACATGTTTCGGTAATTCGTTTTTAATTAACGTCAGTACATACATTTTTATTTATTGCCTGCTTACTATAGCAGTATTTCACAGCGAATTCTGCATTTCTGATTCACTAGAGTGTGTTATAACTGGTAAAAAGTGTCGAGTTATCTGGAATCGAAGTGTCATTGTCTTTGAGATGATCAGTAAACGAAGTGCTCATGAAAATTTGGCATCCGACTCTTAAAACATGTGAATTTCCTCAAATACGTTATTCAACTAAAATTTAACATGTTGTAACATTAATGGACATATTGATCTTTTATTTCAATTAGTTGGCACGTTCTTGATTTATTTCCAAGTATTTTTATTTTGTTAAAATACATACTGATCATCGAATTCATGACGATTATCGATGAAATGTTATCTCTTTTTTATAATCCACTGTTTTTTTTTCACGACTTTCTTGCTCCGCAATACGAAGTTCTACTACCATTAATCGACCATTCAATGTTACGTGTCTGAAAAACAAATGAACAGAACATAAATGCAAAAAAAGCTGAAGAACTCAACTCTCGCGCGTGGCTTTTGTTGTTATCTGGTATCGAAGTTCCATCTGTTATCGAAGTATCCGCATACCCGGCGTGATTATGCATGCGTTAGCAAAATAATTTATCATGCCAACGGTACCTTTTCTGTTCGCGTATACACGCTGGGTATGCGGATACTTTGATAACAGATGGCACTTCGATACCAGATAACAACAAAAGCCACGCGCGAGAGGTAAGTTCCTCAGGTTTTATTAAAGTAATATCATAAAGATTAGTTTTTAAGACAAGGCGCATGGTCGAGTTTATAAATGGTGTATCCTTTTTATATTGGAAAGAAAAAATCACGGAAGAATGGTAGATTTTGCTCCCAAAAATAGAAAATTCGGTCGGAAAACAGCATGAACTGGATGAACAGTAAACATTTCAACAAAATAAAACTACTTAGAAATATTTCAAGAAATTGTTTGATATTCCAGCATGTAGGGTAAGCACTGTGCTTAAAATACTGAAATTTTGATAGTACTCAATGAAATATAAACGAAGATAGAGCATGTTTTAATAGGTGGTATTCATGAAGTTGCGGATACTTTGATTCCCGATATAGGGCACTTCGGATAACAGAGACTTTCAACAAATTGGGCACTCTAATAACCGAGTTTTATCTTCTACATGAAATGCATTATGTATATTATGGCTATTCTTACCCAACATATTGAAGTACGAATCAATTTGAATATTCAAGCGCGACACATTGGGAATCTATGCATAACGTAATTACATACACATGTGAAATATAATCAATGGCGTTGTTCGTTTTCAAAAATCTTATTACTATTAATTTAAATAATTAATATTGTAAGTGCAAATTTTAAATAAGATTCAAATGCTAATTTCTGTTTATATAATTATGTCACGTATATCCAAGCTCGTATGCAGAATGGTTTGTGTTTATATTAATAACAACGACGGGTATGCACAACTTTGACACCACCATCGTGTGATTAAATCGACCGCCTGTACCATTATTGCTATTTTTTATTTCATGGCATTGAGCCAAAAAGTTCTAATAGAATTTCGGACCTGCACCGCTGCTGAAATTTAGCTCTTAGCAGTTTTAGCGGAGTGATGTTTCATGACACGCTATCTAGTATATAAGTAAATGGCCTTAGTACCTTCATTAGGACATAATTATACATGCTTTAGATCAGCCGTTTCGCTACAAAGAATGTAATTTAAAATTTAGTACATGAGGTTAAACAATTTTAAATTAACATCTTCGATATGTCTGATGAGTTACATTTTAAATGTAATTTAAAATTGTTAAGCTTGTGTACTATGCGAAGATCCAGATGTTGGGTGACTCGAAAACTGGAAAATGTATGGTCATAAAGACTGTACTCATTAGGCATATCGAATTAGTTTCACGTGTGTCTATCACATTTATACGAAATCATTATCATATTCCAAAGTGATAATAACATATATCGGTAATTCGTTTTTCATTTACGTCAGTTCATACATTTTGATTTATTGCCTGCTTACTTTAACAGTATTCCACAGCGAATTCTGCATTTCTGATTCACTAAATAGAGTGTGTTGTATCTGGTAAAAAGTGTCGAGTAATCTGGAATCGAAGTGCCATTGTCTTTGAGATGATCGGTAAAACAAGTGTCCATGAAAATTTGGCATCCGACTCTTAAAACATTTGAATTTCCTCAAATACGTTAGTTAACTAACATTTAAAATGTTGTAACATGAATGGGCATATTGATCTTTTATTTCGATTAGTTGGCACGTTCTTGCTTTTTTACAAGTATTTTAATTTTGTTGAAATACGCACTGATCATCGAATTCATAATGGTTATCGATGGAATTTTATCTTTTTTTGAATTATAATCCACTGTTTTTTCACGATTTTTTACTCCGCAATACGAAGTACTATACCATTAATCGACCAAACAATATTACGTGTCTGGAAACAAAATGAACAGAACATAAATGCAAAAAAGCTGAAGAACTCACCTCTCGCGCGTGGCTTTTGTTGTTATCTGGTATCGAAGTGCCATCTGTTATCGAAGTATCCGCATACCCGGCGTGGTATAAGAAACAGGCGATTTTGCACAATTCTTTCTCAATTAACATGCAGTATTTCAGTTGTTTCTGTTTTCGTTGAGTGTTTTACGAGCTAAGTGCATAAGATTCTTTATCAATTAAATCTTCTTAACAGATTAATGATAAATTCACCAAGAAATATATATATATTTAAAAATATATACAGCGTCGATTATATTGGGTGTTGGTAAAAGATAAAGAGTTACATAAAAGAAATCAAAGATAGCGAATGCCTTTTTCTGTGCAGTTTTTACCTGTATCAAATGCAAATCAGTTACGGGGTGTAGCGCCAGATTTCGTGACTTATTTCGCAGTATAAGATATTATTTATCATACATGTCTATCTATAAATACAGAACAGAACATATGAATCAAACCGGTCACATCCGAATCATCCATACATACATGTATTTGAAATATTTATACGCGCGTTCTTTGAGCAGCCATGTTTAAGTGGTTTGTCGGACATTGATATTTGATTCGATTTATAAAAGTATCGCTGATCATCGCGCTCATGCTTTATACATTGCTCAAAATAGTGGAATATTTCTTTATTATCTTAATCAAAACTTGGACTCATCGTGGAGTTGCTGAAAACACATACAGAATCGATTATTGACATACCATAACATTGTCGCCGAATGTCATTAGATACTTCAGGTGAAAATTAAATTAAGTAATATTGTTAACGCGCTTGCGTTTATACATCGAATCTTTTACCGACCGCGAACTAAACGCGATACCTTTCGGGATGGAATGCAATGCATTTAAGTGAGGTTACGATTCCACTGCTGGAACGACGGTTTGTTTAAAGATTAATACTGAAACATGTTCAACGGTCAATTTCGAAAGCATGTTTAAGTACATGTATTTTGGTCAAAACAAATACAAGGATAGTGAACAACAATACTAATAGGATCTCAAATATACTAGTGCACAGATTGCTATACGGTAGTCATTACTAAATATGAGAAGACGGCCTTTAAGTACAAATGCTAGAGGGACGCACACGCACGCACACACAAACACGCACACAGACTGTACTGATGTCGAGAGTCGAGTGTGAAATCGATCTGTCCCCCCAAGCGAAACCTATCTACTAGTATCCCCCAAGCCTTTTTTTATAAGAGATACATTTCATCATGCGAACAAGCAGTTTATGATTTTGCAAAACGCACTGTAGTATCCCTGTTATACCCTATACTTCACAAAAATAGAAAGTCGATTGAATTACCTTTTCAATGTTGATGTGATAACTGTTTTTATATTGCAAGTTTTATATTGCGAACAGTTTCTGGCCTACATGCGGGAAATTTATTTCAAATTTCATTGGACGCTTCCAAAGGTCAGCTAATTTGAGAAGCTGGGTTAAACAGCTACGCCGAAAAAATCTCTACTCGCTTCGAAAGAAACCTCTCTGCGCGAATGCGGATTAAGCGTGAAACTATTGCATCTCATAAAAAATATATTAAACAGTTCCAACAGTTTGCACTTAAACCTCGGCGTGTGCGTGATTAGGTGAATCGAAGTAAACCCAAGCTACGGCCAATATTTTGTACTATTTTTATAAGTGGTTTAAAAGTGGAACACATATTTTGAACACGAAGTTCTACGAGGATATGGCAATAAATGATACCCCTAGACTTAAAAGTGTTCATAAGCTTAGTCTATCATTTGATCAAATGACTTAGTTTCTGACCCCACGTGATCCCGTTTTGAGCTCGGCCGAGATATCATTTGGACAAAAAAAATCGAAAAACATGCGGCCTTAATACTGTTTAAAATACACGAACGCAACACGACCACCAAATGGCGAGCACAGTGCTAAAAAGCAACACAAATCCGTTTTTCAAGTTGTTATTGTATACTGTCTAGACAAATTAAACAAATTAAACAACAAAGAGTGCATGTAAATCAAGTATTTATTAGCATAAATCGCGTACGCATGTGTAAGAATGCGTATTGCAGATAAATTCCAAATCTTTCAGCCCATGTGTATTGATTGTTGCAATAGCTACACACTTAATGCACATACAGGTGTGGCATTTCAATATTTTAAAGCAAATTGTACAATTTATTTCAAAACACTACTTTTCTACTACAGCAAACATGTTAACAAGCATACTTAAACAAAAATCAGTTTTATCCCAGTCAGAACTGAACTTTTTTTGTGCACTTTAAACATTATGACATTATTTTAAGAGTTCCGTCCTTGTTGCGAGGTTAATAAATTATCAATTCAAATACTGTCAAATAGTCGTTTACACATTTCTTGTGAAAACCGCAGGAACAACTTATTAAAAATTATGTGTATTCATAAAACCATGTATGTTACTTCATTAACATTATTAAATACCCTCAAACCCATCTGTCAATTCTTCTTCATGTCCCCAATACATCAGCAGAGCGTCAAGTACGTGTAAAATTGCAAAAGAACAAGATGTGTTTGAGAAACACAATGTGCCCCTATATGACGTTTGACCTTGAAGGATGACCTTGACCCTTCACCACTCAAAATGTGCAGCTCCATGAGATACACATGCATTTCAAATATAAAATTGCTAGCTTCAATATTGCAGAAGAGACATAACATAAGCAATTTTGACCCATATATTTGACCTTGAAGGATGACCTTGACCTTTTACCACTCAAAATGTGCAGCTCCTTGAGATACACATGCATGCCAAATATCAAGTTGCTATCTTCAATATTGCAAAAGTATTCATAAAATAAGCGATTTGGGCCACATATGTTTGACCTCTGACCTTGAATGATGACCTTGACCTTTCACCACTCAAAATGTGCAGCTCCATGAGATACACCTGCATGCCAAATATCAAGTTGCTATCTTCAATATTGCAAAAGTATTCATAAAATAAGCGATTTGGGCCACATATATTTGACCTATCACCTTGAAGGATGACCTTGACCTTTCACCACTCAACATGTGCAGCTCCATGAGATACACATGCATGCCAAATATCAAGTTGCTATCTTCAATATTGCAAAAGTATTCATAAAATGAGCGATTTTGGCCACATATATTTGACCTCTGACCTTGAAGGATGACCTTGACCTTTCACCACTCAAAATGTGCAGCTCCATGAGATACACATGCATGCCAAATATCAAGTTGCTATATTCAATATAGCAAAAGTTTATGCAAAATGTTAAAGTTGGTGCAAACAGACCAACCTAAAGACCAACGAACCAACAGACAGGGCAAAAACAATATGTCCCCCACTACTATAGTGGGGGACATAAAAAGCATTCATCAAAAAACATACCGTAATTTTGACACATTTTACACTTCCATTGCTAATGATTTTTATTCACCACAATTGACAACAGTATATTTAAATGAAAATATACTCAAGGCTACTTCAAGAAGTATTGTAAGTATTTTATACGAACTGTCAGAAAAAAGAAAAGCTGACAAACATTAAACATAGCTATATGAAGAGAAAATAATGTTTTTAAGGTTTTTAAAGCCAGTGTAAAGAAAGGTGCCAAATAAGAAAATGTCTCCAACTTACCAAATCGTTTTTAGTGTACTCTTCAATTTACTTAATGAAAATATATATTAAATAATTGAAACAAAAATGCCCTAACATGAGAAAAGCTGTTATTAATTACAACAGGGTTTATAATGTTCGTAAGAAAGTGCACCATAAGAAGGGAAATAAAAAACAATGTTATTTTTTTTAAACACAATACAATTAGCTTGAATTAAGGTGTTAACACTTGAAAACATGGTACTAAGAATACACTTGATGGCAACAAGAGGTACAGTTATACATCACAGCACACAAGGAGCTCAGCTTCAAACGGACGCCTAAATAAAAGTCAGTAAATTAATTTTGCTAGGGAGCACTCGGAGCAGTCTATGCAATTACTAGTGTCATATACAGGTACATGTAGATCTGAAGTGTGACAGTAAACTCAGGGCTGCAGAGTTCCATGTTGTAATTCAATTAAACTTATTAGTTTAAGTCAATTTAAAGTCATGTTTATCAAAAGCTTGAAAGGTTTCCTTTCACGTGGAGAGAATTTCTTTTTTTGAAAAGAACAGATCTTTTTAACTCTTCAAGACACAAGTGCATTGAATCAACTTATTTGTATTTCGTGATCAGGTGAGCTTAAAATATACAAAAGCAGTTTATATATTCAAATAATTTATGGCTGGATTATCAATACCTTAAACTATTAACAAGTGCCTGAGTAATTTATTTGATGAATCTTAGGAATTTTAGTATTTTTTCAGTGATTTGATTTGAGGTGAAAAATCAACATAAACATGGCACAATAACATGGCCAATATTATTTTTTTTTTTGTATGAGTAAGATCATCGTATAATACAATAAATGATAAATATCTGAAATTTAAATATTGAAGTGAACCATCAGAACTGTGTGCAGGTGCGTTATGAAGAGTGTATCCTCTTTATTAAATAAAATCTCAGACAAGCTTATGTTATCAGTAACAAAATTATAGTAAAAATATTGCTTAATTTAACCCATTTATGCCTAGTGGACTCTCCTATCCTTCTAAATTGGATCAATTAATTTCCAAAATTAGGGATGTCTAGTATATTTATTTCTATATTAAGAATATTTCTTAACGCACAGACCCGGATGAGACGCGGCATTATGCGGCATCTCATCTTGGTCTACGCTTTTTGCCAAGGCCTTTTTTCTAGACGCTAGGCATAAACGGGTTAAAAGATAGCAATAGCATTGCATTCATTGTTTGAACTATTACAAATCTAATAACCGACAATGTTTCAGAACAATCACATAACACATTAAATATTTATAAAATTTATCAAGACCTTGGCTATCCAGTTTAAAGGCGAAAACTGTGAACATGGAGGTCCATTTCACTAACAGTAAATCACGGTTTAATTCATACAAGGTACAAAGTTAACTGACATACAAAGACAGGTGATTAATTGGCACAAAAAATACTACAAAGAAGAAAACCATGCAGAAATGTATCATTTTATAGTTACAGTTACAATATCCATTCCTATCTTCCACAAGATATGTTCAACAATGCTGATCAAGCTTCCATCAATATTTCATAAGACAATTAATACATTACACATATAAAATCTAAATAAATAGTCAACAGCAACTTTGATAAGGAAGGAAACTAACAAATATAAACAATGTACATGTGGGCAATTTATAAATCATTAACCTGTAAAAATCTCTCTAGCAATATTCTCATTTAAGACGTGTTGTGGGAAAACCTAGCTAATTGTCAATGCCTAAATAATCATTTAGGATAAGCCCCTCTGCCTCCTGATGAATTATGGTAGACTTACTTTTACAGTAATATGAAAGTGAAGTGTCCTGTTGGATACGTCTTTATGGATGAATTCAACCTGGTTTTCACATTAAATGCTTAAATTTCCTGTGTGAAAATTCCACGCCTGTTGGTTATTTTGACAAACAAACAAGCCAAATTCAGAGATAAATGATGTATGCTACAGGTTAAAATTAACTCAGAAAGGTTAATATGGTGAAAGAATTGAGAACATTTACACATATTTTAAGAAGAGATGCGTTTGTTAGAAACACAATGCCCCCTGCTGCGCCGCTTTGAAGCCATATATTTGACCTTTGACCTTAAAGGATGACCTTGACCTTTCACCACTCAAAATGTACAGCTCCATGAGATACAAATGCATGCCAAATATCAAGTTGCTATCTTCAATATTGCAAAAGTTATTGCTAAAGTTTAACCAAGGTTAAAGTTTGTGAAAGAAACATACAATGATAGACAGACACGTGCAATGACAGACAGACAGGCCAAACACAATATACCCCCGATCATTCGATCCGGGGGCATTAAAATAATTGTCTTATCCAAGTTTCTTTTTTATTCAAAGCTAAAACCACTTACATGAACGCATAGTACAGACTTCTAATTCAGGTCTTAGTAGGTTAATATTTCTAAGGAAGATGCTTAGACAATTCAAATAGTCTTTAAATAACAAGACATTGCATGAGTCAAATTCAAAAATAGGTGACACAAACAAGTTCAAACTGGGAACATTCCATTACTATGAAAGTGCTATTGCTTTCTGATCTACGACCACAGATGTTCTTACTATGTTCACATTTGCACCTACATGTAAGTGTTACGTAATCAGTCCATGGCAAGGGAGGTAAACTTCAGGTGATCAGTCCCTTGCAAGGGAGGTAAGAAAATCTTTCACATCATCCATTTCCTGCAATTAGAAAGAACATGAATAGTACTACAAATTATAGAAATTAAGCAATAAACACAAAATAGATCAATCTTAGTCAAATACTTCACGCCATCCAACAGTATGCACAGTCTCATTGGCTAACCAATAAAAATAAAATGTACAATCAATTTTTACCGGCATACTATTAAACAAACTAAACTTGAGTAGACTATAATTTATTGTTGAATTAATTTGAAAAGATTATGAGCTGGTTACTACGCCAAGAACATTTTATAACGAGTGATCTATGTACAGTTGTAATATTTTTCTCTTTAACATTTAAATGTGATTCCAACAGCATGGCTTGATTGATATGTCTCTACTGAACTCGGTTCAATAAATTAAGGTTTTAAGCCTGAAATGACCTTACAGTAAAATCATTTTGTACATTTCCATCAACTTGTGTGGACTCCAAGTAGGTGCATAAAACTAAGATAATTTGGCCTAAATCAAAACAAGATATCGGTTCTAGAAGTAAAAAACAAACAAACTGGTTTTAAAAGTAAACTTATACACAACTCAGAAATTGCAGTGCCTTTGTGGTATAGAGGTTACACACTTAGTATCATAACTTTATTACTCATTTAAAATTCTTAACCCTTTCTCTCTCAGAAGCAAAGGGAAAACAAGAAACCGTCGGAGATGGGTGATGCTCCCAAAGTTTTTTTTGGTCACATTATTGCACTATATATTCAGATTAAAGGAAACGTCTTGAGGGGCATAACTTTGGACAAAATAATACCATGGATGGTTTAGCAACTTAAAAATTTCAAAGGGCCATAACTCATCTAACCAGAACCCACTAATTACATGCGCATCTCCTCAAGGTAGTTAAGCTTCCCATAAAGCTTCATTGAAGTCCAGTCAGTTGTTGGGGAGAAATAGCCCGGACAAGAATTGCACTATATGTACAGTTTATAGAAAATTTCAAAGGGCCATAACTCTGTGAAAAATCATCCGACCATAACCGGCTGATAAAATGCACATCCCCTGTTGGTAGTGAAGCTTCCCATAAAGTTTCATTGAATCCCCGTGATAAATTGCTGAGAAATAGCTCAGACAAGAATTGCACTATATGTACAATGGAAAATTTCAAAGGGCCATAACTCTGTGAAAAATCATCCGACAAGAACTGGCTGATAATATGCACATCTCCTCTTGGTAGTGAAGCTTCCCATAAAGTTTCATAGAATTCCGGTCATTAGTTGCTGAGAAATAGACCGGACAAGAATTGCACTATAGACCGTTCCGTAATTTAGTAATTACCCAATTATCTCCCCTGAATACTCTCCGCGTCCGCCATTACACTACTGCCAAACAACCGGTAACATATATAAGAGAGCACCGATTATTCAACGGGTGAATTTCTTTCTTTTTGTAAAACTTGTTTGTTTGTCATGCAAATTGTATGAAATAAAGTTTTTCTGCTAGAGGAGATGTTAAGTCAGTGTTATAACAGAAAAATGTTTGAAAAACGTGCATTTTTTAGGTATTTGTCTAGGAAAATAAACACGTTGACACATTTAAAAAAAAACATTTAATTAAACTAAATGCAATATTTATCATTTGATTATATGCATCAATCTTAAAATCGCGTAATCCTTTGCATTCCAGTGTTGAATTGTCCGTTTGTTCTGCATAATCTGATTATCTCGTTTTGATCAGATATTATCCAGACTTAACTAACAACATGGCGTCATCCCGGGGTGTCATAAACCACACTGGGTGGCAGATGACAGTCTGGTCATTAAACACAATTGATGATGCCACCGTGTTTTCTCTTTCTGGTAGTATTAAGCAGTCATTTGGTTTAATATTTTACCTCCGACATACTTAACAGTTGCGTTCATTAGATATGTTACATATTGTACAAATTAAAAGTTATGTCCAATATAGAATATTTGAAATTGTACACCGTAAAGATACTAGCCCGTTTAATCCCTGGTTTAATTTATGAAAAAAATAATTTGATAATTATAAAATTTACCTAAAAACATAACATTTAGCATATTTAGCGGGTATCGGTTAATTAAAACTACGTCATTTCGTATGAAGATTTAATGTTACGGCAATGCACGAACGACATCATAAAACAAGAAATTACATTTGACACGAACGGGGGTAAATAATGTTTAAAAAAAATATTAATATAGATATATGTGTGTTAAAATGTTAGATATTTGCCACTCATACTCACTAGTAACGAGTTTTCAATATACATGAATACACAGTTCAAATTGCATCATGTAAAGTTGTGTTTTTCAGTTGTATGTTAATATTCCTCAATAGCGTCATTCTCTGTACAAAACCCATCAAATTAAAATTACATGTTAATACTGTCATGCACTTCGCTTTTAATAGGGCTTTGTAGTACGTTTATTTTCAATGCACCCCTTATACTTTCTATTACTCACGTGTTTATCACACTAACGTACTCATGCCATTCATAATTATATTTTTATAATTAGATGTATTACTATTGTAATTTATTGAAGCTTTTCTGCAAAAAATATTACGGCTTATGCATAGAGCTCTTTGTTGTGTCAAATTGTCGGCCTTTCAGTCTTCAGATAATCTTTAATTTGATGCTTATGCCGCGTTTTTAAAGTTGCAAATAAATGTATTAATAAATTCGTTTGGGGCTTAATAATATATTTTTGAAATATTATTTAGGTGTTTTTTTCGGAGTTTTTTTGTGTGGATTAATAGACTAAACATTTGGTGTCGTTATCCATATGTTTTGCGTTACTTCAAAGACCGTTAAAATACATTTTTTAGTATTTTTTAGCTTTATAGCTGTTAAATGATTCACAGATGAAAATATAGATATATCACATAGATCACATTCTCTTCATCTTCCGAATAATCACATAAAATATCGTCAAGATCAATATCACTCTCTCATGATAAAAAGCTCGTTTTTTTAACGTGACATAATTCCATCTAAAAAAAATTAAATATAAATCCAAACCACAATTTTTTATCTTTGATATCAGTTAGAACAAGAAAAATAAAGGAAGGCGTATCAAAAATATCATACTTAATATAATATGTTATGATTTTGGAATGTAGATTTTTACCACATGAGACCAATTACAAACAATTAGCGGTAATTAATTGCGCGAGAATCTTTAATAAGTATTAATTAAAATATAAATTGCTTGATGTTGCGGCTATTAAAATCAACACAACAATACATGTGTGCATTGTTTGTGAAACGTTAAAAGTAACAAGTCTAATCAAAGACATAGTATGAGCGACTGAACCGGCAAATTTTCGCCGATGATTACCACTTGATTACAGATATAAAAAAAAACAAATACACGAAAGCATTTTAAACATTTTATTTGTAACAATCAATCTCAACTTCAAACAATCATTTAAACAACAAAAATGTGATAATCGCCTCACATTAATTCATTAAGTAATTTATTTATCCGACAACAGTTAAGCGGGTATTCTCTACGTTTTTGGCTTTTGGAATCGCAGTCTCGCACCAGTTAGCAGCAGTGTAATGGCGGACAGTCACGTGACTGACAATATGGCGGCGGTCAATTTATCGATTATGGAACGGTCTATATGTACAGTTAATGGAAAATTTCAAAGGGCCATAACTCTGTGAAAAATCATCCGACCATAATCGGTTGATAATATGCACATCTCCTGTTGGTAGTAAAGCTTCCCATAAAGTTTCAATGAATTCCCGTAATAAGTTGCTGAGAAATAGCTCGGACAAGAATTGCACTATATGTCCAATGGAAAATTTCAAAGGGCCATAACTCTGTGAAAAATCATCCGACGAGAACCGGCTGATACTATGCACATCTCCTCTTGATAGTGAAGCTCTCCATAAAGTTTCATTGAATTACCGTAATAACAGGGCTTGAATTTAACTTTTTTTCTACTTGCGAAACATACTAAATAATACCAACTCGCAAAATCAAAAACATTTTTGCAAATTTTAGTTTTATATTAAGTTCTTTTCCCCAGTTTTTACTGTTTTCATAGACAGATTTAATTTCTGTTTTTTTTTCCTAACTCAACGGTTAACTTTGCTTTATCTTTCATATTGTTATTTCCGACTGTGGGCAAAAAGAAACTAGTTATTTTTTCGCTATGTCGCCATGTCTGTTTAAGTTAAATGAACACTTGTGAATAGTAGACTGTTTCACGTTCTGTGTACCAATACCATCCGCGTATCTGTACTATAAGTATACCAGTCTACATACAAGGTGCGTGCTTCTGCATACGGGTTTGACATTCTATAAATTGACCTACGGTTTATTGTTCATGACATGGAGCGCATTTAGCAATATTACTTGTGTTTTTTTCAGTATTTCTTTACTCGCAAAAAAATACTAGTGGCTTAAAAGTTAACTCACAATCGGTATTTTTCACTCGCATTTTGTGAGTGTGCGAGTGATAATGTCGAGCCCTGAATAAGTTGCCGAGAAATAGCTCGGACAAGAATTGTACTATATGTACAATGGAAAATTTCAAAGGGCCATAACTCTGTGAAAAATCATCTGGCGAGAACCGGCTGATAATATGCACATTTCCTCTTGGTAGTAGAGCTTCCCATAAAGCTTCATTGAATTCCGGTCGTTAGTTGCTGAGAAATAGACCGGACAAGAATTGCACTATATGTACAGTTAATGGAAAATTTCAAAGGGCCATAACTCTGTGAAAAATCATCCGACCAGAACCAGCTGATAATATGCACATCTCCTCTTGGTAGTGAAGCTTCCCATAAAGTTTCATTGAATTCCGGTCATTAATTGCTGAGAAATAGCCCGGACAAGAATTGCACTATATGTACAGTTAATGGAAATTTTCAAAGGGCCATAACTCTGTGAAAAATCATCCGACCAGAACCCGCTTATATGCACATCTCCTCTTGGTAGTGAAGCTTCCCATAAAGTTTCATTGAATTCCGGTCATTGGTTGCTGAGAAATAGCCCGGACAAAAATTGTGCACGGACGGACACACGGACGGACGGACAGATGAAGCGGCGACTATATGCTCACCCCAAAATTTTTTGGGGGAGCATAATGAATATGTGCAAACAGCATAAAACCAGAACAGCCAGCAAGTAACTCGGGGAGTTGCCGCTTCGTCTGTCCGTCCGTCCGTGTGTTCGTCCGTGCACAATGTTTGAATTTCCACCACTCAAAATGTGCAGCTTTATGAGAAACACATGCATGCCAAATATCAAGTTGCTATCTTCAATATTGAAAAATGTGTTTGTCATAAACACTATGTCCCCTTCTGCCCCGCTTTGGGTTTTGTTTTTTTTACCTTTGACCTTGAAGGATGACCTTGACCTTACACCACTCAAAATGTGCGGCTCCATGAGATACACATGCATGCCAAATATCAAGTTGGTATCTTCAATATTGCCAAAGTATTCATAAAATGAGCGATTTTGGCCACATATACTTGACCTCTGACCTTGAAGGATGACCTTGACCTTTTACCACTCAAAATGTGCAGCTCCATGAGATACACATGCATGCCAAATATCAAGTTGGTATCTTAAATATTGCCATATCAAGTTGGTATCTTAAATATTGCCAAAGTATCTATAAAATGAGCGATTTTGGCCACATATATTTGACCTCTGACCTTGAAGGATGACCTTGACCTTTCACCACTCAAAATGTTTGGCTCCATGAGATACACATACATGCCAAATATCAAGTTCCTATCTTCAATATTGCAAAAGTATTCATAAAATGAGCGATTTTGGCCACAAATATTTGACCTCTGACCTTGAAGGATGACCTTGACCTTTCACCACTCAAAATGTGCAGCTCCATGAGATACACATGCATGCCAAATATCAAGTTGCTATCTTGAATATTGAACAAGGGCTGTTTGTAAAACATGCATGCCCCCCATATGGGCTGTCCGTTGTAGTGGCAGCCATTGTGTGAATACGATTTTTGTCACTGTGACCTTGACCTTTGACCTAGTGACCTGAAAATCAATAGGGGTCATCTGCGAGTCACGATCAATGTACCTGTAAAGTGTCATTATCCTAGGCAAAACTGTTCTTGAGTTATTATCCGAAAATCATTTTACTATTTCGGTTTCAGACATATTGTCTCATAAGGTTGGAATCTTGTCAGACAGTAGCTGATCTGTTTCAGACATATTGTCTCATAAGGTTGGAATCTTGTCAGACAGTAGCTAATCTGTTTCAGACACATTGTCTTATAAGGTTGGAATCTTGTCAGACAATATCTAATCTGTTTCAGACACATTGTCTTATAAGGTGTGAATCTTGTCAGACAGTAGCTAATCTGTTTCAGACATATTGTCTTATAAGGTTGGAATCTTGTCAGACAGTAGCTGATCTGTTTCAGACATATTGTCTTATAAGGTTGGAATCTTGTCAGACAGTAGCTGATCTATTATTCTGAGATGCATGCTTGTTGCTTATCAACTTTCAACTCCATTGAAAGCAATTTTGTAAGACAGCACCTGAATATGTTTGTGAGAAATTGTAATTGTTTGTCACTGTCATAATTTCAACATTTCACTGTAATAACGCAGGGTCGACTGCAATTTTTAACTAGTGACCTGAACATCAATAGGGGTCATCTGCCAGTCATGATCAATGTACCTATGAAGTTTCATGATCCTAGGCGTAAGTGTTCTTGAGTTATCATCTGGTAACCATTTTACTGTTTCGAGTCACTGTGACCTTGACCTTTGACCTAGTGACCTGAAAATCAATAGGGGCCATTTGCCAGTCATTATCAATGTACCTATGAAGTTTCATGATCCTAGGTGTAAGCGTTCTTGAGTTATCATCCGGAAACCATTTAACGATTTCGAGTCACTGTGACCTTGACCTTTGACTTAGTGACCTTTAAATCAATAGGGGTCATCTGCCAGTCATGATCAATGTACCTATGAAGTTTCATGATCCTAGGCGTAAGCGTTCTTGAGTTATCATCCGGAAACCATCTGGTGGACGGACGGACGAACCGACCTACCGACATGAGCAAAACAATATACCCCCTCTTCTTCGAAGGATGGCATAATAAACTTGCCTGTTCACATGAGGAGTGGCCCATATTCTGATATGTGTGAAAGGTGTGCTTTGATGTCATCTGTTTGATCTTCTCCCCGGACATCTGGCCCCAGGGGAGGGGCACCAGGGGGTCAGCGTTCCCATGACCTTGAAACGTTGGAATGTCCTTATTCACTTCAGAGAATACCTGCAAAAAAATCATTTGCATTCAAATTGGCTAAGGTTCGACTGAGATAATATTTAGTACATAAGCAAATGTGCACCTTTTTCTCATAAATACTGAGCAAAAAATATATCATTAAATCACATGTTCAATATAAGCAGAAACACTAGAGATTTAATCTCATAACTACATGTTGTTGTTTTTTAAATAGTTTAACTTTCCAAGTTTGACCAGTGAATCACAGTAGATGCACAGTATGACAAACATATAATCCGATATAGGACTCACAAAATCGAAAACTGACTTATTTCAATCACTTAAAATGGTTACAATTATTGAGAATTTGTAAAATAGTTGGAAAAAAACACAATCTCCCATAAGATGTGAACAACAGTATGATACACTCATAGAACTCTCACGCTAGGGAACTTTTTGTGCAGCGGTAACCATGTGCTGAGACCAATAACTCCTCCGAGCTTCTTAGTGGATGTGAGCGCTGTATACATGGCAACGGCCCCACCCTGGGAGAAACCACCGACAAAGATGTTCTCAGACGAGATACCAGCCTTCTCTTCGTCAGCTATTAATTTTTTTACTGAAACAGACATTTCACATGTACAGCTCCAGCCCTGTTTTGCCAGTTTGTTGTGTCAAAATAAAACCCATTCCCTTAGCTAAATCGTTTATATTTTCCCCTAACGTTTGTTAAAAATACCCCTAGCAAACAAATTAAATCTAACAAGAGCTGTCTAGAAAATTAAAGCTTAATGCCTCTCCCTCTTTGTTGGGGCATGCAAGTCCCCATGTATTGGTTTTATGAAGTATAATTTCCCACCCTAAGACATCAGTAGCCAATTGCATAAATACAGATAACTTCAGGTAATCCAAAAGATAACTTGTATTCCGATAAAGATAACTGAAGTCAAATACCTTGGCTAAATCTTATCCAAAACTTTACAAAATGTTCACCTGTTCGGATATCTAATTTCAAACACTCGCTAACCAAAATAGATATCCTAAATTTGAAGATAACCAAAAGTTATCTGCTGGATAAGAGATGTCTAGATTTAAACAATTGGCTATTTGTAGCTGCCCTAAAATTGAAGAAACAAGAGGGCCATATGCCCTAAAGCGCTCACTTGAGACCCAAACAAACTAGACTATTCTGAGAAAGAGCAAGCCGATTCATGAAGATTGGACCAAAACAGTGAGCATTCAATTCTTTTTTATTTGACCTATTGACCGAGTTTTTGAGCTAATATGACCCAGTTTCAATCTCAGCTGAGATTTTATTAGAGAAAATAATCTACTGAATGTAATAACTAGTGTTATCTTCAATATTGCAAAAGTTATGGCAAATGTTTAAGTTTGACACAAACAAACCAACAGACAGGGCAAAAACGGTATGTCCCCCAGTACTGGGGGACATAATAATGTACTTATACAAAAAATTCTTGAACAATAAGGACATGTGGCATGAAATTATATAACAAGAACAAAGCAAGTCATTATGTAAATTTTGCACAGCATGAACCTGGGACCTAACATTTTAACAGATAAGTTGCATTAATTCGCAAAAATAATGGTATCTCAAACAGAGGGCCAGATAAGATGCGTATTTGCGTAAAATACGCATGAAAAAAAAGAAAATACGCACGACTTGTTGAGTAAAAAAACTCCTGGCTAAATTCGGATATGCATCATGTGCGATTTTTTTGCCTATTAGTCGCTTATACATGCATATAAATTCAAGTTACCATGACTGGTTCCCGTCATTGTGCCCACACCGGTAAAAACGTAGTGACATGACCATCTATGTATAGAATGTGGTTCCCGAGGTAATTTACTCCTCAGTCGGAACAGTATCATTTCATTTTGGCACACGATAAAGGCCGACGTTTACACAACGGGCTCCCCGCTGCATTGTTGAGAATCGATATGCGCTTATGGTGAAAACATTTGACATCACATTCGATAAAACCCGAATCGCCCAACTTCAAGCATTTAATTTTGGCTATCAGTTCATCTCTTGTGTGGCACTATGGAAAACCTTTTTCCTTCAAGCACTTTTTAAATGGCAGCCGAAATACACATATAATAAACAAGTTTTGTGGTCCAAGCTTAGATTTTGATCGTGGCTGTACAGTGTGTGCTAAACAGTGGGTTGATAAATCACGACGGAAAAAATTATTAATGGCTGCTATAAGCCAAGGGCAAAAAACAACAACAAAACAACTGTTAAATAAAACAAAAGTGATTGCTTTATTGTGTACAAGACTGCTTGTTATAGCGAGTTAACACTACATGTACAATTTATTATTAATTCTGATCCTTGGGATATAAATACTCCTTAAAATTATCGGGTTTTGATTTTTACTCATCAATTAAAAATTTCATGAGTAAATGTACAGATTCCACTTACAAAGTTCTGATGCAGCCACTATCCCTTCTTCATCCTCATCACTTTCTATACTGAGACCTTTGATGTCAAACCTGATATGATCAAGTAAAATAATTACTTGCCAGATACCATGCTGTAAATTGAATTGCATTTAACAATGATAACTAGTGATTTGTCATCAATGTCACTAATACTCCCACACACTACAGTTTTTCCGCTATATTGATTGTATGCGGACAAACAGACAGACTCCAATATGAATATGCTTCCTTTTGTTTAAACTTTAAATATTGCAATCTTCTAATAATAACAAGTATCTGTAGTTAAACTGCTAAGACAATAAAGATTATAATTGATAATAACTGAACTAACATTTACCACTGATGAAGTGATAAATGACGAACACCTGCTGCCATTTGTGTTAAGTTTTTCTTACCAGGAGGGCATCTTCATTCCATAGTTAAGGGTCACAGGACTGACAGGTCTAAAAGAAATTAACAAATTATGAGTAAACAATGGAAGCGAATAGTGGGCCTTGGTCATAATGCACATTTATAGTGTCAGTAAAACCAACAAGAAATTATTGTCAACATATGTATACAGTAAACCGGTATAAAATTATCCGCAAACCTATAAAGTACTTATTGAGTACTTGTTTTATTAATTTGTGAGCAAACAAGAAATCTGATCTGATTGTAAGTGTAGCAAAAATAAATGTTTTTTTTTTTTTTTTTTCAATATAATACATACAATGTATACATGAATATATACAACATAGTGATTGTACAAAGCAATAAAGTTCAGACATGTTATACAAGATATGCTAATATGTATTTTTTTTTAAAGAGAAAAGAAAAAAATAATAGAAGAATTGTTATGAAAAATGATGAGTTGTATAAAGTCGGAAGAAACCATACTGGACTTATGTGTTTCGTTGTATATTCCAAAATGATCTTATAAGATTGAAAAAAAAAACATACAAAAATATTTTAGAAAGATAAACTTACATTAGAGTGAAATGTATATAAGTGGACAAACATCATGAGAATTTAATCCGATTCCATTTTTGTTCAAAGTTTTGTAATGTGTCATTACTGAGGGCTATTTCTTTCTCAATCTGGACTTTAAGTTTAAGGCTATGGATAAAACAATTAAAATTTGGTACTTGTTTTTTTAACTTCATGTTAAAGATGAACAATTTCATCATTATAAGAATAAAATTCACAATATTATTAGAATCTTTTGATTTCAATGATAGTAAATTCCGAAACTTACATTTAAGAAAGATAGTTTAACGTTTAGTTGCTGTTGTTCAAGAAAAGATGTTAAATGATTCCAAATAGGCTGGATGTGTTTGCACTCCCAAAACAGGTGTTCTATAGTTTCGATGTTTTCACTGCAGAAGTCACACAGATTTGAGTTAGATAATTTGCATTTAAAGAGGTATTTATTTGTAGCTATAATTCTATGTATGTATGTATTTATATTGAAAATTTCTCAGAGTGCTTTCAATAGTTGCTTTATATGGCATGGTAAATATGTGTTTCCAATTAAGTTCATGTACTCCGAAAAGGACTTGCCATTTATTTTGGGTTTTTGAGTTTTCTGTAGGGTTTTTAATTTGTAGTGTGTAAAATATTTATTTGTTTTGTTTTTTCTTCCAAGTATACTTTCTACGAATGTTGTTTGAGTACATGGTGTATTATTTGTATTGATTTCAGATTTAATATGTATGGTTATGCTTTTGATTAATGTGTAGTACTTCAGAAAATTATTTGAAGGTATTCCGTATATGTAGCATATATCATTAAAAGAGTAGAAATCCTTAATTCTGTAGTCATATAATTGGTCGACATATTTAATGCTTCGTTCAAACCAATCTTTATAGAAAAACGTCTTATTGTTTGAAGTTATGTCTTTATTGTTCCATAGAATAGTTTTACTGCTTGTTTGGGTTTCTAGGTTATGCGTGACATCACTCCATGCTGATAGAACATCAGACAGAAATATGTTTTCGTTTGCAATTTCATGTAAGATAGAATTGCTGATGTTACATTCAAAGAGTAAGGAGTCACCATATTTTTTTAGGATTTTCTGATAGAATAATTTCCATTTACTTGTATTGGCATTATCTAGGTATCTTTTAACCCAGCTGCATTTGATTGCATTCAAGAATGAATCAATGTTCGTTAATTGGATACCTCCATTTTCTACAGATTGAATTAACTGAGTTCGTTTTATTTTATCAGGCTTACCGTCCCATATGAAATTAAATATTGCTGATTTTATATCGTTAATAATATCATTTGGTGGATTTGAGAGGACTGTTAATACATAAATTAATTTAGGAAGTGCAAACGTTTTCAATACTGTGTTTTTTCCGATAAGTGTAAGTTTACGGTGATGCCATGATTTTAAGCAGTTTTTAAAATTCTGTAATTTAGGTAGTATGTTTTTAAGAACTGTATCTTTTTCATTATTTGTGAAAGTAATTCCTAACGTTGTGGCTTCATCGGATGTCCAATTAAATTTCATTTCTTTTTTATATTGGACATTATTTTGTTTTAATTTACCTGCTCGTAGCACAGTACATTTACTTTTGTTTAGTTTCAGACCCGATGTCATTCCGTAAAGGGTTAGCGATTCTATTAGGTTATGGAAAGAATCGTAATTGTCGTTTAAAAAATAAGTTGCATCGTCAGCAAATAGGGACTGTTTGATTTCTTCGTCAGGTTCTAGTGATATGCCTTTTATGTGTTTATTTGATTGGATGTGATGTGATAGATACTCGATGCAGATAATAAATAGCGACGATGAGAGTGGACATCCTTGTCGAACCCCTCGTTCGATGTTAAAACTGTTTGAAAAGAAGCCATTGTTAATGATTAAACTGTTAATATCGGTATAGAATAGTTTGACCCATTGAATGAGACTTTCACCAAAGTTCATATTTTCTAAGCAAGAGAACATAAATGAATGATCAAGCGAATCGAATGCCTTTTCGAAGTCTGCAAAGAATATTAGACCAGGATTATTTGAATTGTTGAAATAGTTTATGCTAGAGAGTGATCAGTCATAAATCCTGGTTTTATGTTACATGTGTCAATAATGTTGCAAAGAGATTCAGATATTAAAAAATAGTCTAGTCTACAAAATATTGTTGGTTTTGTGTTTGAGTGCCAGGTGAATTTGCTTTCGTTTGGGTGTACTGTACGCCAGATATCCATCATATTGTAGTTTTCAATTATGTTATTTAAAATATTTCTATTTTTAGGATGAGTATAAAGGTTTCCATTCTTTTTATCTAATACTGGGTTCAGGACAGTATTGAAATCACCACCGATTATAATATTTTTATCTTGGTTATTAATTATAATGGATTGTAATGTTTCGTAAAATGTGGAGTCATCTATGTTAGGACCGTAAACGTTGATTAATGTTAGTTGTGTTTCATGTATTTTGATATCTATACTTTCTAGTCTGCCAATTATTATTTCGTTAAGGTTATCAACTGTGATCCCTATGTTACTTTTTATCAGAAAGGCAATTCCTTGTTTATTAGTATGTTGTCCACTGAGATAGATGTCTCCGTCCCATTCATCTTTTAAGGTTTGTGCTAAAGTATGTGTCAAGTGACTTTCTTGTATTAGGCATATACTATATTTTTTTTCGTCTAACCATTTGAAGATTTTTATGCGTTTGTCTTTATTGCTTAGCCCTTTGACATTCAAAGTGCATAATTTAATCATTTAAAGAGGTGTAGGGTGATGTTAATGCTAATTTGTGTGTGCTTGTCCAGTTAGTTTCTATTTGAAAACATGTCCAGTTGGTTTCCCTACTGTAAATATATATACATTTACACAAAAGATGTACAAAAAACATCCTATCTTCATACAAACAAACAGAAAAACATAAAAACAGAGAAAATATAAAATACAACGTGTGAAAAAAAACAAAAAAACAAACAAGCGAATGTGCTTGTGCAAGGTAAATTGCCCTAAATATGAGACATAAATTATCAGTATCTAATGTTCTCAAAATGGGATTTTAAACAAAAAAAGTGGATATGAGTTTTAATAATGATTTCACTGAAGTATGTATTATATAAGTTTGAGTGATTAAGTCACTCAAAAATATAAGATGTTACTTTTCGGTATGTACGTTTAAAAAAAAAACAAGGGACAAAATTGTCACAAAACCAGGTTTTCATTGTGAAAAAAAATCTGATAAAGGGAGACAACTCAAACTGAACTTTTGAAATGAACAAAGAAAATTAACCCCCTTTGTAAGTTTGATTTAAAATAAATCTATTTTTAGTCGTGGCGACCTTGACATTGGAGATATGCACATGAATTTATTTTTTTTGACCTTTCACCACTAAAAATGTGCAGCTTCATAAGATACACATGCATGGTAAATATCAAGTTGCTATCTTCAATATTGCAAAAGTTATGAGCAACGTTAAAGTTTTCGGACGGACACACGGACGGACGGACGGACGGTCAAAATTTGTGTGCGTATGGAAAGGCGTTGTCCATATACACATGCATACCAAATATGAAGGTTATATCTCAAGGGACATAGAAGTTAAGAGCATTTTTCGAAACCTAAACGCAGATTTTGAAACCTAAACGCAGACCCCTACTTCAAGGTCAAGGTCACAGGGGTCAAAATTGTTGTGCGTATGGAAAGGCCTTGTCCATATACACATGCATACCAAATATGAAGGTTATATCTCAAGGGACATTTATGGCCATTTTTGACCTTTGAACTCAAAGTGTGACCTTGACCTTGGAGATATCGACGTAATTATTTTGCGCGACACACCGTCCAATGATGGTGAACAAATGTGCCAAATGATTTTAAAATCTGACAATGAACAACATAGTTATTGCTCGGACAAGCTCATTTATGGCCATTTTTGACCTTTGAACTCAAAGTGTGACCTTGACCTTGGAGATATCGACGTAATTATTTCGCGCGACACACCGTCCAATGATGGTGAACAAATGTGCCAAATGATTTTAAAATCTGACAATGAACGACATAGTTATGGCCCGGACAAGCTTGTTCCGCCAGCCCGCCAGCCAGCCAGCCCGCCAGCCAGCCAGCCCGCCCGCATTCGCCAATCTAATATCCAGTTTTTTCCTTCGGAAAACCTGGTTAAAAACACCATGTTTTTCGACTTTATGTATATTCATTATAAAGGTGACACTGTTATAGGTATATGATATGTTTTAACAAAGGAGCATACTTAAGGGTTTTTACATAATTTCTATACTATATACATATTTGTACTATATCTATTATAAAAAAGTTTAAACAAAAACACAATACATATACAAGTACATTTGGTGATTCGCCGGGTTTCAATTAACAAATATTGATAAACACAATATCAATGTTAATTTTGTATATATATATAAAGTAATATGGATATTCTATGTTTTAGCTACATAGTATATTTAAGGGATTATACATAAAATGAATATTCATATTTATGCTATATCCGTTATTTTAATATACAAATTTAAAAAGAAAAATATACAATGCATTTAGTTATAAACCGATTTCTGATTAACACGTATTTATAAACACAATATCAATGTTAGATTTGTATAAATAAAAGAGTTAAAAAACATGAAAACAATACAAATACAGCTGTTGATATACCGGATTATGTTTTGACAAGTATTTGTCAAAAACATAATATCAATTTAAGTGTAAAACAACAGACACGTTAGACAATAAAGCAATACAATCGCATGTTATGATATGCCAGATTCTGTTTAACAAGTAGTGGTTCAACACAATGTCGAAAATAAAACTGTGTTTATAGATCATAGATTGTCAGCATGAATTGTTTTGTTTAATTTGCTTAAAGAAGTTAAAAATATCATTACCATTATTTTATAGGTCAATAATATCGCGCTTTTATGGAAAACGTTGATCCTTAAAAAAGCTTTTAAGTCATATTCAGCTTTTTGGCTTACATCAGACATACAAAGAAACACTGATCAAGTGCATTCCTAGGTATGCGAAATACTAGCGACAAAAATACCTGTATTAAATCATTACTTAAACATTCAAGGAGCTTAAACATTCAATTACATTTAATAACAACCGGATTGTGTTTAAAGGGTTTTTATAAAACACAACATCAATGTAAAGTTATATATAAAAAGTTAAGCTATACATACAACGAAACATGTGTACAAGATCAGCTATAGATTAAAACATAGAGTATGTGTGATTGACGTTTAACTAGACTATACTATCTGGGTAGGCATGTATGTTATGACCTGGAATAAGGACATTGCGTATACGTCACACAGATTTCAAGACTGGTATTTTAGATTAAATATACATTAGCATAAAAACAACCCAGTCAGTTCGCTATTTCCCATCTATCTAATACCGAAAGTTTGAGTAAGTAAAGTATTTTGTGTAAGAAGACTATATCTAGTATCTGTACAATAATAAATATTTAGTGAGAACATCGTGCAGACAAATTAAACAGAAAGGAGAACAAATATAATCATAACGGTGTTCTGATTGAAAACTAAGACGACAAAGATAAATAATTGAACAAGCCCAGACTGCTAATCCTCCGTATTCTGCTGCTTTTACCGTTATTGTAAATTGATATAATTTGGGTGTTATCATGTCATGGGTCATCAACAAAACATACACTGATATGTTTCTCGTATGAACAATTATAACGAACTGACAAGATAATGTTTAACAAGTACATATTAATTTTCCATGATTTTGTTTATTCTAAATTTATTTATTTTATTTGATGATTGATACTTAGATATATTAAAGTTAAAAAAGAATTTAATATTTTATAGATTTTTTTTAGGTCATGAAAGTGTTGGTAGTATTGATGGTAGTAGCCGGTTCAGTAACACACCTTTATAAAAAATAAATGTTGTCACAGTTATGTAGCATAAGCCCCCAAAGAAACCCAAAATCTTTGTATAAGCTCATTGTGAACAAAACCTGTAAGGTTTTGTCTCAAAACGCCAATTGTGTCAAAATCAAGCTCTTTTTGACCAATTTTGAACTTTGATCTTTTAAACAGACCTTGACATTTGAGGTGATGAGACACTTGATACAAGAGACACTAGAGTCTCCACAATGTAGTAATTTGTGGTAAGTTATCTTAACCAGAGCACCACATTACGGGTGCCAACGCTCTGCTGCGGGTGCAGTTTTGAATAAATGAAAGCTTGTCAGAATTTTTATTTTTATTTTTTAGAGGTCACAATGACCGTGACCTTTGACCTAGTGACCCAAAAATGGGTGTGGTGTGTAGAACTCATCAAGGTGCATCTACATATAAAGTTTCAAAGCTGTAGGTGGAAGTACTTTGATTTTAGAGCCAATGTAAAGGTTTTATCACGGCAGATGCTGTAGGGCAGACGACGAGCTGGCTATGACAATACGTCAGGGTTTCTCCAAAAACAGCCAAGCTAAAAATTCATGATAAATGACAAAGTTGGAGCCTGGAAAAGATGTTTTATTGCCAACTTAAACCTTAAGCCTCTAAGTGTGACCTTGACCTCTGAGGCAGGCAGACAGGTATTGCACAAGAAATGCCTTCTCCTCCTGCTGGCCATTAGCCGTAAGTGATTTAAAAATAGAAAGATGACTGACAACGTTGCAGTAACAATAAGCTGTCTTATACCCAAAGTTGACCTATTAACACACAGTATGACCTTGATCTTTGAGGTACATTGACAAGAGTTAAATGCAAAATGTTGTCAAATGATGGATTGCATTTATGCCCAATATCTATAAAACCCATCAAAATATGGCAAAGTTATGGCTAAGATAAAACAAGAGCATAACGGGTGCCAACGCTCGGCTGCGGGTCCAGTTTTGAACAAGAGCACCGCCTTGTGGGTGCAGACCGCTCATCTATTTTCTTTTTCGAAGGTGAAGGGACTCTCATTTTCAATCACAAAGGAGGGAGGGGTGGATTGAAGAGGGGTGCATTGTGTGGGGGTGTGGACATTTATTACATTATCTTCAAAAATGCGAAAAAAAGGAAAAAAAAATTCGGGGGTGGGGGGGGGGGGGGGGGGGGGGGGTGGGGGGGTGGGGTTGGGGATTCTTGGGTGCGATGGTTGGACGGTATTTCAAACATAAAATAATAAAAATAAATATTTGTGTTTTTTAACCGTTTCAAAAAAAAAAGTAGGGGGTAGAGGTGGGGGGGTATAGTGTGAGGGTGTGGTGGTAATTTGTGAGATGATCTTAAAAAAAAAAAAAAAAAAAAAAATTGGGGGGGGGGGGGGGGTTCTGGTGGGGGGGGGGGAGGGGGGTTGGGGGGGGGGATTCTTGGGTGCGATGGTTGGACGGTATTTCAAACATAAAATAATCAAAATAAATAGTTTTGTTTTTTAACCGTTTCAAAAAAAAATTGGGGAGGGGGTGGGGTGGGGGGGTATAGTGTGAGGGTGTGGTGGTCATTTGTAAGATGATCATAAAAAAAAAAAAAAAAAAAAAAAAAAAATTGGTCGGGGGGGAGGGGGGATTCGGGGGGGGGGGGGGGGGGGGCACGGGCGATGGTTGAGTCTATTGTGGTATGTCAGGTAAGAGTAGTTTTGTCAAAGTATCAATCAAATCTAATCATAAATAAAGAAGTTATGGCAATTTTAGCAAAATTTAATAATTTGACATTGAGAGTCAAGGTCATTCAAAGGTCAAGGTAAAATTCAACTTGCAAGGTACAGTAACCTCATGATAGCATGAAAGTATTTGAAGTTTGAAAGCAATAGCCTTGATACTTAAGAAGTAAAGTGGATGGAAACACAAAATTTAACCATATATTCAAAGTTACTAAGTCAAAAAAGGGCCATAATTCCGTAAAAATGACATCCAGAGTTATGCAACTTGTCCTTTTACTGTACCCTTATGATAGTTTGCGAGTGTTCCAAGTATGAAAGCAATATCTATGATACTTTAGGGGAAAAGTGGACCAAAACACAAAACTTAACCAAACTTTCAATTTTCTAAGTATAAAGGGCCCATAATTCCGTCCAAATGCCAGTCAGAGTTACATAACTTTGCTTGCACAGTCCCCTTACAATAGTTAATAAGTGTTGCAAGTATGAAAGCAATAGCTTTGATACTGTAGGAATAAAGTGGACCTAAACACAAAACATAACCAAATTTTCAATTTTCTAAGTATAAAAAGGGCACATAATTCTGTCAAAATGCCAGTCAGAGTTACATTACTTTGCCTGCACAGTCCCCTTATGATAGTTAGTAAGTGTTTCAAGTATGAAAGCAATAGCTTTGATACTTAAGGAATAAAATGGACCTAAACACAAAACTTAACCAAAATTGTCAATTTTCTAAGTATAAAAAGGGCACATAATTCTGTCAAAATGCACGCCAGAGTTATCTAACTTTGCCTGCCCAGTCCCCTCATGATAGTAAGTAAGTGTACCAAGTTTGAATGCAATAGCATTGATACTTTCTGAAAAAAGTGGACCTAAACGCAAAACTTAACCAAAATTTTCAATTTTCTAAGTATAAAAAGGGCACATAATTCAGTCAAAACGCACGCCAGAGTTATCTAACTTTGCCTGCCCAGTCCCCTAATGATAGTAAGTAAGTGTACCAAGTTTGAATGCAATAGCATTGATACTTTCTGAGAAAAGTGGACCTAAACGCAAAACTTAACCGGACGCCGACGCCGACGCCAAGGTGATGACAATAGCTCATATTTTTTTTTCAAAAAATAGATGAGCTAATAAATGAAAGCTTGTTAGAATTTTTTTTTTAGAGGTCACAAAGACCTTGAACTTTGACCTAAATGGGTGTTGCGTGTAGAACTCATCAAGGTGCATCTACATATGAAGTTTCAAAGTTGTAGGTGGAAGCACATTGATTTCAGAGACAAATGTCAAGGTTTGAGCACGCTGCTAACGGCAGACGCCGGACTGCGGATGCCGAGCTGGCTATGACAATACCTCGGGTTTTCTCCAAAAAAAAGCTGAGCTAAAAATCAAGATGTTTTATGACCAAATTTGACCATTGACCTCTTACTGACCTTGACCTTTGAGATAAGGAGCTGAGGTGTTTATGTCTTATGATGGTGGATTAAATTTTGCACAGGTATTTAGTGTGACAGTTAAATGCTGACTTCGTTGAAGGGGCATTAAAAAAGTCATAGGGTTATCGTCAATTAAATTTTGTTTAAGATTGCTTGAAAAAATCTCCAAGAAGAATTATGATATGCATACTCACGCATTTGGGCAGACACATTTCACATTCTTGAGTTTCATTTGTCTGAAGGATTCTGACCAACCTTGTCTGAAAAAAACATCCAAAGACTGATAAAAGGAAGTATAAATACATCGTCTTAAATTTTCGATAAAAATATGATGAAACACACTTATTGTAAACGAAAGTACAAGACTTTGAACTTTCAAACATATATATAAAGAGTTCCAATACACCATGCTTAACTATTATTCAACTTTTTAGTATACCATGCAGATACTTTTTCTAAAAGTCATCTGATGTATGTACATGTAATTACCACAAACACATATTTGAAATTGATTATCTAAGGGGGCCATAAAGTTATGCAAAACAAGAAATAAGACAATGTAAAGAACTAAATTGTCAACTTTTAATTTAGTAATTCAGTTGAATTTAATTAACATTCAAAGCAAGGACCACAAGAAGCTACTTCCACACAAATTTACAGCACAATACATCCATTAAAACTGAAGTTATTTAGCGGAAAACATTTTTCTATTTGTAGTAGCAATTACCTTGACCAAACTTGCCCCAAATGCAATCCAACCTTTTATAGTTCTGCATGTTAGCTACCTACAAACAAAATTGCAGCAGAATACCGCCATCCAAACTTCATTTATAGAGTGAAAACTCGTATTTTTATTTTTAGAAACTGTGACCTTTAAACCACCACTGGCTTCCTATCAAAACCTGCACTAGACCAGCATAGACCTGCCTTCACACAAAATTTCAGCACAATACATGTTGTAAATCCATCTAAGTTTAAGTTATTGAACGCAAACTTTTTGTACATTAAAGCAACAATGACCTTGACCAATACACAACTGGCTCAAAATGCCACCACATGCTAGGTCGACATGTCAGTAAGAGATAGGAGTCGTTGCATACAAACATTATCTGAATGTACTTAAGTACAAAACTGGGAATATTTCTACATGTATTTAATTGCAGATCACAGTTATGGGCCTGGGTATGTGACCTTGCATGATTATCTAAAAGAACATGTGTGAATTTTAAAAAGGAAAATCTGTATAAGAGATATGTACTTGTTGCACACAAAGATAACACAACATTAACGTTAAAGTTTTTGTGTTTATGCTTGTAAATCTTTTACCCAAACTGCCAAATGTGAGATTCTGATTCATGGAATATCTGTAATAGCAAAAGTAATACCATGGATATCTGCATAATTTCTTTTTCCAGAGCCTAATGCAGACGCCAACGCTGACATTTTGGTGAGTAGTATAGCTCAAAATAATCAGTGAATTGTTGAGATAAAAACTTATAATAACAAGGGACAAAATTGTCACAAAACCAGGTTTTCATTGTGAAAAAAAAATCTGATAAAGGGAGAAAACTCAAACTGAACTTTTGAAATGACCAAAAAAAATTAACCCCCTTTGTAATTTTTTTTTTTTTTAAACTATTTTTAGTCGTGGCGACCTTGACATTGGAGATATTAACGTGATTCTTTCGTGGGACACACCGTCCCATGATGGTGAACAAATGTGCCAAATGATTTTAAAATCTCACAATGAATGACATAGTTATGGCCAGGACAAGCTCATTTATGGCCATTTTTGACCTTTGAACTCAAAGTGTGACCTTGACCTTGGAGATATCGACGTAATTATTTCGCGCGACACACCGTCCAATGATGGTGAACAAATGTGCCAAATGATTTTAAAATCTCACAATGAATGACATAGTTATGGCCAGGACAAGCTCATTTATGGCCATTTTTGACCTTTGAACTCAAAGTGTGACCTTGACCTTGGAGATATCGACGTAATTATTTCGCGCGACACACCGTCCAATGATGGTGAACAAATGTGCCAAATGATTTTAAAATCTGACAATGAACGACATAGTTATGGCCCGGACAAGCTTATTCCGCCAGCCCGCCAGCCAGCCAGCCCGCCCGCATTCGCCAATCTAATAACCAGTTTTTTCCTTCGGAAAACCTGGTTAAAAACTTAATATTTACATGTATTTATTTTAGCAAACTTCAGTGAAATATTGAATATTACAATATATTCTATCCAAACACAATATTTGTTCTGACTACAAACACACTGGTGCCCGAACTCTGGGGACCCAGGTTTGATACCCTGTTCTGACTACAAACACACTGGTGCCCGAACTCTGGGGACCCAGGTTTGATACCCTGCTCAATCTTAGACTACATTGTATGTTAAACAAAGATGCAGCGTACTATGTCCTTTACACCAGGCACTTTAAGTCCCATACCTGTTTCTGGAACGGTTTGCCTAAAACTACTCATGTAACCCAATTTACTTGTTCATGAAACATGACCCTACTTGAAATTCCCCATGCATTTGACAAAATTGTACTATACACACAAGCCCTGGACCAGTGACATCTGTTAAGATTTCTTAGTATAACGGTTACGCCTAAAATAAAGATAGGTGGACAGTCTTTTCATCTGCTCCCCAGTACAGCTTTATTTAAGTACGAATATTTTGTTCAATGTCAAACTGGCTCTGTCTCAATAACCCCAACTTGGAAAATGATGGAAGTATTAGTTCACTAGCACAAAAGTCTTATATGTTTCAATATTAATTTAATAAGAAACAAGAAACCGTCGGAGACGGGTGATGCTCCCCAAAGTTTTTTTTGTCACAATATTGCACTATATATTCAGATTAAAGGAAACGTCTTGAGGGGCATAACTTTGGACAAAATAATACGATGGATGGTTTAGCAACTAAAAAATTTCAAAGGGCCATCACTCATCTAACCAGAACCCACTAATAACATGCGCATCTCCTCAAGGTAGTTAAGCTTCCCAAAAAGCTTCACTGAAGTCCAGTCATTAGTTAGGGAGAAATAGCCCGGACAAGAATTGCACTATATGTACAGTTTATAGAAAATTTCAAAGGGCCATAACTCTGTGAAAAATCATCCGACCATAACCGGCTGAAAATATGCACATCTCCTGTTGGTAGTGAAGCTTCCCATAAAGTTTCATTAAATTCCCGTGATAAATTGCTGAGAAATAGCTCGGACAAGAATTGTACTATATGTACAATGGAAAATTTCAAAGGGCCATAACTCTGTGAAAAATCATCCGACCATAACCTGCTGATAATATGAACATCTCCTGTTGGTAGTGAAGCTTCCCATACAGTTTCATTGAATTCCCGTAATAAGTTGCTGTGAAATAGCCCGGACAAGAATTGCACTATAATGTACAATGGAAAATTTCAAAGGGCCATAACTCTGGGAAAAATCATCCAATCAAAACCGGCTGATAATATGCACATCCCCTGTTGGTAGTGAAGCTTCCCATAAAGTTTCATTGAATTCCGGTCATTAGTTGCTGAGAAATAGCCCGGACAAGAATTGCACAATATGTACAGTTAATGGAAAATTTCAAAGCGCCATAACTCTGTGAAAAATCATCTGACCAGAACCCCCTGATAATATGCACATCTCCTCTTAGTAGTGAAGCTTTCCATACAGTTTAATTGAATTCCGGTCATTAGTTGCTGAGAAATAGCCCGGACAAGAATTGCACTATATGTACAGTTAATGGAAATTTCAAAGGGCCATAACTCTGGGAAAAATCATCTGACCAGAACCGGCTGATAATATGAACATCTCCTTTTGGTAGTGAAGCTTCCCATAAAGTTTAATTGAATTCCGGTCATTAGTTGCTGAGAAACAGCCCGGACAAAAATTGTGCACGGATAGACGGCCGGCCGGATGGACACACGGACAGACAAAGCGGCGACTATATGCTCCCCCCCAATTTTTTTGGGGGGGAGCATAAAAAATGAAACAACATACCCAGTATCACCCAGCCCATGTAGAAATATCAACTGAAAAAGAAAAGCATACACAAAATATTATATTCAAATGTTTTTGTTTTTACGTGGAGTACTAAACACTTAAAAAGGTGTAATAAGAGGCAATCAATTAGCTTGCAGCGTTTTTTTCTTTCCAAACAGGACCTAAAAATTCCAAATTTAAGGTTTCAAAAAAAAAAATTGTAACTCAACATTTTGTTCATCTCCAATTCAGCTGTATAAGTTCAACTGAAGTAAATGTAATAATTAATACAGTTTTATTCTCAATTTTGAAGCATTTTTTAGCAAAACAAAAACAACACCTATATATTTTACAAGTTTGGTCATAACGCAGCAAATTTTCCCAATCCAAAGGGACTCGGACCCATTCCCAAACTGATAAAAAAAACAAGAGATGTGTTTATCAGAAACACAATGCCCCCTTCTGCTCCACTTTGAAGCCATACATTCGACCTTTGACCTTTAAGGTTGACCTTGACCTTTCACCACTCAAAATGTGCAGCTCAACAAGAAGTAAGAGATTGAATGGAGAAATGAAATTTTTTATTTTTTTATTTTGACCTTTGACCTTGAATAATGACCTTGACCTTTCACCACTCAAAATGAGCAGCTCCACGAGATACACATGCATGCCAAATATGAAGTAGATGTGTTCAATATTAAAAAAGTTATCATAAAAGTTGAAGTTTTGAATATTATAAAAGTTATGATAAAACTTTAACGAAGTTTAAAGTTTTAGGAAAGAAGAATAAAATTATATTTGACCTTTGACCTTAAAATGATGACCTTGACCTTGAGTTATAGCCACTCAAAATGAGCAGCTCCATGAGATACACATGCATGGTAAATAACAAGTTGCTATGTTCAATATTGCAAAAGTTATCAAACTTTAACCAGAGCTACAGATGAGGTGCGTATTTGCGTAAATACCCAATCTAAAATTGCCAATTACGCATAAAAAAATAAAACCATGCGTACCAAAACACAATTGAAATCGCTGATTACACATATCGTATTTTTCCTCTGCATAACGAGTAAATCTGTCCCGGAAATACCTGGGTCCAAAATAAGAGATTCTTTCCGCTTCGTCCAAGCACTTTCAGTATAACCTTCAGCACAATAATATGTACAGAAGAAAGTTTCTTTGTAACTACGTGTTATTGTTGTAAAAATGTCAAAACCGTGAGGCTGTAAAAAGGGACTCATCGTATCCCAGACACAAAAAAACACACTCAATTTTAAGTTATTAAACCGCGAGCAACACAAAACCAGAAGCGAAGAATATAGTGAAACTAATTCTTGATTTTGCCCTACAGTGCTTACATTGTAAGAAAACTGGTGGAAAAAAATCATCGAACTTTTTTTTAAATCAAGACTGTTTATTATGGATACATGTACATAATAACACAAGATCCCTGAAACTAATCAATTAGTTTAAACCTATTTATTTTAGCTCGATTGCATCGAAAGCCTAAGGCTTATATAAACGCTCTCGAGTCCGTTTCCTGGGCCTAGAACCAGTACTTGGTGTCTTTGGGGGAGATCTAAAGAATGCTCCCACGGTGGGGATCGAACCCGTGACCTCCCGGTCGCTAGGCGGACACCATATCCATTACACCACGGCGACCTTTAAAACTAATCAATTAAGAGTGGAACTTAAAGCAGCTCATTCTGGTTAACATTTGAGAATTTAAGACCATGAAAATACCCAATTTTAATACAAAAATACCCAATTGTCAATTAAAGTAGTGGGTACTGACTTTTTTGTACCCAATTGAAAATAATAATACCCAATTGAACTCAAAAGTAGTAGGTATTTACTCAATTACTTAGAAAAGTTATCTGGAGCTCTGTCTAACCAAAGTTAAAGTTTTGGGACAGAATGACAGACAGGACAAAAAAAATATACCTGTGATCTAATCGATCCGGGGGCATAAAAACACTGGCTTGATCTGTGACTAGTCTCCTAACTCAAGAATAATAATTTCATAATGTTTAAGGCTAACAATACATATGTTACGCATCACCTGGGGAACTTTTAAGTAGTAGCTCAAACACCAACAACCAAGTAAGCATAATTGAAACTAGTCACACTTTCTTAATTATTATCTCTAAACTAATTTAAGCTTTCTACGTGGCATAACAATGTTCATATTTTGACAGTCGATACAAAAAATATTATACTTTATAGTAATACTCCAAATACCAGTGCTCACGCTGCTGCCAGACATTATGGCCAATGGCGATTATTTAATCCAACTGGCTATTATTTCTTAAAATTGTCTAGAAAAAATGGCGATTATTTAATCCTCCTACACCAAAAAACAAATTGCCTCTAAATGTTGTCCCGCGAATGCAAAACGCCTGCAAATCGGGCCATCAAGCAGGAAAAATTGATAACGAGATTACCTGTGTCCACACTCGACCCTGTGTATTGTCATACACGCGTCAATAACTTTTGCGACATTGTGGCCTAGAGCGTTTTTCTCAATCAGTGTCCGACAGCAGTGTTATATTTCGGAAAAAACGTTTTTTATCTCCCTGTGCTTTACCAATTATCGGTAACTGTTAGATCTTTGTTTATTTTTCGGCAATTATTATTTAATCGTCATGAAATCGCCGCTTATATTGTCGGCTGGTTTTGTTTTTTACGCCGTTTTTTCTGCAATTAGATTATGTCGAACATTGCTTGATGAAATAATTATTTAATCGCCATCAACTAAATATCCCCGTAATAACCGCTGTTTGTCGTCTGCTTTAACATAATGATTTCATTTTTTAACCAGGTAACCTGGTTTTCGCAATTCAAAGGGACCCGGCATTGGCCATGGCCAGCTAATTGTAACGAAACACTGGCTTGGAATTACACTGAGGTGGTGTATTTACACTCACGCCCTGTGACGTTAATTGATGTAAACATGATCGGCAATGCGAAAGTGTTATTTTTGGAATAAATCATTTACAATTGATATTGGCCTCTGCCTACAATATAGCGGCCGATGGCAAATGTCATATTAGGAGATAAAGTAGTCGAACGATATGCACATTTTAGATTATGCATACCAATATTTTATATTATGCATATTTCATGTGCAAAACGCGTACATTTTTTCGGATTACTGTTTTCGGATACTGTATTATTTTCGTCGATTATGATTTATTTTCGAAGTTCTTAATAGCAAAAATAGAATGACAAATACACATGCGGTGATACAGAAGGTGCGGTTTATAATATTTCGAATTGTATTCACCAAAAATTGCAATTGGAAAACTATAAAAAATAGTTATAATTAGTACGGGCTCTGGGTGGGTTGGGGCCTCTGTCCTTAATTCTTATGTGTATGTAACTGTTGCTGAGATCTGGTTTGTTAAGTCACACCCACAACATTGATTGTATTCTTTATTGTAAAGCCATGATAATATTTTATAAGAAAGACACACTGATATAATGCTTGTTTTTAAGTTTATATATATATATATATATATATATATTATAACTTAAATCCAATATATATACATTTAATAAAACATAGATAAAATAAAATTCATTGTTTTTTTTTCTTTTTGCCTTCAGTACCGTTTTGCGGAAAAGTCCGCATATGCTTTGGCTATTATTTTTTTAAGGAAAAAAATTATGGCTATTATTTTCTGAAGGCCAGAGTGAGCACTGAAATACTTTGTTAAGAGGTAAATGCATAGACTAAAATCGAAAATGTACAGTACATTTTGTTATTAAATTTTCATTAATCAAAATAACGATAAGTGTAGTTATAAAATAGTTAGGGGTCTTGTCACAGTAAATAAGGAGGACCCACAGTTGCCGTGTTCTTGGACGCCTGTGCCGCAACGGTGAAAGGTTTTCCGCTCATTGTTTTAGTTGAGCTTGCACCCATACATGTACAGAAAATATATGGAAAAAGGTGGCTAACGCTCAAAACTGACTTTATTTTGACTTTATTCAGCATAAAATCGAGCTGAATGATATAATTAATTCATGCAAAACCCTTCGGGATGCTGCTTTCCCCGGAAGTTGTGAAGAACGTCATACAATTGGTGGTTTCATGAACACAATACCACACTGTACAGATCACGCTAAACAATCAAAGCGCTGAAGGGAAATAGATTGTTCGCTATTGCATTATTTTAGACGCAACTCAAGTTTCAAAATTAGGTTATAGCTTTTTATATCGCAAGTTTGAAGTGAAAACAACCCATTCAAATTTATTTATAGTGTGTCTTAAAGCACAGGCGTGTGCACTGTTTTTCCTCATATTTATGTTATAGAGATAACTTAGACAAAATAACAACAATTGACCTTATCGCGATGACGTCACAAAAGGGGCAGTCCCTTAGCGACGGTGAAAACAATTCCCTAGATACGGTCGATTTACTACGCTGATTGAGCACCTCTGCTGATATTTCGTCAATTGCATTCCTATTGGGAAGTCGATAGGTAATTAAATATCCTGTAATTGGTGTTTAAAATGTCTTTTGACTATTATGAAGGGTTATATTGCACTTCGAAAGCCCGATATGATCAGAAAATAAAACTAATTGGACTTAATGAATGTCCGTACAAATTGCAAGCTGGATGTTGGAAAAATGACCCGACCAAGTGGCCGATGATCGAGTACGGCGACATTCATGATTAACTTTCTCACTTAGACTCCGGGTAAATTCGTTTATTCTGTAATAATGGGAGTATCCTTGTAGATGTTGATGTAATGAGTATTGTCGTTCTTTTCAGGGTTCATTAATCTTCGAACATTATAATTATATTTCTACTATGTCAATTTATCATGCTAATGTGAAGCTGTAAAATACGTAGGGACATCTGGTACATGACTTACTGAAAGCCTTAGTTGTGTTCATTGTAATGAGTACGAGTGACAAATATTAAAATTAACACACATATATCTGTATAAATATTTGTTTTTCAAACATTATTTACCCCCGTTGCTGTCAAACGTAATTTCTTTTTTGTGGTGTCGATCGTTTATTGTCGTAACATTAAATCTTAATACGGAATGACGTCTGTTTAATTAACTGATACACGCTAAATACGTTACTTGTTTTTTTACGTAAATTTTATAATTATTAAATACTTTAATAAATTAATCGGGCTAGTATCTTTACAGTGTAAATTTCTGATAATCTAAATTGGACATGACTTTATATTTGACCATATGTCACATATCTAATTTAAGCAACTGTTAAGTACATCGGCGTTAATTATTCATCCAAGTGACTGCTTAATACTACCAGAAAGAGGTAACATGGTGGCATCTATCGTGTTAAATGACACTGTCTGGACCACCCAGTGTGGTTTATGACACCTTTTTGTCAGTTAAGTTTGGACAATATTTGATCAAAACGAGATAATCGGATTATGCAAAACAAAGGGGCAATTAAACACCAGAATACAAAAGCTTACACGATTTTAAGACTGATGCAAACAATCAAATGAAAAATATTGCATTTAATTTAATTAAATGTTTATTTAAGGTGTCAACGTGTTTTATAAAGCAACTGTATATTCAATTATTTCGGCATTTAAAATTTGGCTTAAATGACTGCTCAGTATGACAAGAGATGACATAGAGGTATCATAAATTGTGTTTAATGACCACATGTGGTTTATGCAGAGCCCCAAGTATAGGTCCCCAGCTGGCTTTATGACACCGTGTTTTCTTTGTCTGGACAGTATCCGATCATAACGAGATAATCGATTTGTGATGAAGAAAGGGGCATTCAAATACCTAACATGCGGAAACAAAGTGTCGAAATTGGTGTGAATTAAATAAAAACAATAACATTTATCATGAGAATTTATTTAATACGTAACAAGGTAATAAGGTAACAAATATAGAAGTTCAAATCAGCTACTATATGTTGCATATATTTAAAATTTATTGGTTGTTTGTTTTCATCCTTATTTGTCTTCGTTCATTTAATTAAATTTATAATGAAAGAATTTCTATTTCTAGGTATTTTTATTCTAAAAAATGGTCGCGAAGATGTGCCTTAACTTAAGAAAATTGCGAGCAGTGTTAAATATTTCAATGCAAATAAAATGGCGACAGCGCTTTTGTTTTCACCGTCGTCAAGGGGCATGTAACTCTAACTGACGCAAGTGCCCGGATGTTGCGATAAGGTCAATTTGTCTCTTTTTCACAATTGGTTGCTGCACTGGCAACCATCTTTAGAATTTTGTTTCCTTGCTAACGAAAAACAAGCATATAATCATGCACATTTTGTGTTATGTGTATCTAATTCTTTATATATTTTCTTTAAATTATTGAGCAACAATTTCGCCCACATGACATACTTTGAATGCAGCATTAAGCCCCGTTTTCCCTGAAAGCAGCCAATATGTACAGATTTCAATGATAAACTGACAAACGTCGTCGCACAAGCTGTTATAAACACTAGACTGGCCAATATCGTTGAACAAGCTCTTAAACCTATTACAGGCTGTCTGCTGCAGTGCACCAGTGGTTAAGTATAAACAGGCAGTGGTTATCGTTCCTAGCGTAGTGACTGGCAGTTGTCGTTCCTAGCGTAGTTTAAGCCGACTGACTTGCAAAACTGCCTCTCTAAATTAACGCTCACAACTAAAAATAAGCCAAATCGAGGTTTGAGTGCAATCATCACTGTGTCATCAAATAAATTGACTTTGAAATCTATTAACAAGCATGTTTAACTATTTTTGTTTTACTTCTTATTAAAATTTGAAATAATGTAAGACAAATAGATCAAACGTGGATCAGATCGAGCTATTAAGTTTTTGCACCTGGTTACATCCAAGGGATCGGTAGGATATACCCGCCATCCAACAGGGCTGTGTTAATCTGTGAAACTGATATTACATCTCACATACTACAATTAGAACAGGTGCAGGAATAAGTGGTCCAAATATAACCCCCATTTTAAAGGTAGTAATTCACTAGTATTTCATAAAATACACTTGCGCAAATACTGTCTATTATTCCGAAGTCTACAATCTTAAAACAAAAAACAGAGGGAACCATAAACACAGTAAACACAGTAGAAAGTACACGCAATTCCTTGGCGAAAATGACGTAAACGAAGCCATTTTCAGACTGTTCCATATACTTTACTGAGACTCAGTCAGCACCTGTCTACGAATGCCCCCCCCCCCTCCCAACCCCGGTTTACGCTACAAACAGATATAAAAACTCCTGTAGCAGCAGGTTTGCTAACATCACATGACTAGGGTCAACGATTGCTTCATATTCAAATTTCATTTTCAATTTGCTCTGGTATTCCACTCTACAAGAATACTGTGATTTAAATCTTTGTTGAAAATGAAAAATACTGTCATCATGCATGCAAATGCCACATTTGCGATGTCATTTTTTTAATTTTATAGTTATAGTATGACGAGACAAATTTCAGTTTAATGTCTCGAAGAACAAAAGTTTGCAAAAACCGACAAAGAACAAGAACACCGCCTATCGGATGCAGACCGCTCATCTTTTTTTCTTGTTAAAGGTGAAGGGACATATCTCAATACTTCAATCAAAAAGGGGGGAGGGGTAAGGGTGGAGAAAGGTGTTAAGTGTGGGAAGTGTTGTCATTTATTATATTATCTTTCAAAAATGAAAAAAATATTATTATTTTATTTATTTTTTGGTGGGGGGGGGGGGTTATTGGGTGGGATGGTTGGACAGTCTTTCAAAAATTAAATAATAAAAATAAATATTTGTGTTTTTTAACCTTTTTTTTAAAGAAAAATGGGGGTTGGGTGAGAGGGGGGTATAGTGTGGGGTTGTGTTCATTTATTAGATGATCTTTCAAAAATAAGAAAACAATGGAAACAAATGGGGGGATAAACACAAAACTTAACCAATTTTTTTAATTTTCTAAGTGTAAAAGTTGCCATAATTTTGTGAAAATGCCAGTCAGAGTAACATTACTTTGCATGCACAGTCCCCTTATGATAGTAAGTAAGTTAAGTAAGTATGAAAACAATAGCTTTGATACTTTAGGAATAAAGAGAACCTAAACACAAAACTCAACCAAATTTTCAATTTTCTAAGCATAAAAGGGGCCATTATTCTGTCAAAAAGTCAGTCAGAAGTACTTTACTTTGCAAGCACAGTCCCCTTATGATAGTTAGGTAGTGTTGCAAGAATGAAAGCAAAAGCTTTGATACTTTAGGAATAAAGTGGACCTTAACACAAAACTTAACCAAATTTTCAATTTTCAAAGTATTAAAAGGGCACATAATTCTGTCAAAATGCCAGCCAGAGTTATCTAACTTTGGCTGCCCAGTTCCCTCATGATAGTAAGTAAATGTGCCATGTCTGAATGCAATAGCTTTGCTACTTTATGAGAAAAGTTAACATAAACACACAACTTAACCGGACGCCGACGCCGACGCTCAGGTGATGACAATAGCTGATTTTTTTTCAGAATAAGATGAGCTAAAAATATCCTTTTGTACTAAATCTTGGGGTTTAATATTTCAGGTGTAGTACTTAGAAAGTACAGTCGTTGCCGTCATTGCCGTTATCGTAGTAATTGTCGTAATAAAAGTATAGGTATTACTTAAATGTTCAAACAAAAGCTATGGGATGATCCAAAGGTCGCAAGTTTAAGCTTACCGTCTGTTGTTAGCTATACCCATCTGTCATGCGGTATAAATGCTACTGACGAAATGCGCTGTAGAAAACATTAGACAACTCTTTATTTTCGAGCATGCAAGGACTACCATGTGATAAAAACAGCTGCACATGCATGCTCATACATGTACTGTTAAATAAATAGTTTTTGTTTATAAAACTCGGTTATAATACAAACGTACATATAATTTCCGAATTTCGTGTGCGGTAACAGAAAAAAGAAATTAATTCCTTACTGTTTGTACTATAGGAGTCTCATTAGATACCAGTATAGCATTCGGCCCAGACCAGATTTCCCCCACGGATCCTTAAAGAACTTCACAAAGATGTTCTCCCATTATTTGCAAGATATTTCAATTATCCCTTAGCTCAGGTATCGTTCCATCAGACTGGAAGAAAGCAACCATAGCTCCTGTGTTTAAGAATGGATCAAGGTCAAAACCCAGCAATTACAGACCCATATCACTTACATGTATTGTCTCTAAACTGATGGAACACATAATTGGCTGAAACTTAATGTCCCACTTTGATGAGCACCAGCTTCTTTCCCCTTTCCAACATGGAATTAGGTCTAAATATAGCTGCGAGATACAGTCGATTAACTTCTCACAAGAACTATTTGACTCTCTGTAAAATGACCAACAAACTGATGTAATTGTAATGGATTTCTCCAAAGCGTTCGATAAGGTCGATCACCACACGCTTATCCACAAATTATACAAGCTTTGGGTGAACTTAGAGGTCACGTCCTGGATTAGATCCTTCCTCAGTAACCGCACACAGAGAGTTGCGGTTGAGGGTCATATCTCGAATGAACTCCCAGTTATGTCTGGAGTCCCTCAAGGTTCAGTCATAGGTCCCTGCTTCTTCCTGACATATATCAACGACCTCCCTGACAGCATAAAAAGTAAGGCTAGGTTATTTGCTGACGACACTGTAGTCTACCTGACAATCAAGTCCCCAGTCCGACTAAGAAAAACTTCAAAATGACCTCTACCAACTAGAACAATGGGAAAGTGGATGGGCAGTGGAATTTAATCATGATAAGTGTGAGGTCTTACGAATTACTAGAAAAAGAAACCCCATCATATTCCCCTACACCCTCCATAATAATGAATTAAAATCAACCGTTAATGCCAAATATCTTGGGGTAACCTTAACTAAGGATTTAAACTGGTCAAAACATATTAATAATATATGCCTTAAGGCCAAAAACTCCCTCAATTTCATAAAGAGAAACGTAAGGACCAAGAACATTAAGGTTAAAGAAGCTGCTTATACCACATACGTACGCCCACAACTTGAATATTGTTCAGTTGTGTGGGATCCCTGGCAAAAACACTTGACTGATAAATTAGAAGGGGTCCAACGAACAGCAGCCAGGTGTGTCATAAATGACTATGCATACACCAGTAGTGTCACCCATATGTTACAGACCCTTCAATATAACACCCTTGCCCACCGCCGCATGACCAACTCCCTCATAATGCTGTACAAAACTCACCACCAGCTAGTCAACGTAGGCCACTGTCACCTTACCCCTACAAGAAACTTAAACTTCCTAATCCCCCAATCACGCACCCAGTTTCACATGAATTCCTTCTTTCTCCGCACTATAAGGTATTGGAACGGTCTCCCATACCTGGTCAAATCAAGCCCCGATCTCGATTCCTTCAAAGCGAGACTCGGGGAGGTTAAATTCTAAGCTATAGCCCCTGTTTTTATTTTTAACCTAACCCTGCACTTCTTAATATTCTTACTTTTCTGTGTACATACCGTATATACTTTCTCTTTTAGATGCACTTTTTAGATGGTCGCTTTAGCGACCGTCTAAAGTGCTTAGTGTGAAATTCAGGTCGATACGGCCTAGGTATGATTAACCCAATACCCGCTTGCGTATTCGCGCAAGAAAGAGTTGTATAATTTATGCAAGAGGTTTGAGTTCCCCAATAATGTGTATTCACAAATGAAAACATTATATTAATATCGTGTTACATTCAATATTTTCGAACGGTGTTTTATAGAAAAGAATCAATAAACAATGATCGTATTGTACGTGTCGCGGAGGAGATTGTTTATGAATGATTTAAATAGTCCACTTTCTGCTGCGTGTGCGTGACGTAGTATTTTCGCTCAGCTCATTCATAAATCTGAGGCTGGCGATAAACAAAGGGGAGTCCGTGTTAGAATAACGCAATAGTATAAGGTTACGCTTGGTTATATTCACGGGTCTCAATTAATAATACGTTAATAATGGTAATAATACCACGAGTTCAACAATTATTACAGGGATACGATAGACAACATAAAAAAATGTTTCATTATCGCAACCTCGAAAATGCTTTTTAATCGCTAAACCCGAAAACAACTTAATATATTATATTAAATATATTTATAACAATAAATGTCTTTTTAAAATGTAGTCGGCGTATACGCTGACTTTGAAATAAAGTTAGCAATTTACTTTTCTAAATAATTAAATACAATTAAACAAAAGTTAAACTATTGTGTTGTGTTTTTCACTTGTAAGCTGCATATTCACCGCATGAAATGTGTGTTAGCATTGTCAAACCACACATTAGTGTGAGTAAATAAAAAATATACTACGGGAGAGCACTTCATATGTGTCCTCATATGCCTTGTTATGAGTATCTTTCTTCACTGTCGAACTATATCGTATGTTTATATTTGATTTAAACGCAGTTTTCTTTCGACACATTTAAATCACACGTCAACAGCGCCTTCATGCGAAAATGGGTCTTATGCGTTTCGGCAAGCGTTTGTTAAACCCAACATGTGCTTTTGCGCAGTCAGGCCATAGGCGATGCTGTTCGCTTTAAAATCACTCAATATATTATGTTTCTCCTTACCAGAAGGAGGGATAGCTGAGTGGGCTATTTATATGATGGGCGCATATGGAATAAGACCCATTTTCACATGACGAGGGTCATTACAAATCTCATTGCGAATTGAAAATGCCACATTTAAGAACAATGCTTTTTGATACAAAATTGAATTGAAAATAGCAAACTTGTTAATAATGGCAGCCTATCCACACATTAAGGAATTATTTCCAGACGTGCTGACCAAGTACGGCAAACATTGTGGTATGATAATTAAACGATTTTCTATTATCGTGACACTATACTATTTCGCTAATGATTGTTTTCTCATCTTGAAGGCGAAAGTGAAATTCTGCGAGATGGATTGTAATGCGTAATTGTAACAGGGCCACAATTTGTGTCGTTTGAGCATACAGAGAGTAGTCCGGAATTCCTTACACTGAACAGTGCTACATCCTTTGAATTGAGCACATACGCAGTGATGTAGCAAAAATTCAGAGGTTGTATCTCGAATCAGCTTATTAAATATTCGAAAATATTCATGCGTGTCTGTTGGCGTTGTGTAAAAGTCACTAAGATGAAAAGTGAAACAGCTACGCCTAAAAGCGCATTAGTGCTCTATACCTATGTTTATGTTAGCGTTGTTGATACCGTGTGAACTGCTCGGGTAACAAGTTAAGCATAAACAGCAATTTTTACATACTTTTATTCCTCCATATACAAAAAACGAAGATTATTGTATATTTTGAATTTGTATTTGGTGTCAAAAATCAAAAGTTTTGTACACGGAACTTTCATTATGAATTTATATTCTTGGTGAGATAGTCATTTGATATTAGAAAAAAATATTCCTTTAATATGATGGTGACTGCAAATTTTCTTTATATAAAGTCACATTACCATTTTCATCATACCTTCTATGCTTTCAAAACTTCCAAAAATCATGTTGTTTTTATTTTTTCTTAGTTATTTCTATGAAATAATTAGGATGATAAAAAAGTGCACACAAAACTCGACCCGTGCGCTATGACACACACTTTATAAAGTTGAATGGCGTGTGTTCATTTCAAACTTGCGATTGATTTTCAAAAATGAATTGCGTGTTAAATTATGCAATAGCGAACATCTTCAGTGCCTTCAGCGCTTTGATTAACTGACTAAGGCTGGTTTCCCTGACAACGCGCCTCCCAATTATAATCGTGATTGATTGTTCGGGAGTATACCGTAGATGTAGATGTAGATACCGAGTATATTACAATATATACGGTTGGTAATTGTTTAGCTGCTTAACGTCCAATTTGTAAACGAATCGTCGGAATCTTGAATGAAAAAAGGATTTTTTTTCATTCGATTGGTGTACACTTAATATTTTAATATAGCTCAGAACTTATATCCGTGGAAAAAATGGAATACCGGTAGTTATATTCTTCAATCTCATTGTCTGACATATAGGCAACATAAGCGAAGTTTCGACTATTAAGGCCTAAAAAAATGTGTCTGCAATTATGTTTCACGGCCGTTAATCACGCACGCCACCTCTGTTTTGAGATGTATTTATAAATGAGCCAATGCTACTTCCGAGGTGACGCTCAGGCACGAATGTTTTTAAATTTAACGGATAATTTTACATTGTATGTTGAGGCACGAACTACAAATCTGCTAGGAGAATGGTGCCCGTCCTGATTCGCAATCAATCGGATTAGTGGAATGCAACCTTGGTGTGTTGATATTGATATCACAATAATATTAAGAAAGAGTTAAGAAAGAAATTCAAAAAGTCCAAAAGGAACTTTGAGAAAAGATCAGATCCCAGTAATCAAATGAAACTTAATCAATGTAGAGAACAGTTTGTACAGTCTGTTGGAAAATCGAGACAGATGTACTTAGAAAATTTATCAAAAGAATTAGATCCAAAAAAGCCTAACAAATTTTGGTCTCTTATAAACAAAACAAGAAATAATTACAATAAACCAGTGATTCAACCAATACTAAGAAATGATAATTCTTTGGCAGTAGATGATGAAGATATCTACAAAGAGATGAAAATTCTCTATGGTCAAGAAAAGTTGGCAGTTAAAGATCATTTACCAGAATGGTATGAAAAAGTGAAACAAGATGTCATACAAATAAAAGAAACAGAAAGGCAAAAATTAACACAAACACCAACAGAAGTTGAGGAAAGTGATATAACAATAAAAGAAGTAGAAGAGGTAATCAAGGGTATGAATAAACTAAGTGCTCCAAGTCCAGAAGAACAAATTTTGGGTACAATGATAACTAAGGGAGGAGAACAGATGTGCTTGGGACTTCAGTTTCTATTTCAGAGATGTTGGGAACAAGGTAAACTGTCAGACGGTTTTAAATTAGACCCCAAAGTTATGCTGCCCAAACCAAACAAGGACAACTACAATGAAGCCAAATCATATAGATCTATTACCTTAGGTAGTGTGGTTGGAAAGCTCATGGAAAAAATCATCAAACTAAGGCTTACATGGAAGCTAGAATCTGAAAATGTGTTTTCTAATACTCAATATGCATACAGAAAAAATAGGTCATGTACACAGGCAGTTCTTAAAATGGTGAACAACATACAAGAAAACTTGGGAAAATCTGAAAATACCGTATTAGTGACAATGGATTTTGAGTCATGCTTTGAAAGAGTTTGGAGGGAGGGTCTGTTGAAAAAAGCTGAAGAAAACAACATAAGAGGAAGACTGTGGATTTATTTAAAAGAGTTCATGTCAGATAGAAAATATTACTTAAAGATCAATGATTTTAAATCACCAGTAATGACATCAAAAATAGGCATCCCACAAGGGTCAGTTCTTAGTCCCACTCTCTGCAACCTGTATACAAGCGACTGTATGACAAATGTGCTGTGCCAGCACATAGAATTTGCAGACGATGCTTGTCTCTACAACAGCGATACAGACATCAACAAGGCCATACAATCTACAAATACAGAGTTGGAAAAAATTAACCAATGGTGCACAAAATGGAATATGAGCATAGCCCCAGAAAAAACAACAGTTTTATTGGTAGGAAAGGAGCTTCAATCCATGGACAAACCTAAGTTCAACTCGAATGAACTAAAAATAGTAAAAAACAAAAGAATTCTAGGAATTACATTGGATAGTTTACTAAACTTTGAAACCCATATTGAAGAAAAAACTACTAAAGGATTTAATGCCTTACACAGTCTGGATAAATTTGTAGACTTCAACCATGGATGTTGTCAATCAACCTACATGAAGCTGTATAAATCCTTAGTTCTTCCAATTATGGATTATGGTGCTTCAGTTTTAGCCACAGCTACAGACAAAGCAACACAACAATTTGGTACAGTACAAAGAAGTGCAATGCTTAAAGCCAGTGGATGTATAAGTAGTACCAGCACAGAAACAATGGAGATACTTACTAATACCATTCCAATAAATATACATTTAAAGTTAAGACAGGCAGAAGAGATGGTCAGAATTGCAGCAAAAAGAGAAGAAAATGACACTCTGAAACAAGATTTTAATAGATGGCTTGCAAATCCAGAACAACACTGTAACAAACCTACCCTTTATTCCATACTAATGAGTAGATTCATAGAACACAAAGTAAATGTGCAATTCGAATGTATTGAAAAAGAGTTTGAATACAAAAAAGAATACATGGGACTTTCAAGAACAAATCAAAAAGTGTACACTGAGAACTTCAAACTAAACAAAGATCATCAAATGGAAAATGTAAATGAAATCTTGAATAGGTGCTCAAATAATGAAATCATAATATTCACGGATGGATCTACAATTGGAAATCCAGGACCGACAGGAGCCGGGGCAGTTATATATTTAAATGGGTATATGTGTAGCCCAATACTTTTAAAGCAAGGTGTTGCAAAAATATCAAACAATTACACGGGGGAATTAGTGGGAATTGAAATAGGATTAAACTTTGTGGATGATTTACAGGACATTACAAACAGGAAAATAATTATCTTCACAGATTGCCAGGCAGCAATAACAACGGCTTTTGCATGTGAAATTCCAACAAGAAACATTGAAATTATACTAAATATCAAACTAAAACTAAAAAACATTGAAGCACGAGGTAATACTGTTGAAGTTCACTGGATACCAGGCCATAAAAATATTCAAGGAAATGAATTAGCAGATCAACAAGCTAAACTAGCAGCAACAGAAATTATGACTTCAAAAACAGACAATCAGTGTTATGAAAAGAAAGATGCAAAAGAAGTAATAAATTTAATGAAAATAAAATCAATACAAAAATGGGAAGTTCAATATCTGAATTCAGAAAAAACAACAAAAATCCAAGAGTGCATCCCAAAGCCGGGTTCCAGAGCTTGCGTTGGAGAAAAAAATAGAAACATATTCAATGTAGTGAACCAATTACTAAGTGGACATACTCGCTTAAAGGCTCACTGGTCCAAGATTACAAACAGCGAAGATGTGGAGTGTGAAGCATGTAGAACACCAGAAACTATAAAACACTTCATATTTGACTGTTCGAAATACTCACAAGAAAGATCAAGTCTTCAATACAGAACTGAAGAAATATTACATAGAAATAATATATCATGTTCTGATATTACACTGGCAACTTTAGTTGGAGAGATACCGGACATTACTTTACATGCAAAAGAAGAACTGTTCAATTCATTTGGCAAATTCATCATGGAAACAAACAGACTTTAGATGTAAATGACATAAAATGTAAAAAAGTATCAAGTGAAAATGCAACAAGAGAAATTTTTGTACATAGATGAAAACGACTTCAACAGTCGTCAAAGCACAACGAGACCATAGGCGACAACGACGCCATAATTAGATTCAACAACAACATTAATGACACAAGATATTAATGGGAAACAAACAAAATAATGTTAATTGTAAATAAATATAATATGTCTAGATTTTAACCAGCTTCAAAATGTCTATGATATCTGGCATCGTACTTCTGTTGATCATGAAAGATCGTTCAGGTAACGTTTTTAAAAAGTGTAATAGTATATCGGACACTCCGGATGCATAATACAGCGTATATCATCAGTTTCTAAGCATCCCTATACCGAATGAAGCGTACCATATCTATAATGTATTGTTGATATAACAACTTCCTTATGACATAATAAAAAACGAATCAATCAGTTATCAATCAATAAAAACTGGACTGGCTTAAAAACAGAAACAATTCAAATACAGTCGATTGGTGTATAGCGGATTTTAGTGAGTAACGGATAGCTTAAACGATTTTTGCAAAATACTTTTATTAATTTTAAGATTTATAGTTTTCTATTAATTGAATACAAAAAGCCTATCATTGTTAAGTCGATTCATGTTTTTGTTGATGTGTGTCAATGGTTACAACTGTTTCTTTTTTCGAATGCAAAACAAGGTCACGTTATGTACTCACTGTTTTTGTGACAACAGGAAAAGTGCAGAAGTATGGTTTCTTGAATTTTGCAGATTTTGTTTGGTAAACATAATGTTCATTGATGTAATATTTTAGTATTATGTGTCCTTTACAAAAGTAAGAATGCTCAGAAACCAAATTGATGCGTACCATATAAAATAAGCATGAAAGCTGCAACTCGGGATTTAGTGAATAACAGACATGTGGTGACCCATATTCAGGAATGTGGGGATTGTCTCAAAATAAATATAAACTCAATTGAAGTTGTCCAATACACATGTGGTAAGCGTGGTAATCTTAATAAGTAAAAACATCATTTTTAATAAAAAATAATCAAATTATAAAACGAAATATCGATTTCTTTGAAAACATATTTTCCGCAATCAAATCTATAAATAGATTCAACTAAAAATGACCCAAATATAGGGTGCATCGCTTTGAACAGCAATTACTTCATCAATTGTGCAGCGATTTCCATGAATTTGGTCTTATTAAACGCAGAAATGAATTTCCTTTCTGGAAATGTACATATATTGCAATTATTTTTTACAAATGCTATGTAAAATTTCAAGAAATAACACGATACACATGTAATCCGATAAAGACCTAAGCGATCCGGTAATGGCTGAATCAGTGTACCATGAAATTCGCGCTTTAAACAATAATATTTTACGGAAATTTAAAACCACTGGCATGTTTCAATAGGAAAGACATGTGTCTATCTAGGTTTAATTGTTTAATTACTGAATGCATGGTGTTTACGTTGAAATGAGACTTGAAGTCCTTAGCTATTCGTTATACACCAATCAACTGTACTAGCCTAAGGGTACCAATTCTTGATTTTTTGCCGATTTTATTTAATTGTCAAACTCATGTTTTTAAAATTAATTTAAGCTGATATTTCAGGTAAAAGACTACTCTTTCTGAAACTATAAAATGTAAAGAAAACAAGTGTTAATAACTCGGCCTTACCGTTGGTCAAATGAAGTTGGTTCTGTTTACATTTGCAACCCGTTTGGAACCAATTATCAAATTTACTAAAGCAAGCCATCATACATTTGCAACACACACATAAACTGGAAAAATAGATTTATTTTTATTGCAACTGACGTGGATAATCATTTCTAATATATTTTGTTCATTTAATCGAAAGAATAATACTAATTGATACTTTGGACAAACATTTTCCTTTTTTGACTTCTCTAACTGCTGCTTGTAGAGCACAGACTGAGTATTTATTTGATTTTCTTCGTGTCATTTGTCTAAAATAAATAAAAAGAAAATCTAAATAGATGTGTTATATTTATGAATAAAATGATTCTTAATAAATGTGGTTGAATGTTACCAAGTTACGAGTTGGCTTCAATACGAATTGACCATAAAACAACTTAGTTGTTTGCAACCTAATCCATTAAAATAAAAATAGAAAACAGGGCAAGGTCAAGGATGTAATCGCTTATTTTGACAGTTGTATACAAAGTGAAAGGTAATAAAAAGCCTTAAATGGAAATGAAAACATCGCTTATATTTTTAGAATCCTATAAAACAAAACATTTTGATGACTAACAATGATCTAACTGCATTTACCACTCATTTATCTGGTCAAATATTAACTTTTACTTGGTTCAATGAATCTTCGTCTGCAGTTGCGTTTACGAAGAAGAGGCTGTCATGTTGAAAGTTATCCAATAGAATGTATTCATATTGGACTTACTTAGAATAGGACCCGATTTCAAATTCAACGATTCCACCAAGAGTAAATTTTATAATTTATAAAAATCGTTTGAGAATTGGTTCCGTTCGAAAATAGGTACCCTGAGGCTAGCATGTTGATCGGTACGGTAGTATCGGCCCATATACATTTTGGGAATGAACAAATACAAAAACACACATATGTTATATGTCAGTCTTTTGTTAAAGGTGTATTTTTGGACATAACAATAAAAACTGCATTTAAAACGCGATGTTTTGACATAATACTGGCTAGACTTAGCTGTAGTAATCTGTTTCATGTACAATTGTCTCATAGTATTTACCGTTCTGATTGGTTGCTCAGATTTGTTACGATGCGCATGTGCTTGTTTAAAATAAAGTAATTTAATCTTAAAACGAAACTCTTGCTCATGTTGTTCTTAAAATAATTTTTACATTTTATTAAAAAATAAGCGGCACATAAAACATTTGATATGCATGTTGCTTCTATTAATCCATAAACAAACTAACATAATTGTGTGTTACGTAATTAAAAATCATAGCATCACCCTAGATCCAATGACATCAAACAAATAACAACTTATAAAAATTGAAAAAAAACATTAACTTTCCATCACTTCTTGAAGTTTTTTTGGTTAAAGGCATGATACTTTGAGGAGGACTAATACTATGAGAGTACAGGATGATGATTATTTTAAATAATTTGTCAACATATTATAGTTAAAAAAAAATATTTGGCTTTTTTGAGCAAAATTTAAGAATTAAGAATACATCATTTGTACTGCCTTTTAATATTGTAGGTAGAAGCAAATATAAGTACCGTATACACTATGATTTTTGAAACACAGTTAATACAAAAAATGTGTTCATGGTTTATTTTGTATACTTGCATACCAATGGTTGATTTTTAAAACACAGTTTATACACACACAAAAATCTGTGAAAAATGTAGAGTAAACTAGACAATATTTTTTATTTTTTTTATTTTACAGTTTTGTAAACAATGTTATCTCAAAAAATGTGTTCAGCTGAGTTCATTGTTTATTTTGTATACTTGCATACCAATGGTTGACAAATTATTGTCCTGCATATGATGGAAAGGCAAGATTACATTTTGTATACTGCTTACTTCATTTATTGTTTAGATGCTGATGTTTTCTCTGATATCTACTGGACATCTGCGATTCGTTTGTCTGAGTACTCGGGTTATGGTTCTGTTTCGCTGCTGTCATACAACATCCCACCTCAGACGAGTCAAGTGACCTTCACCTTTCAAGCAAAGTCATCTGGCATTTCATGTTTCTTCAAGGAAGTTTATGTGTAAGTATCAATCTTTTCCCGTGAGCCTTTAAGCACCTGCATTCTTTTCCCTCTAAAAATTTTTTTTTCTATTCAGGAACTGCAGATTATTAGAATTCCCTTCAACTGAAACCCGCTGTATACACATCTTCTTTCATGAGTTTAGTTTTGCAATAAATTTAACTAATATAAGTCTAGTTTGATTAATGTATTTACTAAAATACTGTATTTATCCAAATTAGCAAGATTTCATGACCCTCAATTTAAAAATGTATGGATAAAATTGGATATGGGACACTTTGAATTTTGTGTCTGTGAAAAAAATCTATTATTGCAGACTCTGTATATTTCAGTTATTTTCAACATGGCAGTTATCCACTTGTCACACCATACAATGAAACATTCCCAGAAAAATTCTTCACCAACAGGACGTCAGATTTCCACATCAAAATCCAGAAAGATGCTCAAGCTGTCTCGTACATGCTGGATGCTCCTGAACCAGGGAACTGGTACTTTGCAGCATTCTTACCAAAACATGATAATGGGAAAATAGAACAAAGGTAGACAGTAAAGAGTATATTATAATTTATATAAGTCTAAAACCTAATTATATGAAAAATTGCCATCTAAAATTCAAGCATCCATAACTCGATACCTCAAGCGCATTTAAGTCCCTAATTCTATACAATATTGTAATTTAACCCCCATAATTCATGAACGTTCTTCATTCCTCATTGTACAGGGTAAATCATTTGAACCTTGAGATATTGAATTGATTAAGGAGCAGTGCTTTTAATTGGACGACTGTCATCACAGTTAAATTGATATACTTGTATTAACTTTTCTATCTTCCCCATTTCTCTATTCTCTGAAACAAAAAATAATACTTACATCTTAGCAGTTATATTGCACTGATTCTTTTTATAATAAAAATGTTTTTATTGACGTCGCTCTGGAGAGTGGCGACTAGTATGTATTGCTTTTTTTTCACTTATGGGAGGAGAAGTTATTTTACTGATCAATGTATATATTTTTGTTTTAAGAATATCTTGCATAGTGGTGATTTTTTGTGTAAATGAGTGTAAATAAGTACTGCATTTTGTGCCTATTACATTTATCACAAAATTTATTGCCAATAATGCAAAGCTAATTGTTTTAATTAATAACTGATCCACAACTGATCGCAGGGGAAAGATCACAGGGACTGGGCAAATACGCGAAACTTTCTGGTTTTGTATAAAAACAAAACATAATCAAAATATATTTATTTTGTGGTTTTTCTAATTTGCTTATTTAGCGGAAAATCAATGTAGTACGATATTTGACGACCTATCGCGCAAGCAAGTTTATTGGAAGGCGTAGTGGTACGAAAACGTTAAATGTATTAGTTTATTCATAGACATATAATAACAATCGCTATACACAACTTCACCAAATAGCAGTACATAAATGATGTCAGCCGGAATGGCTCAGTTGGGAAAGCGTTAGACTGAAGTTGTTTACGCAACAATCATCTAAAGGCCCCCGGTTCAATCCCGGGTTCCGGCACGAACGGAACAGTTTGGCGGCTGACAATTTTTTTCAGTCAGGTTAATACATACAATAAAACTTTATTTTATGTAGACATTTTAAAATCCATTTTACTACAATTGGACATTTTTATTAAAATTAATGGATGCCGCGTGGTGAAAACGTTATTAAAATTTCTTACATCACTTAAATATCTTATAAAAAATACGTTTGTTTTTATATTAACAAATAAATGCAAACAACACATCTATTATCCATGTATATTTATGGTTGTCTATCATAGGCCCTAAGTACTATACCTACCACATATAGAGCGGGAAGTGCGACACGTATTATTGATTGTAACAATGAGTTGAGATAAAGGAAGCAGCCGCTTATCAAGGAGGAGCTGTGTCCCAGCAACCCGTTTCCCTAGAGTCAAGCACTCCTCGGAGTTTTTTTTTTAAGAACAACATATAGAGCGCAAAGCGCGACACGTATTACTATCCAGGTGGTATGGGCCCTTTAGCATTATCCGACTATTACGTCCATAGTTATCTTCCTTAGAATTTGAAAAATTTTGAAATCGTTGTTCGAAGTCCAAAATTTTCATCCGATTGTTCCCAATCTTGCACAGGTTTTTTTTATCAATGAGGACCCAACCCAAACTCTATATGAGCAATATCAGACCATAAGTCCAGAATTATGTCTCTTTAAATTTAAAAATAAAAGTGAAAAACTGCTTGGTGATTATGTCAATATTTTTCATCAGATTCTTTCCAAACTTACAGTGTCTTCATATCAATGAGCATTTTTACCTCATTCAAAATGAGAAACATCGGGACAATAAGTCCAGAATTTTTTTTGTATTTAATTTGACAAAATAAACAATTTCCACTTGTTTAAAAGATTTCACAACTTTTGTCTGAATCTTTCCAAACTTGTTAAGTATTTTTATATCACTATTACTCGAACCCTATTGAAAATGATGAATATCGGAGCAATAAATCTATTATGATCTTTTACTGAATTTCAAAGTATTAAGAAATGCAGCTTCTTTATGCAATTTACAGTTTTCATTCATTTTTTTTTTCAAACTTTTACTGTTTTTTCATATCAATGAGTACTCAACCCCTATTGTAAATGAGCAATGTAAGAATAAGTTCAGAATCATCTCCCCTTGAAGCTGAGAAAAATATGAAAATGCATTTACAGGATGAAGCAGATTTTTTAAAACCTACACAGTTCTGTTCCATTAATGAAAACTGCACACGGATGCCAGTAAAAAAAAAAGGAAACCAATGTAAATAAAATGAACTATGAAATATTTGGGGGTTACAACACAAAATAATAGATAATGGTAATTTGGGGGTTATAACACAACATCATAAATTATGTTTATTTGGGGGTTATACCACACAATTATAGATAATGGTTATACCAGTTTCTTTCTATTTTGTTTAAAATAATCGGCCAATATATTAATATTTACAGTAGAAAAAAATTGTTCCATGTAACTTCATTATGTGCCTTTTAGACTGAAATTCCCGACGCCCTTTGATGCTTTGAATCAATACTTATCTTGTTATATAATGTAATTGAAGAGTGTAAGCTATTCATGTTGAGGACTTGTATTTACTTAAACATAGTTAATTATTTAAGTGATTTTTTCCAACTTCTCCATAATGACACCTTGATTCACCTAATTTATTTCTGAATCTGAGGATACACAAACAACAAAAGTATTCCAAAAAGATCACTTATGTTTTAAATTTATGGTTCAATACTTGACTTCCATTTTTATGTCCCCCACCACTATAGTGGGGGACATATTGTTTTTGCCCTGTCTGTTGGTCTTTTGGTTGGTTTGCTCTAACTTTAACATTTTGCCATAACTTTGCAATTTTGAAGATAGCAACTTCATATTTTTGCATGCATGTGTATCTCACGGAGCTGCACATTTTGAGTGGTGAAAGGTCAAGGTCATCCTTCAAGGTTAAAGGTAAAAAAAAAGTTCAAAGCGGCGCAGAAGGGGACATAGTGTTTCCGACAAACACATTTCTTGTTGCTTAATAAAACGTTAGTATAGGTAAAATAAGTTATGAAAATACTGTTGTAGTGTTAAGTTATTCAGATTAACAATGTCTCAATTTGTTTGCAAATGACTCTTATTTTCTCAAATGGACTCGTATCAATAGCATTCCCAAAGTACTTTAGTATTTAGGGAAAAAGGCGGCCTTATTATATGATTTAAATGTTTTTCAATGCAAAATTAATATATTCAAATCTTGAAAGCTTGTGGAATCTTGCAGTCATGCCTGGTATTGTTCTAGCTAGGTGATGTAAACAGAAATATAAGCTCATTGTTGAATCTTGATATCTTTTTGCATGGAGGAACAGCAAAGTTAACCGTTTGTAAATTGATGTAATATTTATAAATGAATACAATTATTTTTACTCACATCTGTTGATGATTCGTCTGCTTGTGCTGTCCTTTAAAGGCATTTTAATGTTTATAGGTAGTGTTTTGCATTTGCAATTAAATGATGCATTACATAACTATGCCAAAATATAACAATAAGGCATTCATGTCTGTCCTGCATTCAGAATTAACATTAAATGAAAAAAGTTTGTACTGCATTGGTTCTCATAATGATAAACTAAATGCACACTTATTGCATTTAAGGGCATTGGTAAATCCTGTCTGTATGGCATGGTGATAGTGGTGGAGGCCACAGGTCTGGACAATGTTCAAGTCCTGCCCCTGGAAACCACCCACAGGCTGACACTGACCAATGACCTACTGAAGAAAAGGGTTCTATACAGGTAAACACATTCAGTTCAGATGTGCCTTATATTCATTGGAATGCTGAAGATCTGTTAAAATACATGAAGTAAATACTGGTACTAAATTTTCAACATTGATTACGCATTATGTTTAACATTGGTATATTGTCTTTTAACTATGTGGTCAAATAATGTACATTGTATGAGCCGATGTAACATGTAGACCACTGCATTCTATCTAAAATGTCACACCCCAATGTTTAGGTATAGAAACATTATTTTAAGAATTTATATAGATATTTGTCTGTATGAAACTCTTGCTTATTTTATGCTGTACATGTTTTATACAATCTTGTAAAGAATTTTATAAATTATGTAGTGATACTAATTTTTACATTTATCCATCTTTTTTTTTACATACGCCTTGTAACTTTTATTGAGATAATTAATTACCGGTATGAATCAAGGGATTCTGTCATAACTTTTTACAGTTGTTGTTTTTTATGTGGCTGTGTGTCGCAGTTAAGACTCATGTCTCTAGGATCAAGGTCACACATTTAGGTCTTATTTTACAAATTTTGATAAAAAATGCATTATTTTGTAAGGATTTTACCATATAATTTTAAATGCCCTGATTTAATTGTTCATCATTATCAGGCAGTGAGGCACATGCAAGACACATGTCCCTTCGGTCAAGGCTACATACATTTCTTTGCCCATTGCCTTAAGAAGAGTAATCATCTTTTCTTCCTTTAAAAATAGATGTTTACATGCTTTTTTATCTCACCCAAGCACAATGTGCTCATGGTGAGCTTTTGTGATTGCCTTTTGTCCGTCATGCGTCGTGCGCCGTCAACATATGCCTTGTGAACACTCTAGAGGCCACATTTATTGTCTGATCTTCATGAAACTTGGTCAGAACATTTGTCCCATTGATGCCCCGACTGAGTTCGAAACTGGGTCATGCTGGGTCAAAAACTAAGTCACTATGTCGAAAAAAAGAAAAACCTTGTGAACACTGTAGAAGTCAGATTTGATGCCCAATCTTCATGTAACTTTGTCAAAATGATTGTCTCAATAATATGTTGGTTGAGTTCAAAAATGGTTCCGGTCTGTTGAAAACATGGCCGCCAGGGGGCGGGGCAGTATTCCTTATATGGCTATAGAGAAACCTTGTGAACACTCTAGAAGTCACAATTTTTGCCCAATCATCATGAAACTTAGCCAAAACATTGGTTTCATTGATATCTCGGACGAGTTCGAAAATGGTCCAGATCGGTAAAAAAACATGGCCGCCAGGGGACGGGGCAATTTTCTCTATATGTATATAGTGAAAACATGTGTAAGTGAACACTCTAGAAGTCACATTTTTGGTCCAATGTTCATGAAATATGGTCAGAACATGTGTTTTCTGGATATGACGGTTGAGTTCGAAAATGGTGCGGATTGGTTAAAAAAGCATGGCTGCGGGGGGGGGGGGGGGGGTCATTTTCCTTATATGTATATAGTAAAAACAGCTTGTGAACACTCTAGTTTAGCATGTTAAGGGAAGTAACTGCAAAATGTCTTTTGAAAAATTATGTTGAATTGACAGAGTTGTCTCCTTTTTTAAAATATTTTTTTTAAGCACAAGAAGATTAAGTGGAATTAATTATAAATGATAGTTTTACATTCTCTAAGATAACATACTTTTGAATATGTTTTTTATTGTTTGATGATTCTGTACAATATGGCATTCTTTTGTCAAACGTTTTAGCGAGACTATACGATTTTTATATGTGTTAAATTGTAATATATTGATAAATACATGTTACAATAACACAAAATAGGCAAGACATTGAAGACGAATTTCATAAAATGTAGCAAAGACAAATAAGCGCCCTGAGCCGACGGTGACGAAAAGATATTTTTTACATATTTTCCTACAATTACCGAAGAATTCGTCTTTTTATTAGGATCAGAGGTAGTGTTCGTGTGTCGTATGAATAAAGATTCACATCGTACATGCATGATATACATTCTGGCGAATTTGACTGTACAGACATTTTCGATTTCAGAATTTAATATCTGGCTTATTTCGCATTTTTCGACACATGTTCTTCTTATCTTTTATTTTATATTATATTGAAATGTATGACCTTGTTAATACTCTAGAGGTCACATTTATTTTCCGATCATCATGAAACTTGGTCTGAAGATTTGTCCCAATGATATCTTGGATGAGTTCCAAAATGGTTTTTGTTGCTTTAAAAACATGGCCACCAGGGGCGGGCATTTTTCCTTATATGGCTATATATGGCTTTAGAAAAACCTTGTTAACACTCTAGAGGCCACATTTATTGTCCAATCTTCATGAAATTTGGTCAGAAGATTGGTCTCAATGATATCTTGGATGAGTTCGAAAATAATTATGTTTGCTTGAAAAACATGGCTTCCAAGGGGCGGGGCATTTTTCCTTATACGGCTATAGTAAAATCTTGTTAACACTCTAGAGACCACATTTACTGTCCGATCTTCATGCAACTTGGTCAGAAGATTCATCCCGATTATATTTTGGAAGTGTTTAAAAATGATGCCGGTTGGTTGAAAAACATAGCTGCCAGGTGGCGATGCATTTTTCCTTATATGGCTATAGTAAAACCTTGTTAAAGGGGCCTTTTCACAGATTTTGGCATTTTTTAACTTATTCATTAAATGCTTTATATTGATAAATGTAAACATTGGATCGTAAAAGCTCCAGTAAAAAATCAAGAATAAAATTAAAAAAAGGAAAAGAACATTGCCCGGAGCAGGTTTCGAACCAGTGACCCCTGGAGTCCTGCCAGAGTCCTGAAGTAAAAACGCTTTAGCCTACTGAGCTATTCCGCCGAGTACACATACTTGACGTATTTTATACATTATATAAGCAATCGTCGTAGTTTCACAAAATTTAACGACAAAAACAGAACTCTCCAAATTATTCAATCGTTTCGCGTTGCAACGCTTTATAATTTTTAGGTTTTAAAATCGTCAAAAGATGCATATAATGGCTATATTAGACCATGGTAAATGTTCAGTATTACTGTTTCCTCACAAATATCATAACTAAAACGAAAATTTGCGAATCTGAAACAACTTTTTTCAATTTTGTCAATTTACCAAAGCGTGAAAAGATCCCTTTAACACTCTAGAGGTTTATTTTCTGATCTTCATGAAACTTGGTCAGAAGGTTTGTCCCAATTATATCTTGTTATCTCAGGTGAGCGACTTTGGGCCTTTCAGGCCCTCTTGTTTAGCTCAACTGAGCACTATGATTAGCTTTTGTGATCACCTTTTGTTTGTTGTGCGTTGTGCAGCCTTGTTAAAACTCTATAGAGGCCACATTTATTGTACTTTCTTCATAAAATTTGGTCAAAAGATTTGTGCCAATGATATTCTGGACAAGTTCGTAAATGGTTCCTGTTAGTTGAAAAACATGACCACCAGGGGCATGGCATTTTTCCTAATACAGTAGATTCCACTTAATTGAATATCGGATAATCTAATTTATAAATAGAATAGAAATTGAATTGAAATTGAAAACACCAAACCATTTGCATCTCTTCCCATTGTAAAAACTCCACATATTCTGATAGGAAATACTGCCTTTTCCGGTTAATTGAAGAGCCTATTATCGATTTCACACCATAATCCAGCGAAGAATCTCATAAATCTCCAAGGATACGCATGGTATCGACGATTTTGACAGCCACGCTCCATTGACTGCCTTTGTTTTCATTTCACACCATGCATGTATTCAGCATCTGTCAAGCATCACATGACCAACAGGTGTGGTATGTGGGCCACGTACAATGCAAATCACAGTGTGCAGTCATGCGCAAACTTTCGTATGCAAACTGTCGAGTGACACACTTCAACATTTTGTTGCTGATTAGAAACAATGAGTTTGTTGCCGATTAGAAAAAACTGTTGATGTGTCTTGCTCGACAGTTTGCAATAGGCAAAGACCTATAGAATACATAGGTCTTTGCAATAGGTGATGGAATGTGACAATATATTCTCAGTTGGTGTATATAAACCATCACAACTGCGTCACATTAAATCATATCTAAACATGATTTCGAACAAACAAACGCAAGGATCTTAGCCTTGCTGACAAATATGAATTGTGTGCATTAATTTTGATGTAATTTTTTCATTCTAAAATATATGTATGACTGAGTTGCAAGTTTATATTTAGTCACACCACATGGTCTGTTGAAACACGCAGGCTTTCTATGCGTGTATTTTGACGGCATCAATTTTGCACTCTTATTAAAACACGGGTGGTACATGTAAAATGAAAGTGTTAGATGATTACACGAGGACATGTAGCAGTATGGCTATAGTTAAACCTTGTGGCCTAAAGGCCACATTTATTGTCCAATCTTCATGGATCTTAGTCAGAACCTTTGTTCTTAATATGATATTTTGGATGAGTTCTAAAATGATTCCAGTCTGTAGAAAAACATGGCCCCCAGTGGGCAGGGCATTTTTCCATATATGGTTAAAGTGGAATCCTGTTAACACTCTAGCAGTCACATTTTTTTATCCAATCTTCATGGAACTTGGTCAGAATATGTTCCTCAATGATATCTTGGATGAGTTTGAAAATTGTTCTGGTTTGCTGAAAAAGATGACCACAAAACTTTCCTGATATGGCTTTAGTAAAACTTTGTTTATACTATAGAAGTCACATTTATTGTCCAATCTTCATGAAACTTGGTCATAATATTTGTTCTAATGATGTCTTTAAAAATGGTTTGAAAATGGTTACGGCCTGCCAGTGGGTGGTGCATTTTTTCTTACACATGTATGGCTATAGTAAAATCTTCCTAACACTCAAGAAGTAGAGTCCAATCTTCATGAAACTTGGTGGGAACATTTATTATTATGATATCTGGGCTGAGGTTGAAAATGGTTCCGGTCCGTTGAAAATCATAGATGCCTGGGTAAGGCGCATATTTCATTTTATGGTTAAAGTAATACCTTGTGAACACTCTAGAAATTACATTTATTGTCCAATCTTTATGAAACTTAGTCAGAAGATTTGGCCTAATTACAGCTCGGCTGAGTTAGAAAATGGTTATGGTTCATTAAAAAAACATCCCCACCAGGCATTTTTCCTTTTATCAGGGGTGTGATTTTTCCTCCTTTCAGCTGATTTCCTCCCTTTTAATGTCAAACTTATTTTACAAATAGTTATTAACTTTGCTTGATTTATATGCAAATGAACCCTGGGGTGGCCATGTTAAATCACACCCCTGTTTTATGGCAATATAGTGAAACTTTGTTGACATAATATTAGCCACATTTATTTGCAAATGTTCATGAAAATTTGTCAGACAATTTGTCCCAATGAAATCTTTGGTGAGATTGAAACTGGGTCATGTGAGCTCAACAACTAGGTCACAATGTCAAAAACAACAACGTGTAAATACTCTATAAGTCACTTTTTTAGTCCAATCTTTATGAATCAGCTCACACTTTTTCAGTAAAGTCTAGTTCCTTTGTGTCTCAGGTGAGCGCAATTGGGTCCATAGACCTCTTGTTAGAATTTTCCTGACAAATTCATTTACTCTTTTGTTTCTGTGAATAATTAATAATTAAGTATATTAGGGTGAAAATATAAGACAGTAAACGTTTGTGTATTCCCAAAGGAGCTATATTAATGTCTGGGATTATGTTAAATATATTTTTGGTCTGAGTGTTGGTAGAATCAAGGGTCCAAGATATTTACCTATTGGCGACTGAACAATCTGGTGTCTGAGAGTCACATACACTGTTCATTTGGCTGCCATGCATTATTTGAGAGCAAATTTGACATTGCAATATTTATTTCTACGCTGTTTGCCTTTTGTAAAGACATTTCTTGTTTATATTCATGTTTGGTTTCACAGGTATGCATTGCCAACAAGTACAGTAGAGTACAAAGTTAAAATTAACAACTGTTCTACAAAGATGCTGTCAGAGAAATCTGTATTGAAACCAACTTCCCCGACTGTGAATTCCACAGCATCAGCCATAGATCAGTCATCAGAACCTTCCAAACTGGCACAGACTTCCCCACCAGTGCCTAAGGCAAACACATCAGAACATTTGGTTGCTAATGACTTTGAAAATTCCAGCAATTATTCTTATTCCTCTACAGTGCAATCAAATGAAACAGATTCTGACAATGCCCGATATAATCCCGATAATGAAACCAAATCCTTGCAGTCTTCTTCCTTTACTCAGAAATCCAGCATGATAAAGAATTTAGCCACTTCTACAACTGATATGTGCCCAGTAATTGCAGTGATGCGATCCAGTGCTCTTCCAAACGTGCAATCTGCCACATTGTCAGACTGTGGTAATCAGACAGAGTGTGAAAAAAGACTGCTTTCTCCATCTGTTGATGGTTGGACATACATCACCATAGCCATAGATGACAGCTATAATGTGTCAGAGATTTCATTTGATCTTTCATTTGAAACAAAAGGTAAAATGCTAAAATATATTGTTAATTTGAAGTACTTGCTTAAAAACTATTTTGTGTATGTTTTCATTCAGCAACCAAAAACAATCTATTAAAAATACTTTTTCCTTTGTTCTTTTGTTAATATTTAAAAATATTGCTTTATGTGCATGTAAATATTTGGGCAGTTTTCAATGAAAAATGACCTATAAATGAGGAATACAATAATGTCACATAAACAAGACTTAAAAATACACCATATGAATATCATCTTCTGAGCAAAATGTTATCACCAATATTGACATTATTATGTGGCTTGAAGGTGTTTGTGTTTGAGACATCCACACATTTTTCCATCCTTTCCTAACAGAGTGTGAATCCCTGAAAATCTTCATTCCCAGGACCATATTTCATCCTGCTGACACAAACAGAACGTCTCTGAGGCCTGCTCAGGATAAGTGTATCAGAATGACCTCACTGGGGCGCTTTGTTTGGGAAGAACGGACTTTCAATATTACCTACGTGCTTAATGACAATACCGGGTTCCCCAACCCACTGCCATTGCGCAATCTCGTCATAGAGGACCATGTGGTCATGTTGACAAGTTTTACTGTGCAGTCTCCAGCAGACCTTGGGGGAACCCTCCTGCTTCATGCTTCTCTAAATCTTCAGGCTTTTACTGTAACTATGGCAATTGTTTATATCTCTTGTAAATGATTATGTTACTTTTTAAACGACCTTGTTAGTTTTTCACATTCAGAAATTTAACAGTGTTTCTTTTACATGTGTAAAATACAGTACAGGTGTTATTTACTTGTTAATCACAGCTTTACTTTTTTTGTCATGATTTTTTTCACCTTAAAGAATAGATACAATATTCAAAGGGGAATTTTTTAGGACGATAATTATTGCATTGTTATATTGCACACAAACAATATTGTACAATAATAAATTGCTTTTTTCCAAATTATAACTAAGATTAAGGATATTGTTATTGGTGAAAAAAGCGGGTGAAATTGATTGAATTATTATGCCACCCTTCGAAGAAGAGGGGGTATATTGTTTGAACATGTCGGTCGGTCGGTAGGTCGGTCTGTCGGTCCGTCCAACAGATGGTTTCCGGATGATAACTCAAGAACGCTTATGCCTAGGATCATGAAACTTCATAGGTACATTGATCATGACTGGCAGATGACCCCTATTGATTTTCAGGTCACTAGGTCAAAGGTCAAGGTCACAGTGACTCGAAATAGTAAAACAGTTTCCGGATGATATCTCAAGAATGCTTAGGCCTAGGATCACGAAACTTCATTGGTACATTGATTATGACTGGCAGATGACCCCTATTGATTTTCAGGTCACTAGGTCAAAGGTCACAGTCACAGTGACTCGAAATAGTAAAATGGTTTCGAGATGATAACTCAAGAATGCTTACGCCTAGGATCATGAAACTTCATAGGAACATTGATCATGACTAGCAAATGACCCTTATTGATTTTCAGGTGACTAGGTCAAAGGTCAAGGTCACAGTGACTCGAAACAGTAAAATGGTTTCCGGATAATAACTCAAGAATGCTTTCGCCTAGGATCATAAAACTTCATAGGTACATTGATTATGACTGGCAGATGACCCCTATTGATTTTCAGGTCACTAGGTCAAAGGTCAAGGTCACAGTGACTCGAAATAGTAAAATGGTTTCGAGATGATAACTCAAGAATGCTTACGCCTAGGATCATGAAACTTCATAGGAACATTGATCATGACTAGCAAATGACCCTTATTGATTTTCAGGTCACTAGGTCAAAGGTCAAGGTCACAGTGACTCGAAACAGTAAAATGGTTTCCGGATGATAACTCAAGAATATTTTTGCCTAGGTTCATGAAACTTTATAGGTACATTGATTATGACTGGCAGGTGACCCCTATTGATTTTCAGGTCACTAGGTCAAAGGTCAAGGTCACATGACTCGAAATAGTAAAATGGTTTCCGGATGATAACTCGAGAATGCTTAGTCCTAGGATCACGAAACTTCGTAGGTACATTGATCATGACTGACAGATGACCCCTATTGATTTTCAGGTCACTAGGTCAAAGGTCAAGTTCACAGTGACTCAAAATAGTAAAATGGTTTCCAGATGATAACTCAAGAATGCTTACGCCTAGGATCATGAAACTTCATAGGAACATTGATCATGACTAGCAAATGACCCCTATTGATTTTCAGGTCACTAGGTCAAAGGTCAAGGTCACAGTGACTCGAAACAGTAAAATTATTTCCGGATGATAACTCAAGAATGCTTTCGCCTAGGATCATGAAACTTCATAGGTACATTGATAATTACTGGCAGATGACCCCTATTGATTTTCAGGTCATTAGGTCAAAGGTCAAGGTCACAGTGACTCGAAATAGTAAAATGGTTTCCGGATGATAACTCAAGAATGCTTACGCCTAGGATCATGAAACTTCATAGGTACATTGATCATGACTGGCAGATGACCCCTTTTTATTTTCAGGTCACTAAGTCAAAGGTCAAGGTCACAGTGACTTGAGACTGTAAAATGGTTTCCTGATGATAACTCAAGAATAATTGGTACATTGATCATGACTGGCAGATGACCCCTATTGATTTTCAGGTCACTAGGTCAAAGGTTAAGGTCACAGTGACAAAAAGTATTCACACAATGGCTGCCACTACAACTGACAGCCCATATGGGGGGGGGGCATGCATGTTTTACAAACAGCCCTTGTTTTAATAAAATATTTTGTCAGATTTGAATGAGTTAAAAAAAAAAACTTTCAATAAGTGTCAAAGCAAAATGATGTTCAGAAAAAGTAAGAAAAATACACGTTTTTTTAAGCGTCTCTTACTGGTTGATTTTAGACCCGAAAATTGGGTGTAAAAATTGCCACACACCACATACATAAAACAGCCGCTTCTAAAGTCTTCTGAAGTATACAAATGACAGTCATATCTTAACTGTACCCAAAATCTTGTTATAAAACACTATTTACTAGCATAACTTCTATTGCAATTTCACCGTCCTCAACATTAAGCAACAAACAGGACCATCTTTTTATATTGTAGATTAAGAACCAGACTGTAACGGTCTATATGTGTGTAATGAGGAATGCCTTACCAGGCGGTGAGACAGTCCGCTCTTGTGAGACTGGCATCGCCATGGTGCTCAACTTCACAGCCCCTGAAGACACCGTATACATACCGTATCCTGAGCCAGGCACTTGGTTCATAAGCTTCAACAGTGAATGTTATAGTAACGATACTAAGTAAGTGACTTGTATTCTGGTGAATGTCTTATTGAAACAATTTTTCCGTCTATTCTTAACCATTGCTGGCAGCTTAAACATTCAAATATGAATTTAAATGTTCACTGTTCTATTGTTATTGGAGCTTACAATTGTGTAAAAAAATTCTGTACAAAGATACAAGCAACTCTTGGATGAAAAAACACTTTCCAACATTATTTGTTTCTATCCCTAGTATGTACAAGTAATTACTTAAGCTTGATTGGTCATTGTCAGTTCGGGTACTACTTAAATGTACACTGGGTACTCTAAAGTATACTCAAATGTACCCCGGGTACAGAAAATATACTAAAACGCACCCGGCCAATTAAGATTGTACCCAAGTTTTATTCCTGCCAAAAATCAGTTGTGGTAAAATGCGCTACGGAATAAAAAAAAAAATTCTCTTTGAACAAAACCTGCCTCAACATGCTTTTTCAGCTCACCTCAGTACAATGTGCTCATGGTGAGCTTTTGTGATGGCCTTTTGTCCGTTGTGCGTTGTGCGGCGTCAACATTTGCCTTGTTAACACTCTCAATAATATCTTGGATGAGTTTGAAAATGGTTGCGTTTGCTTGAAAAACATGGCTGCCAAGGGGCGGGGCATTTTTCCTTATATGGCTATATATGGCTATATATGGCTATAGTAAAATCTTGTTTTCTTCATTTCTACACCGATTCACTTCAAATTGATACTGAAATTCTCTTATAACAATACGGTCAATCTCAACTATGCATGAAAAACATGGCTGCCAAGGGGCGGGGCATTTTTCCTTATATAACTATAGTAAAATCTTGTAAAACACTCTAAAGGCCACATTTACTGTCTGATCTTCATGAAACTTGGTCAGAAGATTCATCCTGACAATATCTTGGAAGATTTCAAAAATGATGCTGGTTGGTTGAAAAACATGGCTGCCAGGGGGCGGCGCATTTTTCCTTATATGGCTATAGTAAAACCTTGTTTACACTCTAGAGGCCACATTTATTTTCCGATCTTCATGAAACTTGGTCAGAAGATTTGTCCCAATAATATCTTGTTGTCTCAAGTGAGCGACTTTGGGCCTTTCAGGCCCTCTTGTTCCTTATATGGCTATATATGGCTTTAGTAAAACCTTGTTAACACTCTAGAGGCAACATTTATTGTCCAATCTTCATGAAATTTGGTCAGAAGATTGGTGTCAATGATATCTTGGATGAGCTTGAAAATGGTTGTGTTTGCTTGAAAAACATGGCTGCCAAGGGGGCAGGGGATCTTTTTCATTATATGGCTATATTTGGCTATATAAATGTATGGCTATAGTGAAATCATATTAACACTCTAGAGGCCACATTTATTTTCCGATCTTCATGAATCTTGGTAAGAAGATTCATCCCAATAATATCTTGGACAAGTTCAAAAATGATGCGGGTTGGTTGAAAAATATGGCCGCCTGGGGGCGGGGCATTTTTCCTAATATGGCTATAGTAAAACCTTGTTAACACTCTAGAGGCCATATTTATTGTCATATCATCATTAAACTTTGTTAGAAGATTTGTCCCAATGATATCTTGGACAAGTGCGAAAATGGTTTCAGTTGCTTGAAAAACATGGTCACCAGGGGTCGGGGCATTTTTCCTAATATGGCTTCAAGAATCTTTATGAAACTTTGTCAGAATATTTGTTTAAATGATATCTTGGATGTGTATGAAAATGTTTCTGGTCTGTTGAAAAACGTGGCTGCCAGGGTGTTCACTAGTCATGAAAGTTGGTAAGAAAATTTTGTTCTAATGACATCTTGAGCTGCACAGAACAGGTCAGTTTCTTTGAATCTCAGGTGAGTGACTTTGGGCCTTTCAGGCCCTCTTGTTGAGTAGGAGTTTCGATAATATCGAGGTTATTTTTACAGAATATTAACAAAAATATGAAAAAAAAGCAAACAACGACCTATTTAGCGTTAGAATTCCCGGGTACGTTTCTGTATATTTTCCATACCAGAGGTATATTCAAGTGTATTAAGAGTACCTGGGTACTTTTAAGAAATACCCCAGCCAACAATGACCAATCAAGCATTACTTAAGTGTGACCTTTGCATGGATACAAACATAATTATGCAATGATTTGGTCAATAAACATAAGACCAAGTCTGGTATTTTATTTGATGCTGTTGTTTTTTTCAAGATTACCCACCACCTGTTCCATGCTGCCTATGGTTGATGTAGACTTGGTTATATCGGGGTGTGTGGAAGGCCAGTGTGGAGACTATGGTGTCTGCCAGGACTACATCAGTGGCGTCCATGTGTTCAGCTCCTGCAAGTGCTATGCAGGTAGGCCACATAAGTGCTGACAGTGTTACGTATTCAGAAAGGATTTTCCATACTATTAAGTGATGTTGAAAAGTGTACAAAATCTTGGCAACATTACCAACATTTGTTAAGCCTAATGTATAGAAGTTATTCTCAAGACAAGATAAAACTTTATAAGTGCCCAGCAGTCATCATCCTTATGACAGACAATCAGATTGAACATGAGATGTTCAGTTATTAAGTGACTACAACTTGATGGCACTGATGGCATACACAATCTTTGGCAAGCACTTGTTATTATAAAGAGTCAATATCTCCATCAGTCTCACTTATTCTGCACAGTCTGAAACATGTCTCTATCAATAAAATTCATCGTAAATTTAGTATCATAGAATTTAAAATAATCTATCAAGACAAGGTTAATGTATGGAAAAGATTGAAGCAACATAACCTAGGTATATATATTAATTTATTTGGTCGACCAGTGTTAACATGTTTTTAATACTTTAAATTGTAAAAAGACAAAATGACATTGACGTAAAGCAATTTCTCTTATGTATATATTATATTGTATTATTTGCACAGAAGATGTCTCACCAGTTGATAAATAATCTAATATCTATGCAATGTTGAGTGTCCTTATTTTTATTAAAACAATCCTATACACTATTTTCAGGTTGGCGTGGTTACGGCTGTACTGATGGGACTGAGGGTCGTACTAAGGGGGAGGAGCTTGTTGCCATGCTCCTACTTACCCTTAGCAACCTGTTTTTCCTTCCATCCATAGTGTTGGCGCTGTACCGGAGATACTTCGTGGAGGCCCTAGTGTACACCTTCACCATGTTCTTCTCTACGGTACTGTATGCAGGGGTTTCATTTAAGTATATGAGGTTGTTAAATCATCCTGCCTTTTTCAACAGAATATAAAGCAACACTATGCACAATTTTGAATCTTTTCATTTTTAAGAAATCATTTTAAACCGCTGAACAATAATTTGGAGGCTGGATGAATGGAAATTTCACATCACGGAATTCTTCTTTACTTACCTCATACTTTGGCTTTAGCCTGAGTAGTTTATAAGCTGTTCATCAGAATGGCAACTTATGGAGTTGCCTATGGCCTATAATCAGAATTAATGCGAAGTACGTTTGATAACTAAATTTACCTTACAAATAATTGTGAATTAAAATTTGATACATTGTGGTCGCCATAATGTGCATGTTTTCCATGTACTTCTCTACGTATATATACACTTTTATAGTGAAGTTGTGTTGTTTCAGTTTTACCATGCCTGTGACACCAGCGACATTGTCTACTACTGCATGGTGAAGTACGACATCCTCAGCTTTGCCGACTTTCTCGGCTCAATTAGCTCCTTCTGGGTGACAATGTTGGTTATGTCCAAGATTCCCCCGAGGGTGAGAAGCTTTGCCCAGACCCTCGGGGTGCTACTGGTAGCCGTGGGAACGGAGTACGACAGACACGGGCTGCTGGTGTTTGCTGTTCCTTCAGGACTTGCAGCAGTTGTCATGTTCGGATCATGGGTAAAACATAGTCCCTGATTTGCCACAATGTGCCTTGTTAAGTTAGAAGGAATGATTTAAATGTGCATTTCCGTTGCCAACATTTATTTAAACAAGTCTCCCTTATTCAAAAATGTTACTTAACTGTAGGGCATTGCTTTTATTGCCAAAGGCTTTGGATTTATTTTGAATACTGATTTGCAATATGAAATCAACTACATGTAAAACTAAATTTTTTTACTCTGAAATTAAAACCTTTGTTATCTATCGCTCTATTTAGCCTTAGACTTACTTATCCTAAATATACCATTTGAACTGCATTATCATATCTTTTTTCTTGCAATATTGACTCTACAACATTTCGCCATTATCACATATTGAATTCATACACAGTTAGTATTGTGAGTATGTAAGAAACTACCAAAAGTTCTTCATTTTCTGTGTGTTTGCAGATATTCCAGTGCCGCAGACAGAGGAAGCTGTATCCCACCAGGAGATACTACCTGATCCACCTTCTGCCAGGGGTGATACTGGCGCTAACTGGCCTAGTCCTGTTTGCGTTCCTCGAGACACAGAACAACTACAAATACGTGCACAGCTGCTGGCATATGTGTATGTCTCTATCCATCGTGTTTCTTCTCCCACAGAGACCCACTGATAAAGGTATGAGTCTAGATGTGAGCTTGCATGCTGTGGACGCTAGCACCACTTCTAACACGGCCTCCAGGATTGTTATGAGTTCCTACTCCGGCTTGTCTAATGGTCATGTGGCCTATGATATTGATGGGCAAGGAGAGTGTAACCCTGTATATGATGCACATGATTAACTGCAACTTTATTTTATTGCTATCCAAAGATTTGTAGTAATAAGAGCCTTGTTCTGCATTTAGTATCTAATGAGGCTTTCAACAAAATGGACAATCCTCTTTTTAGCTCTGCTGTTTCGGTGAAAACCCGAGGTATGGGCAGAGCCATCTCGTTGTCCGCCGTCACCGTCCCGCTGGCATTGGTGGAAACGTGATGAGGTTGTTCTAAAATCAAGGCTGCTACCTCGACAAACTTTGAAACTGCATAGGGGGATCACCTTGATAAGTTTCACAGCAACACCCCCATTTGGGTGTCACTAGGTCCAAAGGTCAAGGTCACTGTGACCTCTTAAAAAAAATATTCTGACAACTTTCATTTATTAAAAAATGCATCCGCAGCCGAGCGTTGGCACCCGTTATGCGGTGCTCTTGTTAAGGTTGGGGTATGGTAAATATTGTTTAATTATTTGTTATAAAGAGTGAGTTATGAAGGAAGTGAGGGACTTAAGTATGTTTGTAGGCAGCTTCTATGCAGACCTTGTCTGGGTTTGCACAATTATTTCTAGGGATGGCAAAATTATTCGAATATTCGAATATTCGATTGAATGGTCAGCATTCGAATAATAAAATGATATTCGCAAATTCGCATTTTTATTCAAACGTAATTTCACCAATATTAATGACCTGCGAACCGCTTACTAAAAAGCAACCGAAGCCACCTGGGAGTAACATGTTTGACGTGACGTTCTTCGTGTCAAACTGATAACGCGGCCCTATCAGTGTTTTGCGCAATGCAATATACACGCTCTAAGAAAGGCCCCGACTGTTGTTTGCCAATGGGGTGCCAATTAACGGTTTCAATTGATGGCGAATATTAATTAAGTATTGTGATCACAGTATGTACAGCCATTTAAATGTGTGAATTACTTAAATCGCGCAATGCAATATACTTACTATAAGAAAGGGCCCGAACTGTTGTTTGTCAATTAGGTACCAATTAATAACTTGCGAATAATAATTTAGTTTTGTTATCACAGTTTGAACAGACATTTAAATAATGTGAATTACTCAAAAGTAACAGATGATATAAACTAAATAATCATCAAGGAATCATAATCAAATCTGAAAATGCCACCAGCCCCTTCTGCAGTATGGAATACTTTACACGGTCTGTGGATAAGAAGACCGCAACGTGTAATGTGTGTAAACTTAGTTTTACATATGCGCGGTCTGCTACAAATCTGTGGAATCATTAAAAAATAAAATTCTATGACACGATGTTTTACATTCTATTTGTGCCCGATCACAGTACCGGTCATAGTATTAGTCGACAGCGATACAATTTTTCGATAGCAACGTTAATAAACAGCCTCGTATTTAGCAAACGGATATAACTTACAAACCAATGGAAATTAACACATAACAAGGTAAAATCAATCCAGCCGTTTTATGCGAATATTCGATTGAATGAATTTGCGAACATTCGAATACCGATATTGGTATTCGATGCCATCCCTAATTATTTCAAATAATGTCTTAAATATTGAAAACCTTCTTTCATGATGTTGCCTTGTTTTACATTTATGAAATAGTTACATTGTAAAACATATTCATTTTGAGACGATTGAACTAGATAATTAAGATAATGTTTATAAGACTTTTGCATTCAAGAGATTAAATAGGATGTCTTGATTAAAGTGACTTTGATACAAAAGTAACAGTCAGAATGTGAATAGAATGAATACAATAAAGTTTTACATATTTGTTGATACGCTGTATTCGTCTGTTAAGTAAAGCATTTCTTTGGGGTTTTTGCTGTTCATATAGAAATGATCATGATGTCTGCTGAGTGTTCCAAAGAAATGTTCCTTGAATTCTCTCATTAAATTGGTGATGCTCATAATAAAGCTTTTAAAGCCCCTTGCATATTGATGCAGGAGGCATACAAACATGTAGTGATTGACCGGTCAAGCCAGTGGAATACATTTAGCTAGACCAATTACAAGTTGTAGACCAGGGCATAAAGATGAGATTTGAAGTAAGATGTTTATCATAGTCAATTAATAATTAATCACTACACATCATTGGTGTAGATTTAAAATCCACACAAAATGTGTCAGAAAGCAGGTTTGCTTAGAACAAATTTTTAAATGTATCATATATAGAGCTACCAATTAATTTTGTTATTGGAATATATTGTTTAAACTGCAACCTTGTTAGGTTTCAGTATTTATTGCATTTTTTTCACAGAAAGTTGTAGGCCATTATAAGGCCTACATGTTGCTATGCCACTGCATCATCGGGTCTGTCCAGCCATCTTTCCTGTCTTTCCTGTTTTTATCCATGGTTAAGTTATCTTTTCATCAATCACTGTGTCTTGTTCTCATTGAATTACTTGCAGGAAATGGTAGTGTTTTTGAGAATGGTATGTAGCCTCACTTGGCAAGAATGCTTATATGTTAAGATTGCACATAATATCACTTAGCATGTAGAATTACCATTGCACATTTGTACCACGTGAATACTTTCCTTGTTTTGCATGGAATTAACCTAATCATATATACATGCTTTTTCTCACACCTTGTTTCCAGTGTAACCTAACCTTTAATGATATTTGGAGCTTTATTATGTTTATGATCAGTTGGATTGTTTTCATTGGACAACTTTTTATTTGATCAACAAAATGCAATTTTATTGATGAAATGATTCTGTCATAACGCAAATTATGTCAGTTCAGTAAACAAATTATAAGATGTTTTCAGTTAAACTTTATAGTCATTTAAAAACATTACCAGATTTTACATTTACTTATTAACAAGGTTATAAAACTGACTGTGGTATTCTGATGGGTTGTAATGCACTTAATTATTGTGTAACCTTGTGTCACAAGCCTACACGGTGCAACCATTGCCATTTACCAACCAACAACATCCCATCACATATTCCAATACCTTTTAACAATGAGTGCAACATAACAAGTTATCTGCGCAACAAATTAATAAACAAATAAAATTTGAATATAAACATAACATTATATTGAAATATTTACATTTTTATTAATATCAGTTTGATGTGTACATGAATGACATTATTCAAAAGTATGCTTTTTCCAACCCTTAAATACAAACACTGATTTCATACTTCAAGATACAGAATTTTGACCTGGTCTTCTATATTTGATACTTAAATTCCACTAGAATTTCAATCAGATAAGAAAATTATCTATAGGTATATGTAGAGAGAGACAGAGTTACAGGTCATTGTCTTATCATTTTAAGCCTCCCCAGTATTATTCATGCCAAATCTTATTTATTATAACAGGATGGGGAATTACCTGTTTTTCTGTTAAACATACCTCTTAAAAATCCATTTAATAAATCACTACTACTGTGTTCTTTTGGTGGAAATTTTAATGTTGCATGACGTTTGAGGTGTTTGTAATTATGTCATGAGCATTAGATATTTGTTAAATACGTTTTTGTTGCTGTTTATGTCAAAATGTACTACATCATAGTATCCCATTGTTTTGGTGAATCTAATTCATTTATACCAAACATGAAGACTTTACAGTTTATTCTGCGTAATATGTCGTACATCCAAACATTAATTGATGTAAATGCCAACTAACCTGATATAAAACACTATATCAGCACCTTTGTGTCAATATAGAGGTACATGTACAATAAAATAAAATGTGACTTAAAATGATTAATTTTGTCAGTTCCTTTAAGTTACTGAGACTTTATCCTTTTACTTATCTGTTTTGTATGTCAAGGAACTGTTACAAGCATAACATATGTATTATAAATGTATTTATTATCCCCCTCCGAAGGCGGGCTGTATAGAATTGGGATTGTCTGTCTGTCCATCCGTCCCTCAGTCAGTCTGTCACAAAATTTATTTGAGGGGGGATATCAATTCAACAAATTTGCTTGTTATTCACTTAACATCTCATCCAAGTAGCTTAATGGTTCATTTTTATTTTAATAATGCTTTTAAAATCATAGCTAGAAAATGTTGATGTAAATGATATATAATGTATCTAGTGTATTGTCTTGCAGTAACCTTGAAAATCAAGTAACTAATACATTCATGATAAGTATATAACAATTTTATACAATATACTTTATATATAATTGTATTGTATTTATAATACAATATATATTTAAAAATGTATCAGGTTTTAATTTAGTTTCCTGTGATTATATAATATTAGCATCAGCATTTTATGTTGCATATCTGTTATTTGTGAGTTCGAGATTCTATAACATGATTTAGTTTTTTCCATTAATTTTGACACTATTGTTCGTTATAAATGGGTTCTGATGTTTAGATGCCTGGAGGGAACTTAAATTTACTATAAGTTTGTGTTGAAATTCTGTTTCAATTTATGTGTTACATTTATATTTTCAAAATGTGATTTGATGTATCTACATTGCACTTTGTTGTTTGCTCAAAGGAAGCTTTTATCATTTAAACAGAAAGCACGGGATATTGTTTTAATGTGTTCTGCCTTTTTCATTTTGTCATTTGCAATAGTGTTTTTATTTTTACCATGTGCAAGGTTTTTACCAGACTTGAACACGATTCTATAATTTGACGTTATCATGCATATGCAAGTACTTTATGGTTACATTCATCAGATTTTATAATAAACTAAAACATTATCATCATTCCTCTGAAGAAAATAATTCTTTCTCAATGCAGTTACATTGGGCAGTTATCTAATCAAACACTTATGTATTTTTATTTTCAGGTTAAGCAGCAACAAACATTTCATGTACATTATGATTTTTTATGTTTTATGTTTAAATAATGGATAATAGGTTTAGTGGGTTAAAGTCTTGTATTATTATTATGTTATGTAGAGTATGAAAACAGTATAATAAACATGAACAAGAAAGCAGTCCTTCCCAGAATTAACACAGTTAAATTATTTGAATTTAAATCCCTCTTACTGAAATTAAAAAACAAACACTTTTATTCTTGCAGTCCTCTTACTAAATCTTAAAATACATATAATTAAGAATTATGATATCTTTTCTTACTTGTTAATAAAAATGTTATGTCTTTGTGACTGTATTGAATTAGACAATGCTTCATATATCTGCCAAGAGATTATTTCTATAATAAACTGTATTTCAAGGTTATGTTTATTGTTAATAAAAAAAAGTTCTACTGTTTCTGACTATGTATGGCCTACTGGGTAAATGTTTTCCCCTATGTTGGACTCAAATTGATTTGTTGGTGATTTTCTATCGGCAATATTTCAGACACAGACAGTGATGAGCTCATACTTGTCACAGATGAAAACCCTAGAGAGAGTATTAATGGTAGCTGAGCTCACCAGCAACACTGTTATTGTAGTATTAATTTATGTGCTAATTATTATAAATTGACTGAAGTTTTACCATTATATAATGATATTATTTTCAAACATCTGTTGTATTATTTACTTAATTGAACATCCCCTTAAAGCACCGTCTGTAATATTGAAATGCCTAATTGATTGGACTGGCTGCCATCCATAGAGGCAGATTAGCCTTTGCAGCATGGATATAGTTGCAAACAACTTTGCAGAAATGAGACACTTTTTTGTGAGGAGGTGTTGTCCTCACATACTATTGTCCGAGGCAAAAGGTTGAATTCCTATCGTTAGAAATTGATCTTAAACACTTTGTCCAGAGCAAAAATGGATTTATCCTATCAATTTGCAGAACTTCAAGCCATACTTTGTTGTAGTGCTGCTCTGTGCAACAACAAGGTCCCTATGTTGATGGTCAAGGTCACAAACAGGAAATCCATTTAGTCTTTCCAATATTTATCTAAAAAAATACTTCATTAAAGTGTGTTTGTGAAATTTCACAGATGGATCATGCATTTTGTTAAACCATTTTCAAAGAAAATATTTTATATCTGCTCACTATGTCTTTAAATATGCAATTATAAATTGTTTTCCTTATAATATATAAGCCCTTTTTTACAACTGTATTAGTCATTCACCACCGACTTTGAAACTATCATGTATTTTTCTCAATAAATTGTTTTTAAAATATGATTTTGTTAATTTAATTTTATCAGTATTCAGGTTTTTATTGCTTTACACAATCAGATAAAAAGTGTGCTATTTTAAATGATTATAATGTTTCTGCAAGCTTGTGCAATGATTATTTATTTGTTCATGTGTTTATGTTATTGTTAAATATTTTGATCATGAATAGTGGGTAATTGTTACACCTTTTTATTTTAAGCATACAGCATATAGGTCCCCGTGGTGTAATGGATATGGTGGTCACCTAGCGACCGGGAGGTCACTGGTTCATTCTTTAGATCTCCCCTAAAGACACCAAGTACTGGTTCTAGGCCCAGGAAACGGACTCGAGAGCGTTTATGTAAGCCTTAGGCTTCCGATGCAATCGAGCTTAAATAAATTGGTTTAAATTAAAACTAAGCATACAGAAAGAACATAAACAATAAGCTATTTTCTTGGAAATATTCATTCTGTTAATTTTGAGGAAAAACAATAATGTGTTGTTGTTCTTTCATGTTATTATTTTTTTATGTTGTTAATACATATGACTGTTAATGCTGCTGTACCTTAAAATTCTGCTCGATTTCAAAGTTGAACTTCATCAGCTTTGAAACGTTTTTTGAAGGTGATATTTTGTTATAAATTTGTTGTTTTGAGTCTGTGGTTATGTGATATTTAAAATAAATGGTTATTGTGAATTGTTGTTGCTTAAATGACTTTTCATCAAATATTTGTAGCTATCTACACATCCGTGCCACGTTATTCGTGTAATGCTCTGCTGTAACAACTTCAGATCCCTCTTACTACTGCATGTATTCACTTCAGCTGAAATTTCTCCCCATTTCTTTAAATCATAGTTGGGAAAAGACTGTACAGCTTTTTGATATTGAATTGTGTTTATTTTATTATTGTTAAATATTTTGATCATGAATAGTAGGTAATTGTAACACCTTTTTATAAGCATCCAGAAAAAAACATAAACAATAAGCTATTTTTTGGACATATCCATTCTATTAATTTTGAGGAAAGACAATAATGTATTGTTGTTTTTTCATGTTTTTACTTTTTTATGTTGTTAATACAGATGACTGTTAATGCTGTTGACTTCATTGTACTTTAAAATTCTGACTCGATTTCGAAGTTGAACTTCATCAGCTTTAAAACGTTTTTTGAAGATGATATTTTTATAATTTTATTGTTTTGAGTCTGTGGTTATGTGATATTTGAAATAAATCAAATGGCTTTTTTTGTGAATTGTTGTTTAAATGACTTTTCATCAAATATTTGTATACATAGCTATCTACACATCCGTGCCACGTTATTCGTGTAATGCTCTTCTGTAACAACTCCAGATCTCTCTTTAATACTACTGCAGGTATTCAGCTGAAATGTCTTGCCTTTCTTATACCATTATTTGAGCCGCGTTCTGAGAAACTAGGCTTAATGCATGTGCGTAAAGTGTCGTCCCAGATTAGCCTGTGCAGTCCGCACAGGCTTATCAGGGAGGACATTTTGCGCTTTTATGGTATTTTTAGTTTCAAGGAAGTCCCTCCTTACCGAAAATGAAGTTTAGGCGAAAAGTGTCATCCCTAAATAGCCTGTGCAGTTGTACAGGCTAATCTGGGATGACACTTTACGCACATGCATAAAGCCCAGTTTTCTCAGAACAAGGCTCATTTGATGTCTCAGACCAAGGACAAAAACCGTGCCTAGGAAAGTAGCAGAATGCCTCTTGTGTGTGTAGAAAGTCAGGTGGTGGTTTGCGTCCACATGTCCATATGTCCAAAGTATTTATACTACGGTAGGTTAAAATTGGATATGGCTGCCAAAAAAAACGTACTTTTGCTGACACAAACATAGTTTTAACCACATACACAATTTGTTTGGTTGACCTTAAAAGAGTTTGTAGTAAATGAGTTTATATAGCATACAAATTGGATTTGGCTTACGAACAAAGTCTGTTGTAGAGCACACAAACGAGGGTTGGATAACATAATAATATAATAATAATAATAATAACTTTATTTCATGAAGAATTCACATTAAGAAATAATTTCTTTTTTACAATGTGGTCTTCAGTAACAAAACACAAGTATATATATTGAAACATGCATACGAACGTACAACAGAAAAAAAGAAAATTAACTATACAGTTAAATGTTTTATCCCACTTTAACAGCGAATTCGGTTGATTAAAGTCCCGTTGATTAAATATCATCTATAATATAATAGTAATAATAATAGTTATAATAATATAACATAATACTGCAGCATAAAAATGTGTTTCGATATCAAATGTTTCACATTTGGATAGTGTACAAATAGTATACAAAATGGGTTTGGATAGCACACAAACATGGTTTGGATGACACACGAGCTAGGTTTTGATAGCAAACGAAAGATTTTAATATCTCATTAACTGAGTTAGTGTAGGATAGTATTAAGTTTTCTTTGCATTGCATTTATTCCTCATTTAAACAGCATAAAACTGGGATTACATGCATACAGGGTTTGTATGCAAAAAGGGGTAGGATAACATACAAACTTGTTTTGGATAGCATACACACTGGTTTTGGATTTGATACAAACTAGGTTGGGATAGTGAGCTAGCTGGGTTTGGATAGGATACGGATTTGGTTAACCCTTTGAATGCTGGGAAATTTGTCGTCTGCTAAAATGTCGTCTTCAGAATGTCTAAAATTAGCATTTTTTCGATTTTTTTTCAAAGAATACTATCAGAATAGCAAACAGTTTGGATCCTGATGAGATGCTACGTTCTGTGGCGTCTCATCTGGATCCAAACTGTTTGCAAAGGCATTAATAATTCGGTTCCAGCACTGAAAGAGTAAAGACAGAATACAAACTGTTATGGACAATACAATAATTGGGTTTCGTTGACGCACACTGGCATACAACATTGGTTTTGCTGAAATACAACTGGAAAAGGCAGACCAACTAGCTGCTTTTGGATGACATGAACTGGGTTTTTCGAGCACACAACCTGTGTGTGGCTTTCATACACTCTGGTTCGGCCTATAAAAACTGGGTTTTGTTGACATACTAACTGATTATGGCGTTCATAATGGGCACCGGGCAAGCGGCGTTAAGAACAACAAATTCCGCTAAATATTGCAAAATTGATCAATCGGACGATAATTGAGCTAGTTAATCGTGTTTTGGATTTGCTATTAATATCGCCTAGTTCGACAACCTGCCAGAAAGCATGAAGCACTTTAGACTAAATTATCTTAGAAATATAATAAATGGCAAAATAACATTTTACGCTCTCTAAAGCAAAGACTGGTTCTCATTGATCACATGTCTTTAGAAAGGTTTAACAATGGGTACGAGAACATTAGTCATCACTGCTCTCTGTATTCATTAGCTATACCGATCCGAAAACAAGCTGCTAAATCACGGCTGATCTGTTGACGGAAAATTTCGTTGCGCATTATGGCTTCCCTAAAAAACTTAACAGTGACCGAGACAAAAATTCATGTTAATTTTTTTTTATGCCGTATCGCTTGTTGTAAGCACACACGTCTTTCACATGGTTACGATCAGTGTGAGAGGTTCGATAAAACACTGTTCAATTGTTACCAACTTTTGAATCAAATCGAAAGTTCGGCTGGAAATCTGCCCCGTCAATTTTGCATCATATACGTTGATGTTCGGCAGATCACCAAAATTACCCATTGACGCAGTACTAGGTTAAAAGCGCCAAACTATCAAAATACATGAAATTACATCACCAAAATTACCCATTGACGCAGTACTAGGTTAAAAGCGCCTAACTATCAAAATACATGAAAAATGGAAAAAAAAACATTTGTATAATGTTGCAAATCACCAAGCCAAAAACAAAGCTTAAAAACATGAGTCAAAATGGTATTATCAAAAAAGGTCAAATACGCTAATCTTGGATGAAGAGAACGCCCGGTGTTACGAAGCTCCGGTTTAATGTTGTTTTTTTTAATGACACATACCAATATACTGAGCACTTAAAATGTAAACAAGAGATGTGTTTGTCAGAAACACTATGCCCCCTATTGCGCCGCTTTGAAGCCACATATTAGACCTTTGACCTTGAAGGATGACCTTGACCTTTCACCACTCAAAATGTGCAGTTCCATTAGATACACATGCATGACAAATATCAAGTTGCTATCTTCAATATTGCAAAAGTTATGACCAAGGTTAAAGTTTTGGGACACACACAATGAATGAATGAATGTATGACTGACTGACTGACTGACTGACTGACTGACTGCCTGACTGACTGCCTGACTGACTGACTGACTGACTGACTGACTGACTGACTGACTGACTGACTGACTGACTGACTGACTGACTGACTGACTGACTGACTGACTGACTGACTGACTGACTGACTGACTGACTGACTGACTGACTGACTGACTGACTGACTGACTGACTGACTGACTGACTGACTGACTGACTGACTGACTGACTGACTGACTGACTGACTGACTGACTGACTGACTGACTGACTGACTGACTGACTGACTGACTGACTGACTGACTGACTGACTGACTGGGATATAATACGATGACTTAATGAGCTGGGGTACAATACGATGACCGAATCACTTAATGAGCTGGGATACAATACGATGACCGAATCACTTAATGAGCTGGGATACAATACGATGACCGAATCACTTAATGAGCGGGGATACAATACGTTAACCGAATCACTTAATGAGCGGGGATACAATACGATGACCGAATCACTTAATGAGCGGGGATACAATACGATGACCGAATCACTAAATGAGCGGGGATACAATACGATGACCGAATCACTTAATGATGGATGATGAAATGTGGTGCATACTCTACATGTGCATACAATTATTCATTTACACTTTATAAGGTGGTATCGACTTTGAAACCCTGATCTATTGCATAACTACTCATTACAACAAGCTTGATTCCTAATTCATAATATGATTGATTGATCTTGTCTTCAACATTCACAATAAATCTTCCACAAAAGACTGTCTTTAGGTGCATATCAGTTACCCTGTATATATTCCACAATAACTATATGCTAAGGCCATAAACATTTGTTTTATGTTATTTAATGTTTAGTGTCCCCGGGCAGGTAAGTTTTTCAGGAGCAACAACAAAGAAACATTTTATGACAAAAAATCGATTTCAAAATTGTAGAAAACAAGTTGTTCAGAACGAATCGATTTTTTTTATTTACAAGGGCTGTTTGTAAACACGCATGCCCCCAAAATGGGCTGTCAGTTGTAGTGGCAGCCATTGTGTGAATATGTCAAAATCCATTTTACTGCTTCACCGTGACCATGACCTTTGATCTAGTGACCTGAAAATCAATATGGGTCATCTGCCAGTCATGATCAATGTACCTATGAAGTTTCATGATCCTAGGCCTAAGCATTCTTTAGTACTCATCCGGAAACCATTTTACTGTTTAGAGTCACTGTGACCTTGACCTTTGATCTAGTGACCTGAAAATCAATAGGGGTCATCTGCCAGTCATGATCAATATACCTATGAAGTTTCATAATCCTAGGCCTAAGCGTTCTTGTGCTATCATCCGGAAACCATTTGGTGGACAGACCGCCCGACCGACCAACATATGCAAAACAATATACCCCCTCATCTTCGAAGGGGGGGGGGGGGCATAAATATGTATTTTATAATGTTGCTGTTATTTGATATGCCAATTAGTCATACTTTATCATCAAAATACGTCGAGGACGTTATATATTCGGAAAGTGGATATATGTCTAAGTACATACAAACCTTCGTAAAAATTAACAATAAAACATTGTTTACAATAAAAATGGTATATTTTATTGTTATGCCATCCTTTTGAATAATATAATAAACAATTTAGTTATGTAATTTTATTTGTAAAGATAGGTAAGTGGTATATGTTCAGTTACGGAGTATCTATAATTTTAGACTGAGAACTTTCCAATTGACAACATATACTTGTCCTTATTGACAACGACAAACAACAACTGATATCACTCAGATTCGACCCCCAAATTACTGATTATGATCACACAACCATTTCCATTTCCATAGTTTGATTGGAATGTGATGCATGTAGCTTTATTTTATGTCTTCCGATGGTTTATAGAGAAATATCAGTGAATGAAAACTGATACAAGTATTTCTCTATTTCAAACAGTGGCTGCGCCACTCGTGAATATATCATTTTCTATGATCACTTGTGAATTCAAATCGATATTCCACCAAATTCAACATATATCCTCTATATATATTCCTTAAACAGATATGTTAATATTATTTTCTATTATTTTGTACTTTTTTATTTATTGAATTTATACATTGCACTGAATTGTATTTATTATTTCTGTTTGCATCTATATTTAAAATAATAATTGTTCACTATCCGTCAGTTGTTATGTTTATTGTTATAGGTATTTTATAAGACATTCGATATTTGGAATAAGGAACATTTCTTTATTAATATGTCATATCTGTTAAATATTTCAGGCAATCATTACTAGTCTGTGTCATGTATATCACGGAAGACGGTGTCCTACATCCGTATTAATTTCTCGTCTGCTAAAATGTCGTCTGCTTAATTTCTAAAATAAGCATTTTCTTCGATTTTTTTCCAAGAATACTATCAGAATAGCAAACAGTTTGGATCCTGATGAGGCGCCATGTTCTGTGGCGTCTCATCCGGATCCAAACTGTTTGCAATATTCGGTTCCATCACTGAAAGAGTTTATAACCAATTAAAATAGACAACACAAACATTTAATGGACAAATAGGATGATAATAGGCATGCATCTTTGCCGCACAACCCTTGCCAGTTTATTATTACACTCAAGACATAAATGCATGCGATATGAGGTATAATAATACAAATAAAAATACAAGAAAGGCTGCGGATATACACAATTATTTTTATGTGTGTGTATATTTATCATATACACATTCTAACATACACAATGATATGAGCATATTAAGACGATTCTAGTGCGATCATACGACTAACAAAAAAAAAAAAAAAACACAGGCAATAACTTGTTGTTATTGCATTCAATAACTTGCCTAGATTCAAGTGTACATGTTTATTATTTTCGTTCAGTAAGTCGTCAAAACGTAATCAATTGCTGTTTCTGTATATTTTTTAGGTATAGTTTTTCGTAATTCGTTAAATACAGTACATTAAAAAAGATAATGATATCAGTCACCAATTTCGCGAGCGTTACATACCACGAATACTTTATAACAACGTTCTGTGTTGGACCCTCTAAGTTTTCCCATTTGAAGTTGGTTGTTTCATATTCTAAAACAAACAATGGTTTTTAAAAGGCGTGGGGGTCTGTTATTAAGGGGATACTAGTACTTATTTTAGTTTTTATATATGCGATAATTCAGACATTTGATTGATTCAAAGGTACTTCTATGCCAATTTAGCATATACTGGTCTCTAAGGCATGTTTATATCTTAAGTAAACGTGATTCTCTAGAGTACAAATATTCCTGGTTAAGCCACAAATGATTCATCAAGGATAATGTTCACATGGCGCAACCAGTTATATTCTCTCCCGTTTTTGGAAAAGTCAACATACATAGTTTATACATCATAGTTGATATATTGGATTGGATATTTACCTGCAACAAAAAACAATCATTTTCTTTTTAAAAGCTATACATATTGGGTATCTACCAAGGTCTCCGTAAAGCATAATAAGTGGGGTACGACGTTTGAACTTTAGTGTGTGTTTTATAAAATCAGTATGAACTTTTTCTAGAACATTAACACCTGAATAGCAACAACTTCACACCCGTATGTTAAAATTGACAAAATTGTAGAATAAAAAAGTTTCAGTTGATATTCAATTGACAAGTCCAAATATCTAACATGTTTATATTGGCAAAATAATCCTTTTCTAGCTTGTTCTACAATAGGCTTTTTAGCTGTTGCAATGTGTCTGGGTTAAACACATTTTTTAATGTATCAACAACTTCAATCTGGTGATGGTGAACTACGATATTTCGATTTCTACGGAATCGATCACGAAATTCCATGACCTTAGTTTTATCAAAATGTATGTCTATATGTCTAATTTCCACAATTAGCAACAAACGTTTGTAATACAGATATGAGATCTTCCTCTGAGTTTGAAAATACAACAGGACCATATGCGTACAATATGACAATTAATTTTAAATACATATCTAAGTGTTTTCACAACCCTTCCCTATGTTCCAATCGTAAAGCTTTAGTTTTTACTTTTAAAAATCACACTACATTAAATTGGCATCCACCTCTAATACGGAAGTAACACTCAGAAATTCAAAAGAAGTGATGCGATGCAATGTTCGGAAAAAAATGCTTGTTCTTATCTCACAGCAGGAAGATTGTATTGATATTTCGTAGGTGTAATGTATTTACGGATAAAGAAAGAACTAAACGGCGATAGGCGCGTCTAAATCGAAGCTTGAAGAAAGAAGAAAACTCTGTATTAAGGCGTTTCTTACAAGTTCAATAACTTGTAAACGAAAATCTTCCATGGCTTCTCTCAAACCATGTTTCAACACTCGAGAACATAACGAATTATTAATCGAATCAATGAAATTTCGAATTGCAAAATACATAATTTGAAATTTAATCTTACAATGTAAGCACAAGAATTTTGAGAGTGTTGATATTAAGTAAACCATCAATTTGAAAATTCACAAAATCTGAATATTTATCAGTTTACTTAAGATCTTAGTTGTTTAAATATAAATCAGTTAGCAAAATGAATTCTAGTCCACATAAATATATTAAATGTTAACCAACACTATGAACAAAAAATATCTTATTATAGTTTTCGATATCAGTTTAAATATTTAAAAAATCAAAAGAAAAATCATAATACAATTCAGTTAGAATAAATGCTTAAATATTGAATAAAGGTACAGCATGTAAAATGAAATCCAAACCAGTTTGAAATTTGGTAAAAATCAAGTGATATTTTTTTGAACAAATTTCTTAGAATATGTTTTCTTTTATACATTATTCATTATATGAAGCACTTATCATCAGCAAACATTGGTGTCAAACATTTACACAGCCTCTATTTTGGTAAGTTATTAATTGTTCAAACCTTGTAATTGTTCAACACAACATATATAACCTCACGACACAAGTCGACACTTAATTTCATTGATTGTGATAGTAGATATTTTCGGAGAAAAAACTATATTGATTGCCTGTCATTCATAACCATATTATATATACGCTAATAAATGTTTCGTTCTATTTTATCGCTTACTTACAATCAATATACAAGATATTCTATTTTTGTTTCTTTTATTTAGATTACCGTCGTTCGACAATATCCGTCAATTTACCGAGTGAAAACGACACGTTAGCAACAAAGTCTGTACACTCCGACATTAGTCTGCTGCTGCCTACAGACACTAAAAGGGATACATTCAACATATAATAAACAATATGGCACGAATAAAAAATGATACAATGATGAGAAAAGCTGCTTTTTCCTGATAAAACGTTTGAAAAAAACGGCAATGGTCTTATAATTATTTTGATAATTTGAATCGTGTATTTCTTTAAAAAAAATTTTTACAACTAATTTTAAGATAAGAATTTTGAAGGCAATACAGATTTACACAATAAAGTTATTAATTGATTAAAACTAATTCTCAACGTAATTACAAAATACCCTCGAATAGGGTCAAACGATACAAACATTCAAAGAATAAAATTACCAGAAAATACGGTAAAATTATAACCTTCAACATACTAAACTCAAAGGCAGAGTTTTTATGTTTAAAGTAAACAATATGAATACGGTTGTTAGAAAATACCAAAATGTCATACAGTCATGTATTTAAGTGAAATATAACATATTTTGCCTAATCTACGCGTTTAATTTATTATGGTGGTAATTTATGATCGTGTTGAACTTCGAAAACAACATCATCCAGATAATCAACCAGTTAAAGTTAAAAACATACCCTTAACCCATTTATGCCTAACGTCTAGAAAAAAGGCCTTGACAAACAGCGTAGACCCAGATGAGACGCCGCATGATGCGGCGTCTCATCAGGGTCTGCGCTGTTTGCTTAAAGGAATTTCTGTAAGAAATATTCTAAATATAGAAATAAATATACTAGACATCCTTAATTTTGGAAATAAATTATTCCAATTTAGAAGGATGGGAGAGTCCACTAGGCATAAATGGGTTAAATGATTAGTATAATTACTATTTAGGCATTCGTTCAATACAACACAACATCAAACGCGCGTGAAAAATACTATGCAAAAGAAAAGCACATGATATGTTCAAGGACAGACGCGCGCGAAACATTGTAGTGAAGTAATGAGAACATAGAGTTAGTATCAACTATACAAGTAAACTGTTCAAGAGACTAGGTGAAGAGAATGTGCATTCATGTGAAAATTATTCGCCAATACGTATACACATAGGTGGATTGATTTTTCATAAACTAACGATTACGGTAGTTTATCCCTTTTCATAATTTAATGATCAATTTTGCGATTTAAAAAATTCAAGAACATACATTAATAAACATTTGGATGGTGCCCATATATTGTTTAAATGAATATTATTTAATCATATCTTCCCAAAACAATAAAACATAAAGTAAAGTTTGGTAATAAACTATGACTTAACGATTGCATAAATGATGACGTATAACGATTGCTTTCACTCGACAAAAATAGTAAATGATGATGTTAACTTTGTGATTATATATCAGTCACACAAATTAACATATTTAAATTTTAATTTGTTATATAACGAAGAACGCACTTCACATGTTTATTTGAAATACAAGTAAGTAAATCATAGTGTTTGTCACCTCTGTTTCACCGTTATTAACATTGTGCGCACATACTCAATATAACACGAAACGGGTTTTTATACATGTTCAATGTTTTTATTGATGTCCTTTATCTCCTTTTCAACAATATCAAACACAAGAGTGTTCCTTTGCAGAAAACCCTGTATTGCCGCCCATGCCTCGACGAACCCGAGAACAGGTACGATCAAGTGAGAAAGGAGACAGATTGCTAACTTCTGGTACATCGGCATCCGTCTGCTTCTCATAGACATATAGTTGCCGAAAGCGGTCAGGAAAAGCACGTTTGCAGAAAGCAGAACGAAGAGGAGAAAATTAGCTTTACTGAGAGGAACCGGAAACAAGATCGAACAGATGAAGTTAAGAACATTGACCCAGAGAAACAATGTCCCGACATGCATCTGCAGATAGGCGAACTTCACATAAAGCGGAAGAGTGTTTCCCCAGACGATGTGAAAATTTCCCATCAGCCACCGTTTCCGTTGTTTGATCAAATCAGACACTGAGAATGGACTTTTCTCCATCATGCAGCCATCGATGAAACCGAATTTGTATCCTTTATTCCACGCCGTGAGAGCGAAACGTGTGTCTTCCGTGATGCTTTCCTTTGGTCCATAGTCGAACCCTATGTCTTCCTCGACGGTTGTCTTGACGACAATAAAGGACCCTTTCAGACCAAATAAAGGGCGATTGAATAGTTGGTAAGCCAGTCTATGCAAACCGTAGTCCTTAGCTGTCCTGATGCCATCCATTAACGTCGTGACCCAGTTTTCGACTTCATGTCCGGCATATGTTATGACCCCTTGGCCAATGTCAGCTTTTGCATTTGTGATAAATTTAACCATACCGTGAATAGCGTCCTCTGTCATTTTGGTTTCTTCGTCTAAATGAACAATCCAGTCATCGGCCGAAAGTGTATTTAAGTGTGGGATTAGGCAATAATTCAGCGCACGTGCTTTGAAAAGCGAACCATGTTTTGTTTTATATTCAGCTGGTACGACAGTCTGTTGGATTTTTGGATGAATGTCCAAATGAAGCGAACGATCGGTTACTATTTGGAAAATAAAATTTTCTAGTCCTGCTTTGGTACACAATTTAACATTATCAGCGGTGACACTTTGAACAAGTTTTGGGAAAAGTCCCCGTGTCACAACGCGAAAACAGAGAAACGGTGTCGATCTTGAGATTGGCACCACTTTTTTCACACGATACAGTGGGTTGAACAATGTTAATCCAATAACATTTAATAAGTTAAACGGAACGGCGAGATAAATTCCAAATTTAATTGCGTACAGAAACAAAGTAAACGGCGTTCCGTATTTGATGATAGCGTCTTCGAAACGGTCGCCATTTTCATCATAGCTACCATTAGCCACGAGAAATCCAAGGTAAATGTAAGTTACCATTACCACAAGGAAAGCAAGATGTTTGATCGCGTCTACCATGTTAACGTTCATGATCACGTCTACAGAATGAAAGAGGTGCGCACCATACTAAATTTTCATTAATGATATATGTCTTATCTTTATACATGTGTAGATTAAAGGGGCATTTTCACGTTTCGGTAAATTGACAAGATTAAAAAACAATGTTTTACATTCGCAAATTTTCGTTGTAATTATGATATTTGTAAAGAAATAGTAATACTGAACATTTACCATGCTATAAAATATCCATTATATTCATTTTTGACGATTTAAAAACCTAAAAATAATCAAGCGTTGCAACGCGAAACGATCGAATAAGAGAGTTATGTTGTTGTAGTTATTTGTTGTGATACTACGAAAATTGCTTATATATAGTAGTAAATTCATCACTTATTGTATGAGCGCGGATGGCCGAGTGGTCTAAGCGATAAACTTTTACTCCAGGGGCAGTGGTTCGAGCCCAGTTGAGGGTTACTTTTTTCGTTCTTTAATTGTACGCTTGTTTTTTTACTGGGGCTTTTAGATCCAATGTTTACATTTATCAATATAAAGCATATGATGACAAACTTCAATACATGCCAAAATCTGTGAAAAGGCCCTTTTAAGAATCCTGTCGAGAACCATTATTCTAATGAGGAAACTGGATTGCATCGCATGAGCTACTTTGTTATTCTGCAGGCTAGGAATAAATAATAATTAATTACTTAAACCAAGCGCTTTATCTTGGGCTATATTTATTTGCCTGTAATGTTCCGCCAATTAATAAGCGTCTATATTAAAGCTTTTCTACGCTGATTAAACACAGCGTGTACTGACTTCTGATGACAAATCTAAAACACACATGGAATTACGTTAGACCCGTCAAAGCAAGTAAGAGAAAAAAACTCCGTCTAAACATCGTTATTGATCATAACTTCCATAAATAAATATACCATGAGTCTTAATCTCAAAACAGGTGTCCATGGAAGACTTTAACATTTAATACCAATATTTGTAAAGGTTGGTACGTAAAGGTAATGATTTTATGTTTATCTTAGATGGTCTGTTTAATTTTGAAGTGGCTTCTTTAAGATGTGGAGAAATTGAAGAATAAATATTCTCGTTTTCAATTTCCGAATGATTTATTTGCATAGTATAAGGGCCTGACCAAGATTTAAAAATTGTTCCTCTTAAAACATTTCAGGCGAGTTTATTCACTATTTGACAATTTACAATAATATTGATTTGTTTGATGTATGATTTGGCTTTGAAAGAACAATGTTTATATTAGTTGTGATTTTTTTTAATCTGGATATCACTTAACGCCGATGATTGGTGAAACACTTTTGGTAGCACATTCCCAATATGTCATGATAGCATATATCTTACCAAAATATTACCATAATAAAAATTCATGGTATACTAATATGTTGTTATTGCATAATAACAATACAAATGTATTAAATTTTGTTCTATTTTAGTTTCGGTGATATAAATTGTGACCTCTCTTTAACACGAAAGGTCTTACACAATCCCCATGTGACACTAAGTACGTATACATATTTTGTAATATCAACATAAGTATTTTGTGATGCTTTTACCATTATTTCAGTGTTAAGGATGGGACAAACAAACGGAGCAATTGGAAAAGTGACAGACAGACACATGGGAAAGCTATAGCAGCATTTGTATTCCAGGTTTCACAATGATCTCTTAGCTTGTGCTGTTTGAGTAATAACATTCGTAAAAATTGTAAGAGTTTTAGTTACATTGACCTTTTCTTTGACCTGTGGAAAAAAGGGGTCGTGTATATCCCCGATATTGCCTTTTATAGTTGTACCAAGTTTATCATTATCATCCAATTAATTTTAATACTTTTTCAAAAATCACAACCAAATGAAGAAAGTTCGGGCGTTTCCTTCATTAATCGAATCACAAACACCTTCAAATCAAGGTTATGCACTAAAAACATATCAATTGTTGAGCATACAGGTACTCCCACTCTGTATTTAAATGTTATTCACTATCAATAGTAATTGAGGCTTTGACCTTATTTTGGAAACAAATATTCGTAGTTAGAAACAGTGCTGCCAATTTCAAGACGGGAAGCAATTCGTTTGCATACGTGGAAAGCACAGAGAAAATCGGATGCATCCGAAAACCCGTTGCATTGTTGTAGTTTCCTTCTATACCTACGACTGCACGTTTAGTTTAAGTATATAAGTTCAGGAACGATCATTGTCATTAGTAATGCTGACATGACAATATGACTTTATTCGTTAATAATAAGTTCTGATCTGTTTTGTCACCATGGGCTGGTGAGACAGATCACGCTGGGTCACATTGTAATATTAAAAAAGAGTTTGTGAATATTCTTAAGTCCACATTTATTTCGTTTCTTGAAACGTTGTAGAACATCTTTTTAAATCATATTTCTGAAACATTCGAAACTGGGTATGGTGGGGTCAAAAACTAGGTCACTCGGTAAAATTAAAGAAAATGCTTGTGAACAATATAGAAGTCAAATCTTGTTTTAAATCATCATGCTACTTGGTTGGAACATTTGCTCTTGTGACTTCTCCGTCAAGTGGTTCCGGTCCATCGGAAAACATGGCTACCATGAGGTGTGGCAATTTTTCTTACGTGGCTGAAGTCAAACAATTTGAACAGTTCTGACGTCTAATTCTACCTAATCATCAGAATACTCGAACAGAAGATTATTGTTAAGATATATAGACTGATTTTGAAAATGATTTTTTTTTCAAAAACATGTTTTCCATGTATTGGGGAAGTTTTCCTTTAAGTCTTTAGGGGACCTTTCGAACTTTTCCTTCGAAGAACTGTTAAGAACATTTTTGTCTCTGATTAGAACATTATGCCGCGTGGTCATTCTGTTTCGATATGTAAGGAATTTTGAAAGAAAGTTGAAATTTAGGGACATCCGTGTACACATAGCATGCTACATATATTTGTTATTTAGGCTGGTGCTCTGTATAGGTGTGTTATGCTGTTTATTTGTTGTTTTGACTGGTGCTCTGCACGGGTTTATCATGCTGTATATTTGTTCTTTTGAATGGTGCTCCGTATAGGTTTATCATGCTGTATATTTGTTATTTAGACTTGTGCTCCGTACAGGTTTATCATGCTTTATATTTGTTATTTAGACTGGTGCTCCGTACAGGTTTATCATGCTGTATATTTGTTATTTAGACTGGTGCTCCGTACAGGTTTATCATGCTTTATATTTGTTATTTAGACTTGTGCTTTGTACAGGTTTATCATGCTGCATTTTTGTTATTTAGACTGATGCTTCGTACAGGTTTATCATGCTGTATATTTGTTATTTAAACTGGTGTTCTGTACAGGTTTATCATGCTGTATATTTGTTATTTAGACTGGTGCTCCGTACAGGTCAGGTTATCATGCTGTATATTTGTTATTTAGAATGGAGCTCCGTACAGGTTTATCATGCTGTATATTTGTCATTTAGACTGGTGCTACGTACAGGTTTATCATGCTATATATTTGTCATTTAGACTGCTGCTCCGTACAGGTTTATCATGCTGAATATTTGTTATTTAGACTGGTGTTCCGTACAGGTTTATCATGCTGTACATTTTTTATTTAGACTGATGCTCCGTACAGGTTTATCATGCTGTATATTTGTTATTTAGACTGGTGCTCCGTACAGGTTAATCATGCTTTATATTTGTTATTTAGACTTGTGCTACGTACAGGTTTATCATGCTGTATATTTGTTATTTAGAATGGTGATCCGTACAAGTTTATCATGCTGTGTATTTGTTATTTAGACTGGTGTTTCGTACAGGTTTATCATCCTGTATATTTGTTATTTAGAATGGTGCTCCGTACAGGTTTATTATGCTGTATATTTGTTCTTTAGAATGGGGCTCCGTATAGGTTTATCATGCTGTATATTTGTTATTTAAACTGGTGCTCCGTACAGGTTTATCATGCTGTATATTTGTTATTTAGACTGGTGCTCCGTACAGGTTTATCATGCTGTATATTTGTTATTTAGAATGGATGGCGCTCCGTACAGGTTTTTTATGCTGTATATTTGTTCTTTTGAATGGTGCTCCGTATAGGTTTATCATGCTGTATATTTGTTATTTAGACTAGTGCTCCGTATAGGTTTATCATGCTGCATATTTGTTATTTAGACTGGTGCTCCGTACAGGTTTATCATGCTGTATATTTGTTATTTAGACTGGTGCTCCGTACAGGTTTATCATGCTGCATATTTGTTATTTAGACTGGTGCTCCGTACAGGTTTATCGTGCTGTATATTTGTCATTTAGACTTATGCTCCCGTACAGGGTTTTTTTCTGGGGCAAAGCAGTGATGTGAGTCTGCTTAAGTTTGCCTGTAATACATGTTATATGCTTATTGACTGCGGTTATTAAAATCGGAGGAATTAATAAGCAAAAGCATCGTTCTTAAATAACAAAACCGATTTATTGAACTAAAAGAAATAAAAACATGCATCAAACATACTATTTATGATCTAATTTATTTCAGTCTTACAAAGTAATTATGACTAAACACATAATGAGCATAACAACACATACAAGTTAATTATCTGACTTATTCAAAGCTTAATCAAAGTTACCAGCAAACTAATAACTAGTTAACGTATCCTCTTAACTAACTTCTTATAAAACAGTAACCATGAAAACCTTAAATGCACGTGGATAATAAGAAATGGATAACTTCTTCATGCACAATCAAGATAAGTATTTGACATTTGTTTATATGGTTAAGATGTGATTCGTGTGCGTGGCAATTATACTCTGTATGCATATAGAAGGCATTGCGTGGACAAGATTATGGACAGAACGACGACCAAATTTATTTGAATATAATCAACTGTCTAATAAAGGATTTCGAATTAACTACGCAATTATAAGATAAAGATAATATTCAAATTGTCTACTGATTTCTAAAGATATTGACTGAAAGGCACAGGTAAGTCGGACGTACCGGTATTCACGAACTTCAATAAAACAATCTTACATTAATAAATTTTGAAATCAAAGTACTGAAAGTACTGGTTTGACGATGCTTTTGAAGAGGATGGATATATAGAGGATATTTGTTGATTCGGTGGAATATCGATTTTCCCAGAAAAACAGCGAAAAATATCGGTATTTTCACCGTTATTTTTCACTGTTTAAAACAGTGAAATACCAGTTTATTTCACTGATATTTCTGTATAAATCACCGGAAAGCATAAAATAAATAAGCATCCATTTAAGTTAATCTACATCACCGCAATTGTGTAATTTTTATTGCTTGTCATTTATCCGCAGGTCAATAGTTAATGGTTGTTGTGCAATCGTTTTCGTTCTTGGACACTGCAATCTCTTCCATGATATTTATTTACCTAAATATCTCATATTTGAACTTACAATTCTTTTGGGAGTAAAGGGCCAGGCAACTGGATAAAACAGCAACAATATGCTAACCCATTATTTTTCGAGGAACATAATTGAGAATTCCTGTGCTAGCCCCCAATCACAGTATGTTGGGGTATAATAATAGTCAAATTTTGTTTTTCTCTCAAAAGATTGTCGTAGATTATAAGTTGAGGAATATATCATCAAAGACTATAACTTTTAGAAAGCCATTTTTTTCATTTATTTTTATTGATAAACAAGGTTTTGTAACAATCTATACTATACATAGATAGCTTTAACAGCACAATGTGGCTCACCTGAAATTGATTGTTTCCTAGTGGTGTTAACTAATTTTTCATGAAGATCTAGAAAAAAGGCATTGTGAGTATGAATAAACTATTTGCGTCTATCCGATCTAGTTGGGCCTTGTTACCGAGGTTCTACTTTTATTTATTTGAACATTCTGATCAACTGCCATGACGATTAGGTAAACAATGTAAATGTTAACATAGATTTTAATGATTTTAGTTATTGATCAAATGCTTGGAAGCACATGACCCACTTTGGAACGTGACCTGTTAATCACTGAGACTAGACCTTGTGACCTAAATGTTGAATACTTGTATGCTACTTTCAAGCTTGACTTTGAAATCATTTAAAATAATGTTCTAACCAATTTACAAGTGGATCAGTGAGAGAGAATGTGACCACTAAAGTATTAACAGACCTTTTCTTATATTTGACATAGTGCCCTAATTTTTGATAGAATATGAAACCCAAAATGACATAGAGGTGACTAGTTTCATAAGAATCTGGCAAAGAGGTGACACCCAAATTTAAACATTGTAAAATGATATCTTATGTGTCCACAATAAACTGTGGATAAAATACAACAATAATAACAAAATGATAACAAAAGCTCACATTGTCACATCATAACAAGTGAGCAAAATAACCAAAACTATGACATCATATAATTGCTCAGGTACTTCCAATAACAATAAAATGTTACTTTTGCAACAAATACAATACCTTCCCTGTCTTACTACAGGCTGTTCTAAAACAAGATAGCCCTGTATCACTCACCCAAAACTCCTTTTATTGTGTCAAAAACTTGTGTATGATTTGAGTAAGTTGTAACCTAGCTTAAGCCTGCACATGACCAACTTGCAAATTCCGCTTTTGATTTGATTAAGATGGATATTGTAAGCTATTTTTATGAAAATCAGGAAGATAATGTGACCTGTAGAAAGGTAAAGGAATTTTTCTATATTTTGACCTAATGACCTAGTTTTTGACAAACTACCAACTTTCAAAATGAAACTTTATTTCATCGAGATAATATTCTGTCCAATTTCATGAAGATCTGGAAGAAAATGTGACCTCTGGAGTGTTCACTAACCTTTTCTGTGATTTGGTTTGTTGACCTAGTTTGGACCACATATGACCTACTTTCAAACTTAACCTAGAATTGACCGAGATGAACATTTACCAACATAAGACAAACAAGGGCTGTTTGTAAAACATGCATGCCCTCCATATGGGCTGTCAGTTGTAGTGGTAGCCATTGTGTGAATACATTTTTTGTCACTGTGACCTTGACCTTTCACCTAGTGACCTGAAAATCAATAGGGATCACCTGCCAGTCATGATCAATTAACCTATGAAGTTTCATGATCCTAGGCCTTACTATTCTTGAGTTATCATCAGGAAACCTTTTTACTGTTATGAGTCACTGTGACATTGACCTTTGACCAAGTGACCTGAAAATCAATAAGGGTTATATACCAGTCATGATCAATGTACCTATGAAGTTTAATTGTCCTATGCGTAAGCATTTTTGAGTTATCATCCGGATACTAGTTTACTGTTTTGAGTCACTTTGACCTTGACCTTTGACCTAGTGACCTTAACATCAATAGGAGTAATCTGCAAGTCATGATCAATGTACCTATGAAGTTTCATGATCCTAGACGTAAGCATTCTTGAGTTATCATCCGGAAATCATTAAACTGTTTTGACTCACTGTGACCTTGACCTTTGACCTAATGACCTGAACATCAATAGGGGTCATATGCCAGTCATGATCAATGTACCTATGTAGTTTCATGATCCTAGGCCTAAGCATTCTAGTCACTGTGACCTTACCCTTTTATCTAGTGACCTGAAAATCAATAGGGTTCATCTGGCAGTCTTGATCAATGTACCTATGAAGTTTCATGATCCTAGGCCTAATATCATACGAAAACCATCTGGTGGACGGACCGACTGACGGACTGACCGACATGTGCTAAACAATATACCCCCGAACAAGCCACACAATTAATACAGCACAACACATTCTAAAAGTAAAAGACATCTGTGCAATGATATCTTTTATTTAAATGGTAAGATGAACAAACAAGAGGGCCTGAAAGGCCCAAAGTCGTTCACCTGAGATAACAAGATAGTATTGGGACAAATATTGTGACCAAAATTCATGAAGATCGGAAAATAAACGTGACCTCTTGAGTGTTAACAATGTTTTACTATAGCAATATAAGGAAAAATGCCCCACCCCAAGGGCCTGGCAGCCATGTTTTTCAACCAATTGTAACCATTTTCGAACTGATCAAAGATATCATTGAGACTTATATTCTGGCCAAATTTTATGAAGATTGGAATATAAACATGGCATCCACAGAGTTAACAAGGCAAATGTTGACGGCTCACGACGGCCATAAAGCGATCACAAAAGCTCACCATGAGCAGGTTGTGTGATTACATTCAATGCGTTCAAATTTTTCTCACAGGCTTTGCCATTGACCTTTATAGTATGGATGGCTTTGTTATTATTTATTGCTATCATGTACCTGCAATATTGTGTGTATGTTTACAATACACAAAGCATATGACATAACTAGACTAATTGAGCTTATAATAATCTGATTACTATAGCCAGATCAATTTAGAACTTAAAAAAACATTTTTGTTGTCCTGATTTCATGAAGACTTGAGATATTTATGCACATAGAGTTTCAAGATATGGGATTATCCACAAATAAAAAGTATTTTTGATCTGTGTTGTGCAGGCTCTTTTTCCATGACTGTCAAAGTGAAATTTCCATGTGAAAATGATGTCAATTTTTTCATTCAACCATTGTGTATAAAGAACGATTCAGCATATAATTTGCCATTTGATAGGGGATGACCAGGTTGACAGAGAAAAGGATTATGCATTTGAGATCTGGTCAGGACTCCATATAAAAGTGGTTATATTTAAAAATGTTTAATTACCACATGACCACGGACTCTAGATCTCCGTGACATGACTAAGGTTCTAAATTAATCTAGTATGAATATTTTAACTATATCTTTTTAAAACAATTAAAAAATAATATTTGATGTACAAATTTAATCTACCAATGTGTACAGATACTACTTAACATATATTTGACTGTATTGAATGTAGGAACTAGTTAAAATATCCATTAGAAAAAGAGATCAGGATATGAAATATTCAATGCCTGAAGCAAAGACCCTGGAGCTATGTTTATATATCTTTAAAAACACTGATTAAAGAAGTAAAACAAAACATTGATACAACAGAGGTAAAATCATCTCCTCTGAACAATATAATACATAACTAGAAATGGCGCGGCAGAGGCCGACGCATATCCCCACGCCGCATGTTTGACCAAGGATCGCCCCATGGTTGGAAATGGCGCCATGCATAGTTGAGATTGACCGTATTGTCATAAGAGAAGTTCAGTATCAATTAGAAGTGAATCGGTGTAGAAATGAAGAAATTAAAGTAAAAGACAATTTTGGGTGGGTGTGGCCTATTATGGGCGGGGCGCCCCAGGGTTGGTAAAGGGACCATACATAGTTGAGATTGACCTTATTGTCATAAGAGATGTTCAGTATCAATTTGAAGTAAATCGGTGTAGAAATGAAGAAATTATAGTAAAAGGCAATTTTGGATTGGCATGGCCTATGAGGGCGGGGCGCCCCAGGGTTGGTAATGGCGCCATGCATAGTTGAGATTGACTGTATTGTCATAAAAGAGGTTCAGTATCAATTTGAAGTGAATCGGTGTAGAAATGAAGAAATTATAGTAAAAGACAATTTTGGGTGGGTGTAGCCTATTATGGGCGGGGCGCCCCAGGGTTGGTTATGGGGCCTTACATAGTTGAGATTGACTGTATTGTCATAAGAGATGTTCAGTATCAATTTGAAGTAAATCGGTGTAAAAATGAAGAAAGTATAGTAAAAGGCAATTTTTGGTGGGCGTGGCCTATGTGGGCGGGGCACCCCAGGGTTGGTAATGGCGCCATGCACAGTTGAGACTGACCGTATTGTTATAAAAGAGGTTCAGTATCAATTTGAAGTGAATCGGTGTAGAAATAAAGAAATTATAGTAAAAGGCAATTTTGGATTGGCATGGCCTATGAGGGCGGGGCGCCCCAGGGTTGGTAATGGCGCCATGCATAGTTGAGATTGACTGTATTGTCATAAAAGAGGTTCAGTATCAATTTGAAGTGAATCGGTGTAGAAATGAAGAAATTATAGTAAAAGACAATTTTGGGTGGGTGTAGCCTATTATGGGCGGGGCGCCCCAGGGTTGGTTATGGGGCCTTACATAGTTGAGATTGACTGTATTGTCATAAGAGATGTTCAGTATCAATTTGAAGTAAATCGGTGTAAAAATGAAGAAAGTATAGTAAAAGGCAATTTTTGGTGGGCGTGGCCTATGTGGGCGGGGCACCCCAGGGTTGGTAATGGCGCCATGCACAGTTGAGACTGACCGTATTGTTATAAAAGAGGTTCAGTATCAATTTGAAGTGAATCGGTGTAGAAATAAAGAAATTATAGTAAAAGGCAATTTTGGTTGGGCGTGGCCTATGTGGGCGGGGCGCCCCAGGGTTGGTCATGGGCCATGCATAGTTGAGATTAACTGTATTGTCATAAGAGAGGTCCAGTATCAATTTGAAGTGAATCAGTGTAGAAATGAAGAAATTATAGTAAAAGGCAATTTTGGGTGGGCGTGGCCTATGTGGGCGGCGGGGCGCCCAAGGGTTGGTAATGGGGCCTTGCATAGCTGAGATTGACCGTATTGTCATAAGAGAGGTTCAGTATCAATTTGAAGTGAATCGGTGCAGAAATTAAGAAATTATAGTAAAAGGTAATTTTGGGTGGGCGTGGCCTATGTGGCCGGGGCGCCCCAGGGTTGGTTATGGGGCCATGCATAGTTGAGATTGACCTTAGTGTCATAAGAGAGGCTCAGTATCAATTTGAAGTAAATCGGTGAAGAAATGAAGAAGTTAATGAAAATAACATTAAAAAAATGAGTGAAAATCTCTGACCCGGCCCCGCCCCAACCCCCATAACTTTTGAGCCAGGGGTCAGATCAAAATTCCGTAACTGTCACCGTCGCACATATGCTCAAAGCTACCATGTATGTAAGTTTCAAAGTTCTAGTGCTAATAGTGTAGGAGGAGCAGGTGGCCAGGACGGACGGACGGACAGACCCACATCAATACAATATCCCCACTTTTTCATTGAAAAACGTGGGGATAATTATGTATCATATCTTTTTATCTGGATCTGGATAGGTACACAGCAGGATGTTTAGGTGTGCGCGCTGCGGGAGAAATATAGGAGTTACTTATATTTTGGATTTAATTTAGTTAACTGAAATTCATCACTGAAGTTACAGTATGATCTCATTTGATATAGATGTACATGATTGTATCAAGCAAAATATATTAAATAATAATCAGTATTAATTCACTGTCATGATTTCAGTATCATTAAAATGATTTCAGTAAAGTCTATCATTCATATGCATCAATTTTGTAAATATCAATATAAGTATACTACATGAAAATATTTTTGAAACAAGGGCTGTTTGTAAAACATGCATGCCCCCAATTGGGCTGTCATTTGTAGTGGCAGCCATTGTGTGAATACTTTTTTTGGCACTGAGACCTTGACCTTTGACTAAGTGATCTGAAAATCAATAGGGGTCATCTGCGAGTCATGATCAATGTAGCTATGAAGTTTCATGATCATAGGCGTAAGCGTTCTTGAGTTATCAGCCGGAAACCATTTTACTATTGCATGTCACCGTGACCTTGACCTTTGACCTAGTGACCTGAAATTCAATAGGGATCATCTGCGAGTCATGATCAATGTACCTATGAAGTTTCATGATCCTAGGCATAAACGTTGTTGAGTTATCATCCGGAAACTATTTTACTATTTCAGGTCACCGTGACCTTGACCTTTGACCTAGTGACCTGAAATTCAATAGGGATCATCTGCGAGTCATGATCAATGTATCTATGAAGTTTCATGATCCTAGGCATAAGCGTTCTTGAGTTATCATCCGGAAACCATTTATTTATTTCGGGTCACCGTGACCTTGATCTTTGACCTAGTGACCTCAAAAGGGGTCATCTGTGAGTCATGATCAATCTACACATGAAGTTTCATGATCCTAGGCATAAGCGTTCTTGAGTTATCATCAGGAAACCATTTTACTATTTCGGGTCACCGTGACCTTGACCTCTGACCTAGTGACCTGAAAATCAATAGGGTTCATCTGCGAGTCATGTTCAATGAACCTATGAAGTTTCATGATCCTAGGCATAAGCGTTCTTGAGTTATCATCCGGAAACCTTTTTTCTATTTCGGGTCACCGTTGCCTTGACCTTTGACCTAGTGACCTCAAAATCAATAGGGTTCATCTGCAAGTCATGATCAATGAAACTATGAAGTTTTATGAACCTAGGCATAAGCGTTCTTGAGTTATCATCCGGAAACCTTTTTACTATTTCGGGTCACCATAACCTTGACCTTTGACCTAGTGACCTCAAAATCAATAGTGTTCATCTGTGAGTCATGATCAATCTACACATGAAGTTTATGATCCTAGGCATAAGCGTTCTTGAGTTATCATCAGGAAACCATTTTACTATTTCGGGTCACCATAACCTTGACCTTTGACCTAGTGACCTCAAAATCAATAGTGTTCATCTGTGAGTCATGATCAATCTACACATGAAGTTTATGATCCTAGGCATAAGCGTTCTTGAGTTATCATAAGGAAACCATTTTACTATTTCGGGTCACCGTGACCTTGCTCTTTGACCTAGTGACCTCAAAATCAATATGGGTCATCTGCGAGTCATGATCAATGTACCTATGAAGTTTCATGATCCTAGGCATAAGCGTTCTTGAGTTATCATCCGGAAACCGTTTTACTATTTCGGGTCACCATAACCTTGACCTTTGACCTAGTGACCTCAAAATCAACAGTGGTCATCTGTGAGTCATGATCAATCTACACATGAAGTTTCATGATCCTAGGCATAAGCGTTCTTGAGTTATCATCAGGAAACCATTTTACTATTTCGGGTCACCGTGACCTTGCTCTTTGACCTAGTGACCTCAAAATCAATATGGGTCATCTGCGAGTCATGATCAATGTACCTATGAAGTTTCATGAACCTAGGCATAAGCATTCTTGAGTTATCATCCGGAAACCATCTGGTGGACGGACATACGGACCGACATGTGCAAAACAGTATACCCTCTCTTCTTCGAAAGGGGGGGGGCATAATAATACAGTAGCATGAACCAACAAGGGAGGCAACTTGTTATGTCACAATTTGGCAGTGTATAAAATGTGGTACTTAATTATCTCGCTAAACATGGGTCTAAATAACGTTTCAAAGCTATTTTCTGATTGGATGAAACAGTCCGAAATCATCCAATAAATAAAGTCGAGATATTTATCTTGCGGAACATGCAATGCCATGCCGCATGCAAGCTATTTATAAAGTAAATATCGTAAATCAAAAAGTTTGTTATGTTTTTTTTCGTGGTCATTGACAGTGTTCCTGGCTGAAAACGATGCAATATTACTTTTAAATCATTCATGCATTAGTTTTTAGCAAGAAAGAGGTAGAATATTAGTGTAAAACATAATTTTTTTAATTTAAACTTGTGTCTGCTACAATTTAACGAATGGTTTCGGAAATTACCGATTGTACAGATGTATCGACAGACATATGCAAAACGAAAGAATAGCTTGCATATTTCAATTTCAGTCTTGAAATTACCTATTAATCAAATGAGAATCGAAATTATTAAAATATAAACCAATAATGTTCATTACCCCAAAATCCTTGGGCAAAACCATCATATTTTTGGAAACCGTGACGTATTGTTTTTTGGAAACCGACGATCGGTAATTCCATAACCATATGGAAAATTTCATCACTGACAAGTTTTGATTCTAATGTTTTTCTCAAATATTCTACCACACAATTATTGTATACCATTACACAAATGAACGACAAGTAATAATTCCTTGATTTTGGGGAGGGACACTGTCTTTAAATGCTTATAAAAACGCATTAAGGCTAAACTTAAGTGCATAAAATATTGAAAAATAAATCATAATTCAAGTGTAGACAAGTGTTCGTTTTATCTGATATATTCATTCATCCACATTGCTCAGACACTCAATTATATTGGAAATTATTACGAATATCTGATAAAACTTGCATTATTTAATTTTATCTTTAAACTTCCATTTCATGAAGGTTTTTTTTTATAAACGTCGTCAATTTTTAACTGTATATAGATTTTTCTATAGTTTCATTAGTTTGAAATCATTTAGGCAAATATTTCTCATGTAAGATAAAATGCAAATAATTAATAAAATATTCCCTTTTAATCAGTATGTTGGTTTATCGGTCAATAACAATATCACTTTGAACATTGAATTATTTAAAAGTTATAAAAAACATTAAAGGTTCTCAGAACAAATGATTCATAACACATATAACAGATTGATAGGAAGATAGGAACAAATCAAGGTTGCTAGGTTGCCCGCCCAGAATGGTCCTGTTAGTATGGAAGTACTTGATATATACATTTATTAGCCTGTCGGTGTCGTAAAGACATAAAATAATTTATGAATGTCTCAAAGTATAGAATTATTTTGCATTTAGTATAAGAAAGGCAACATATAACCCTGAAGTGGCTGACAAGAACGTGTGGCTAAATACAACTAAAAAGAGGCATTATGCTTCTTGAAAATAAAAGTAAACATCATTATATATGAATTTTCTGATCAAAAGTGTTATTTTTAGTGAATAGGGGAAATACATTTTCAAGAATAAACAATATAATTATAAATGTTTTGGCGAAGTGCATCATAGTATTATCATAGTACCAGTTTTGGTCTAAAAATCAAGTAACATTTTTTTTTTTCATAACCCCTGGTTGCAAAAAAAAATCATGAAAAATAGAATTTTCAGAGAAACGTATTAAAATAAAATAAAAAATGCTTTATTAGACCCTAGATATTATTTTTGCAATCATTTTTTATCAATTACAAATGTTTAAAAAAATTATTGTTTCATGCTACTCATGGTACCAGTTTTTTGTCAGAAAATTTATTACCTTTTTTAAAAATGCGTTACCCCTTGTTGCCAAAAAATTCATAAAAATATAATTTTCAAAGATATCCTTTAAAACAAAAAGAAAATTCCTTTTTAAACCTTAAATATTATTCCTTCAAGCATTTTACATCAATTATTTATGTTTGAAAAAATCAACCGAAACACCTGGTGTGCCAAGGCACAAGCCGAAGTCAAATGCCTTCTGACTTAGTGCAGTTTACTATTTATATTTGTATGCATTTGTATGTGTTTGAAAAAATGTATTATCTTAAATGACATCTTCTGACCATGCATGTCCTAGATTTCAAAATCCAGGCCCTGGTCTGACACATTGGTAACATTAACGTTAAACTGTTACCAGCAGGCTTCTGAATTTAATTAGCCAGGTCACAGGAAAAGGGCAATCTAATCAGTATCCAATTAAACTATGTGTCATTGTACCGCTCTTAAGCAAACAGCTTTCAAGCAGCTGCAGGCTGAACTAGATCTAAAATGGCCACAATCGCCTTAATGTCTCTTTGACTGGGATACAGTTAATTTAACTTTAAAGGGATCTTTTCACGTTTTGGTAAATTGACAAAAAATTAAAAAAGTTGTATAGGATTCGCAAATTTTCGTTTTAGTTATGTTATTTTTAGGAAACAGTATTACTGAACATTTACCATGGTCCAATATAGCCATTATATGCATCTTTTAACGATTTAAAAATTATAAAGCGTTGCAACGTGAAACGATTGAATAATTTGGAGAGTTATGTTGTTGTTGTTTAATTGTGTGAAACTACGAAGATTGCTTATATAAGGTATAAAATACGTCAACCATTTATACTTGGCAAAATAGTCGAGCAGGCTAATGTGTTTTTACTCCAGGACTAAGGGGGTCACTGGTTCGAGCCCTGCTGCGGACTACTTGTTAAAAGAATTTTATTCTGGATTTTCAACTGGAGCTTTTAAGATCCAATGTTTACATTTATCAATATAAAGCATTTAATGACTAACTTCAAAACATGTCAAAATCTGTGAAAAGGCCCCTTTAACATAATATCTACTCCTATAAATATGAGGTCGATATACATGGACTAAACGGTATATTACGTCTAATTATTTGGACTATAATGATATCAACTATGTGTACTTAAATAGAAAGAAGAAAGCATTCATACAAACCAGTAATTTGAGTAAAGAGTTTGTAATCAATGTTGTATTTCAGGACAGCTTGGTGATATGCAAATCCCATATGACATGTTGATATCGGGTATCATAGCAATGCAATAAGTCGCAAAATGCTCGAACAAAATTTATAAAGCACCAATTTGACTTAAATTGATAACTTAAAATACCAATATCATCAGTATGCCAGTTTTGCCTTGTCAAGCTGTCGAGATCAAGAAAGTGCTTCATTCACATTGAATATATCCTTTGAATTCCATTTATTGTTGCATTACTAAATAGCGAAACAAGCCGATTTAAGCTGTAAGAAAGTTTTGACACGAGTGTTATCAAGTCTCTCATGGGCGAAGCCATTGTTGTAGAAAGTGATCCATTCACATCGTATCCTTCGAATTCCGTCCATTGTTGCCATTAGCGGAAATTTAGTGAATAAATAATTCATATATAATAAATGACAGCTTCTAAATAGCGAAACAAGCCAATTTAAGCAGTAAGAAAGTTTTGACTCGAGACTCTCATGGGGGCGGCCATTGTTGAATGTTGAAACACGAACGACAACTCTGCTAGGAGAATGTTATCTATGAAAATGAACGAGGTCGAGGTATTTCGATTAGAAAAATCGAGTTATCTCAATCGGACTGGCTCGGTCTTTTACATAGGTCGCCATTGTGAAGAATTTGTTTATGCTTATCATACCTTAGACGATGCTGTTCCAGCATCGTCAAAAAGTCTCTGCTCAAAGACTAATCGTACCTTTTCATTTTTTTTATAACTGATTATTTACTTATTATAATATCATTTTGGTTTATTTTCTCAAATATTATAATATATCGAAGTCGGAATGAGAGTCGTGAATACCGAATGATGCCGACAGATGCAGTGCGCATTCGCCGCCCTCTAAGGGTCCGGCCTCCTCCACGTGTAACACGTGGCGGGCCTGACAGGGGTCTGATCCTCTTTCTATCGCCACATGTAGGGGTCCCGGCCCAAAGTGGTTGACCTCCTCTGTTCACACCTGTAGTCCTCTCTCTCTGCCAAACGTAGGGGTTAGACCTCCAGTGAAAGGGGTCAATCTGAATGCCGCGGACACGAGCTGAAATTTACGACAGTTTGACATATTTAACGTTTTAATACTAACATTAATCATGATATATATACACACCATTCATCTAATTCTTTTTTACAAGCATATTGTATTTTTAAAGACGATTTTACAGACACTTTTTGATTGAATTAAAATATGAAACTCGTTTAATTGTATGTTATGATTATAACGCATACACAAGAAAATTAAGTACACGTATAACATAATAAAAAAAATAATTATCTAACTCAGAATAAAAATCAGAATTAAAAACATTTTTTATAACAGAACCGTTTTTTTAACATGTGTACTTAATGCAAAGCAGCTTTTTTCTTGATTTTATGTTACAGAATAATTGTACCTAAAAAGTGACCTCATTATCCATTGCACGGTAATTGTTACGTTTCAAGAAAATTCACGGTCTGTAATCTCTTGCACCATCTAAAGAAAGTGGAGCCAGAGATAATCCAGGTCTAACGTATGGAAGATTCCACCTGAAAAAAACGAGAACACTCCTGGAGGCGGGCCCGCTTGGCAGGAGGTTCGTCTGCGGTGTTTACAACTACTTCAGGTGCTCCGTCGTCAGAGAAAACGCTGCTGCAGCGCTTCCGCCAAATCCTCCTCGGAGCGAGAACAGGTTCCTCCTTCAACGCTTCTTCTGTGAGGTGCACATTAAACAAAGTTGGAAATCGTGGACAATAAATCAGGGAAATTGTGTACATTTAGAGATATTGAAATATACTTTCAGCAAAATAATCGAACGCGACCTAGTCATTAAAACAAAAAAACATTAGTTGCAAGCTTTATTACAAATGTTTTTAAGATAAAATTATTCGTTTTGGTAAAATGACATGAAAACGACGTATAGTGTGTGATAAAAATATTTATTACACATCTTTATTTAGAACAAGGAACATAAAAATAAAACAAAAATATGTATGTATTGCTTAATTATCACAAAATATATTTCATGCACACATTCACATTACGAAAGTGTTTCAATTAAGACTGTGTATTAAAAGTAACACAACAGTACAACGTTCAGCACTTAAAAGAAGCAAAATAAACAGTAACATGATGTGAAAGGTTAAGCAAAGAGGTAAGCACCTGAGAAACGCGTGGGAGCAGTTGGTGCCATGACGTCACGAGACAGATCGGAAGCAGGCACCAGAGATGGCAGATAGGACAGAATGGAGGAGCCATTTTCTAACCCCACACCGCCCAGCTGCAGGCTCAGCTGGTAATATGAGGCTAGTTGCAAAAACCTGATGATGTTTGACTGAGACTTTGGCTGCGTGCGCATCGCGTTTAGACCCTGGCGCAGATCTCCAGTCTTATCAACGCAACAGCCAGTCGTGGAGCTAAGAGTCGCCTCTCCAAGGGAGCTTCCGGTCCGCGCGCGCCTCTTATTGAGGACGTCGCGGAGGTCTCCGCTGGGCTTTGTGCGGACCACCCTGGTGTCGCCACCCGCTTGTGACGTCTGCACCACTTTCCGACTACAGTCGTCAGAGACTGAGATCTGGAGAGTCAGACTGCAGGGAAAAGAAAGGATATAGCAGGTAGGAGATAAAGAAAAATATAGGTATACATAGGTAATGAGATATGAGGGTCAGTTTTGAGTGAAGAAATACGATTGAGAATCAAGAAGATTTATAACTGCAAATTAGATATATTTTTAAATAAACACTGGTTTATATATGTAAAAAACTATGCGTTTCATAATAAAGTTCAGTATATAGTGAACGATTGGTTATGTCGCAAATTGGAAATGTGTACGCATATTAAAATGGTTATACAACATAATTGGACAGACAGGTAAAATACAGACAGGAAATACTGACACGCGGCCAGAAGGCTTAACGGACGGCCATACAGGAAGACATACGTAAACGTGTATATGAGGATAAGACTTCTTAAAGACATAACAAGATATATGGCACTGCTGTGTATTTGTTAACATTATTTTGTTAATATGTTTATTGTTATTTGAGTTGCTTTCCGATTAGGCTTAGTTCAAATAATTGTCGGTAAGTTTGATAAATAATGCCACTCGCATCCAAACAATATTCGAACATCTAGGCAAGTCATTGGAGAAATTTAATGCGAATTATGTCGTTATTAAGTTACACGTATTGCAATTTTATAAGATATGGGGATTTTCATTCGTTCAAAATCGGATATTATATATAAATGTATTTGCAAAACATGTTTTTTCTAATAATTGTTATTTAAGATGAATTTAGTACGCGTTTGTTGTTTGTTTCTTAGCGTCTTTGTGTTTGTTATTTTCGGCGTACGGTGTCTGGTTTCTGTTATTTATGTCTCTCTATCCGTCAAACTGCAAGACCGCACGCTCGCCCGCCGTCCGTAAGTTCTACCGTTAGTCCGTCTGACTGTCTCGATAATTGTTTTCAACAATATGTTGGTAAATTCAAGGCGGGCATTTACCTGCATAAACTTCTCTTGGGGAAAACAAAGTTCACTACCGAAGGTACGCTTCTTTAACATTTGATTTTAAAGATGTTCTCATTTATAATAAAACGAGACCTTTATTATTATTTTTATTATTATTAATATACCGGATTTATATAGCGCCCTTTTCATGCAAGAGTGCACGTTCAAAGACGCTTTACATAAGAACATTTGTCGTATCGCAGATACGAATACATTTTGCAACACTGTTTCAAAAGAAAACGATCAAAACTACTCAATTATACTATAAAACTACTCTATTATACTATTAGTACTACGTAAAAACATGAACAGTAACCATAGATTAGAAAGATCAACAAGACACTATAAAACTACCCTATGTGTATAGCTATAAGACAATTAATGAAACAATAAAATCTTAAACTAAAACAATAAGTACTACTTAAAAAAACAAAAACATGCACAGTAACCATAGATTTGAAAGATCGGCAAGACAAACCAGAGACAAAACAGAGATACCATTACCACGAGTCCACAAACCCCCAAAGGAATAATAATGCTTCCTTTAAAAGGGTAAATTCAAGTTCATGCAGATTGAGTTCTTTAAGTTCTAAAAGCAAAATGCCACGAAAAACAACATGTAAATGCGATTCACACATATTTCACATTTTCAGAATATTGTTTAACTAGCTTTTTCAAAGTAGTTTGTACGGTATAACTAAAGAAACATTCCCGCTTAAGATGTTGTATAATTTAAGAAGTTCTGGGTACCGCTTTAACGAAAACTTATCACACAAAACGACAAAAATGAACAATGACATCCCGTCGTCAAGGAAAACTTCACCCCACCCACAAATGCAAATAGCTAAGATTTAAAAATAGACAACACAAACGCATTTGTCCTGCAATTTTTGCGCTAAATGTTAAGTAAAATATGTAACGTTCTTTTGTATATCTTTCTTGAGCCATAGGGGATACAATTCGCGTTATTTTCTGTATTTTTTCACGGAGCTCAAAACTGGTCGTTTGTTAACTTTAGCAATAAACATATGACATTAAAGACGTCGTCTGAACGTTACGTCATAAGTTCGTGACATCCGGGTACGTTTTGGCGCGTATAAAACGCCATATACTATAACCCAATAGTAGCTACTTAACAGTGGAATATTGGAGTTGAGCATGTTCGCACACTGCTTTTTAGTATCACGTCAGGGTCTCATGCGTTTATCAAACGGCGTATGTGGGACTTTAAATTGTCGTGTTCACGGCGATGGTATGGAATACCATCACGGCGTTCCAAATGAAGAACTATCCCGCTTTAATAGACTTTGGTTGAAATTCATACCGGAACAAACAGCAACTACATCCGTTTATATGTAAATGCAAAATCAATTTACTCATAAGTTTAGGATTTAAACACATATTCTCAATTGTATAGTATTTCCCAAAGTATTCAAGTGGATTTGATTTTCCCATTCGGGACGACCCCATTCTCAAAATGATGAAAACAATGCAAATACTTTTATTTCTTCATTTCCTGGACACGAAAAGATTAACCATGCACCAAGACTCGAGTTTTCTAAGCCTTGCTTACCCTTTTTATCTGTATTAAAAAGATAAAGAATAAACAACAGATACACGTTATAGAGGAGAGTAGATTAGTGTTTATCTTATTTTTGTTTCCTATAGGGGGATATGGTTGCTGGTTGACACCCATAACCATTCGTATTCGTTCTCACGTGCTCTGTCTTCCGCTGGTGCTGCTCATTATCTGTAGTATATTGAGACCATCATCCGCAGTGAGTACCATCCTAATATACCGACATTATGAGATATCATGATCCTAGATAATATCATCATAAGAAGATGCAATGATTCATAAATACTACCATCTGTACATAAGATTATCCGTATAAACCAATACCCATAGATAACAACCTCCGTAGATATAATCATCCCCATATGTCACCATCCTTAAATAACAACATCAGTCGAAACAATCATCCGTGGATAGCATCTTCGGTAGGTATCATCATTCGTAGATAACATCATCCGCAGATAACATCATCCGTAGATAAGATCTACCATAGACAAAATCATCCGCATATACTATCTTCCGTTGCTAACATCTTCCGTCAATATCATCGTCGGTAGATACTTTTATCAGTAGACAACATCATCCGTAGATATCATCATCCGTAGATACCATTAACCTTAGATGCCGTCATCCGTAGATAACATCATCCAGAGATGCAATCATCCGTATAAGCCATCATCCGTATAAGCCATCATCCGTATATACCATCATCCGTAGATACCATAACACGTAAACACCATCATCCGTATATGACATGATCCTTAGATACTATAATCCGTACGTACCGTCATCCTTACAAACTATCTTCAGTAGATATCAAAACCCGTAGATGACATCGTCCTTAGATACAATAGTGCATACCATCGTTCTACCACGAACAATGGATGCAATAGTCCGTAAACCCTATGATTCGCACATACCATCATCCGTATATATTTTCATCCATACATACCATCCACCTTACTTACCATCATCCGTACTGACCATCATCCGTAGGTATAATCATCCGTAGATACCATCATCCGTTGATACCATCATCCGTTGATAATATCATCCGTAAATACCACGATCCGTAGATACCATGATCCGTAAATACCATGATTCCGTACATACCATCATCCGTAGTTGATCCGTAATCAGTAGATACCATCATCTTTGAGATACCATCAACATTATATACAAAGATTGGTAGATACCATCCGTTGATACCATAATCCTTATATATCATTATTCTAAGATAACATCATCTGAAGGCACCATCGACCGTAAAAACCATGATCAATTGATACCATGATCCGTGAAATACCGTTATTCGTTGAAACCATCTTCCGTAGATTAGATACTCTGTAGATGTCATCCTCCGTGCATACCTCCATCCGTGCATACCGCCATCCGTACATACCGCCATCCGTACATACCATCTTCCGAAGATACCATCATCCGTAGAAACCATGTTCCGTATATTCCATCATCCGTAAATACCACTGTCCGTACAAACAATCATCCGTAGATACCATCATCTGTATATGCCATCATCCGCGGATACCATGATCCCTACATACTATGATCCGTAGATGAACAAAAATATAATGTATTGTGTGCATTGCTGTATGTGTATATGTATTTCCAGAAAAATCAATGTGCTATTTGTTATCATATTTTAAAGGCATGTGATCTGAATTTAGTATTATTAAGCTTAACTTTACAAAATGACTAGTGTTCTGAAAATTGTCTCTTTAAATCATAACTTTATGGTACCTTGATATTAAGTGTTATACTAATAATACATAACAATATACTATCTGATATACAATGCCATAGACACATAGTGTAGTGAGTTAGTTCCTTTTTAACGAGGTAACTAAGAACTTTTACAGATATGGAAAATTATTGTTTGTGTGTTTGATTTTTTTCCCTAAATCTCTGGATTGTAATACTGAGAGGTTAAATATAACTTACACCGGCTTTGTGTTCTCAAACTCTACCCAGAAATTTGCATACTAAATGACATACTTATTAACAACTTATTGATTAAATACAGGAGTATCATTCGTAAGCATATTGGCTTGTGCTTTTTATTCACATGTTATGTTGTATGATTATATACATGTGTTTTATGCATAACCTCATTGGCTTTTGCTTCTCTCCAAATGGTATGTTGTACAGTTATATACATGAGTATTATTTATAAACTCATTGACTAGTGCTTTTTTGTTCACATGTTATGTTGTATAGTTATATACATGAGAATCATTCATAAGCTCATAAGCTCATTGGCTTGTGTTTTTTGGTGTGCACAATTTGTGTTGTATAATTATATACATGAGTATTATGCATAAACACATTGGCTTGTATTTTTGTTCACATGTTGCTTTTTATGGTTGTTCATATGTTTTATTTTATTTTATTTTTTTCTATGTCTCTACTAGGGACACGTCTTTTATTGTGTTTTTCTCTTACTTGTGTGATTATCTCTTTTTACTTCTTCAAGTCTATGGAATATTTATCTTTTTGTATTCTTAATTTTTGTTTTCTATTTTTGTTTGTATGTATGGACATCTTATGTCCTATAAGAGAAACCAACTGGACACATTTTAAAATAAAAATTTACTGGACAAGCACATACAAATTACGATTCACACCACCCTCCACCTACTTAAATGATTAAATTATGTACTTTAAATGTTAAAGGATTAAACAATAAAGACAAACGCATAAAAATCTTCAAATGGTTAGACGAAAAAAAAAATAGTATATGCCTTTTACAAGAATGTCATTTGACACCTACTTTAGCACAAACCTTAAAAGATGAATGGGACGGAGAAATCTATCTCAGTGGAGAACATACTAATAAACAAGGCATTGCCTTTCTGATAAAAAATAATATAGGTGTCACAGTCGATAATTTTAAGGAAATAATAATTGGCAGACAAGCAAGTATAGATATCAAAATACACGAAACACAAATAACATTAATCAACGTCTACGGCCCTAACATAGACGATTCCACATTTTACGAAACATTACAATCCTTTATAATAAATAACCAAGATAAAAACATTATAATCGGTGGTGTTTTCAATACGGTCCTGAACCCATTAATAGATAAAAAGAATGGAAACCTTTATACTCATACTAAAAATAGAAACATTTTAAACAACATAATTGAAAACTACAATATGATAGATATCTGGCGTACAGTATACCCAAACGAGAGCAAATTCACCTGGCATTCAAACACAAAACCAACAATATTTTGTAGATAAGACTATTTTTTAATATCTGAATCTCTTTGCAACATTATTGACACATGTAAAATAAAACCAGGATTTATGACTGACCACTCTCTAGTTGAACTTAAACTGCACAATATACAACCTGAAAGAGGCCCAGGATACTTTAAAATTAACAACAGCATCTTATTAGATACACAATATCAAACACAAATAAAACAGGAAATATTAAATACACTTCAAAATAATAAAGATGCAAACCCAAACACCTTATGGGAAGTAATTAAAGGAAATATACGTAACACAACAATTAGATACACATCATTTAAACAAAAAGAAACACACAAACTTGAAACTGAAACCATCAAAACCAGTGAAACACTTGAAAAACTATTGCATCAAACAAACACAAATGACACCACCGACATTGAAAATGAAATAACATTAAAAAAACAAATATTAGATGGAATCTATCATACACATCTCAATGGAATAATACTAAGAGCGCGGGCACAGCATGTTGAACACAATGAAAAGAATACAAAATATTTCGCAAACATTGAAAAACGTAGAAGTGAACAAAAAACTGTACACAAATTAGTAGTCAATGGCAAAGATATAACAAACAGAACTCAAATACTAGAAGAACAACGTTTGTTTTTCGAAACCCTCTATAAACGAAAAAATGTTGAAAATAACACTCTTTTTAAAAATACACATCATGCTTTAAACCAGGAAGAAAAAGAACTGTGCGACGGATTGCTTAATGAATATGAATGTGGATTAGCCCTAAAAGAAATGCAAAATAACAAAAGCCCAGGATCTGATGGCATCACAATCGAATTTTATAAAATATTCTGGAATGATATAAAAACACATCTAATTAATTCACTTAACTATTCATTTAACAACGAAAACTTAACTACGCTACAAAAACAAGGTATTATTTCACTTATTCCAAAACCTGGAAAAAACTTATAATCCTTATCAAACTGGCGCCCGCTTAGTTTACTAAACAATGATTACAAAATTGCAACTAAAAGTATAGCAAACAGATTTAAAAAAAAATTTACCATCAATCATTTCAAAATCTCAATCTGGTTTCATAAAAGGACGTTACATTAGTGAAAACGTTCGTCTTATCCAAGAATGCATAAACTATTTCAACAATTCAAATAATCCTGGTCTAATATTCTTTGCAGACTTTGAAAAGGCATTCGATTCGCTTGATCATTCTCTTGCTTAGAAAATATAAACTTTGGTGAAAGTCTCATTCAATAGGTCAAACTATTCTATACCGATATTAACAGTATAATCATCAACAATGGCTTCTTTTCAAACAGTTTTAACATCGAACGAGGGGTTCGACAAGGATGTCCACTCTCATCATCGCTTTTTATTATTTGCATAGAGTATCTATCACATCACATCCAATCAAATGAACACATAAAAGGCATATCACTAGAACCTGACGAAGAAATCAAACAATCCCTATTTGCTGATGATGCAACTTATTTTTAAATAACAATTACGATTCTTTCCATAACCTTATAGAGTCGCTAACCCTTTACGGAATGACATCGGGTCTTAAACTAAACAAAAGTAAATGTACTGTGCTACGAGTAGGTAAATTAAAACAAAGTAATGTTCAATATAAAAAAGAAATGAAATTTAATTGGACATCCGATGAAGCCACAACGTTAGGAATTCCATTCACAAATAATGAAAAGGATACAGTTCTTAAAAACATAATACCTAAATTACAGAATTTTAAAAACTGCTTAAAATCATGGCATCATCGTAAACTTACACTAATCGGAAAAAACACAGTATTGAAAACGTTTGCACTACCTAAATTAATATATGTATAAACAGTTCTCCCAAATCCACCAAGTGATGTTATTAACGATATAAAATCAGCAATATTCAATTTCATATGGGACGGTAAGCCTGATAAAATAAAAAGAACTCAGTTAATTCAATCTGTAGAAAATGGAGGTATCCAATTAACGAACATTGAATCATTCTTGAATGCAATCAAATGCAGCTGGGTTAAACGATACCTAGATAATACCAATACGAGTAAATGGAAATTATTCTACCAGAAAATCCTAAAAAAATATGGTGACTCCTTACTCTTTGAATGTAACATCAGCAATAATATCTTACATGAAATTGCAAACGAAAACATATTTCTGTCTGATGTTCTATCAGCGTGGAGTGATGTCACTCATAACTTAGAGACCCAAACCAGCAGTAAAACAATTTTATGGAACAATAAAGACATAACTTCAAACAATAAGACGTTTTTCTATAAAGACTGGTTTGAACGAAGCATTAAATATGTCGACCAATTATATGACTACAGAATTAAGGATTTCTACTCTTTTGATAATATATGCTACATATACGGAATACCTTCAAATAATTTTTTGAAGTACTACACACTAATCAAAAGCATACCCATACATATTAAATCGGAAACCAATACAAATAATACACCATGTACTCAAACAACATTTGTAGAAAACATACTTGGACGAAAAAACAAAACAAATAAAATATTTTACACACAAATTAAAAACCCTGCAGAAAACTCCAAAATCCAAAATAAATGGCAAGTTCTTTTTGGAGAAAATGAACTTAATTGAAAACACATATTTACCATGCCATATAAAGCAACTATTGAAAGCACACTGAGAAATTTTCAATATAAATACATCCATAGAATTATAGCTACAAATAAATATCTCTTTAAATGTAAATTATCTAACTCAAATCTGTGTGACTTCTGCAGTGAAAACATTGAAACTATAGAACATCTTTTTTGGGAGTGCAAACACATCCAGCCTATTTGGAATCAATTAATATCTTTTCTTGAACAACATCAACTAAACGTTAAACTATCTCTTTAAAATGTAAGTTTCGGAATTAACTCATTGAAATCAATAGACTGTAATAATATTGTGAATTTTATGGTTATATTAATGAAATATTTTATCTTAAACATGAAGTACAAAAAACAAGTACCAAATTTTAATTGTTTTGTCCATAGTCTTAAACTTAAAATTCAAATTGAGAAAGAAATAGCCCTCAGTAATGACACATTACACATCTTTGAACAAAAATGGAATCGGATTAAATTCTCATAATGTTTTGTCCACTTATATACATTTCACTCTAATGTTAGTCTATCTCTCTAAAATAGTTTTGTTTATTTTTTTATTCTTATTTTTTCAATCAGACAAGATCATTGTGAATATACAACAAAACACACAAGTCCAGTATCTTTTCTTTCAACTTTATACAATTCATCATATTTCATAACTATTCCTCTGTTGTTCTTTTCTTTTCTCTCAAAAAAAAATAAATATATATTAGCATATCTTGTATAACATGTCTGAACTACATTGCTTTGTACAATCACTATGTTGTATGATCATATACATGTTTACATTGTATGTATGATATTGAATTAAAAAAAAATGATCCGTAGATGCCTTGATCTATAGATACTATGATCAGTATATACAATGGTTCATAGATACCGTGATCCGCAGATACCATGATCCGTAGTTACAATCATCTGTTGATACAATCATCCATAGACAACACCATCCTTAGTTATCATCCTCCATATATAACATAATCCTAACATTCCAGCATACGTAGGTACGATGATCCGTAGATGCCATGATCTGTAAATACTGTTATCCGCACATACCATCATCCGTAGATACCATCATCCGTATATACCATTGTTTTAAATATCATCATCCGTTGATATCATCATCGGTAGATAACATCCTCCGCATATACCTTCAACTGCAAATACCACAATTTGAATTACCATGGTCTATCAATAACATCATCTGTAGATATCATAATCCGGAGATGCCATGAGCAATATATATCATCATCCGTAGATAACATCAGCTGAGATACCTTCATACGTAGAGACCATTTTCCGTTGACACCATCATGCGTTGATACCGTAATAAGTAGATACCTTCATCCTCTAGAAACCATAGACATTATATACCATGATAAATAGATTCCCTTTTCCATAGGTAGGTACCATCAATCGTAGAAACCATGATTCATATATACCATGATCCGTAGATACTAGGATCAGTTCATACCATGATCCATAGAAGCCATCATTCGTTTAAGCCATTAGTCGTGAAACCATCATCCTTACATAACCCCTTCCGTACATGTCATCATCCGTAAAAAATGTCATCATCCGTACATACTATGATCCGTTGATACCATGATCCGTAGATACCATGATCCGTAGATACCATGATCCGTAGATACCATGATCCGTAGATGCCATCATCTGTATATACTATCATCCGTAGATACCATCATCCGTAGATTTCATCATCCGTAGATATCCGTAGATATCTTGATCCGTATATTCCATGATCAGTTGATATCATCACACGTAAACACCATCATCCGTAGATACCATGATCCGTTCATAACATGATCCGTAGATACCATGATCCGTAAATTCCATGATCCGTAGATACCATGATCCGTAGATTCCATGATCCGTAAATTCCATGATCCGTAGATGCCATCATCCGTATATACCATCATCCGTAGATATCATCATCCGTAGATGTCATAATCCGTAGATGCAATCATTTGTAGATACCATGATCCGTAAATCAGTAGATATCATCACACGTAAACACCATTATCCATAGATTTCATGATTCGTAGATATCATAATCCGTACGTAACATCATCGTTATACACCATCATCAGTAAATATCAACACCCGTAGATAACATCGTCCTTAGATACCATGGTTAGGACATATCATCATTCTACCACGATCAATGGATACTATAGTCCGTATACCCTTTGATTCGCACATACGATCATCCGTATATACCATCATACAAACATACCATCATCCTTACTTACCATCATCCATAGATATTACAATCCGTAAATAAAATCATCCGTAGATACCATGATCCGTAAATGCCATGATGCCGTACATACAATCATCCGTAGATACCGTAATTAGTAGATACCATCATCCTCGGGATACCATCAAAGGTAGATATCATGATCCGTAGATACCACGATCAATAGATACAATAGTCCGTATACCCTATGATTCGCACATACGAGCCAACCTATATACCATCATCCATACATACCATCATCCTAACATACCATCATCCGTACTTACCATCATCCGTAGATACAATCATCCGTTATTACAATCATCCGTATATACCATGATCCATAAACGCCATGATTCCGTACATACCGTAGATACCGTAATTAGTAGATACCACCATCCTCGAGATACCATCAACATCATATACCATGATAGGTAGATATTATTATCCGTAGATACCATTTTCCATAGATATGATTATTCGTAGATACATGTAACATCATCTGTAAATACCATCAACCGTAGAAACCATTACACCATGATCCGTAGATACCATCATCTGTTAAAACCATTATTCGTAGAAACCATCTTTCGTAAAACAGATCTTCTGTAGATGTCATCCTCCGTAAATACCGTCATCCGTATATACCACCATTCGTAGTTACCATCATCCGTAGAAGCCATGCTCCGTAGATTCCACAATCCGTATATACCACCATCCGTACATACCATCATACGTAGATACCATTATCTATAGATGCAATCATCCGTGAATACCATGGCCTGTACATCTCATGATCCATGGAAACTATGATCCGTAGATGTCATCATGCATCGATGCCATACTACCATGATCCGCGAATATCAAGATCGGTAGATGCCATCATCCATTGATACCATGATGCGTAGATACCATGATATATAGATACCGTGATCCGCAGATTCATTGATCCGTAAGTACCATCATCCTAAGATACAATCATCCGTAGACAACATCATCCTTAATTATCATGCTTCATATATAGCATTAACCTAACATACCATCATCCACACATTCCGTCATCCGTAGATACAATCATCCCTAGATAGCATCGATTGTAGATGACATCATGCGTTGATATTATCATCCGTAAATACGATCATCCGTAGATAGCATCGTTCTTAAATAACATTATTCGTAAATATCATCATCCGTAGATAACCATCATGAGTTTATACCATCCTCCGCATATACCTTCATCTGGAATACCATCATTGGAAGGTATGATCTATAAATATCATCATCCGTAGATACCATGATCCGGACACCATGATCCATAGATACCATCAGCCGTAGATAACATCATCTGAGATACCTTCATACGTAGATACCATGAGATACCTTCATACGTAGATACCATGATCCTTAGATAACATTATCTGAGATACCTTCATGCGTAGATACCATGTTCCGTACATAACATTATCTGAGATACCTTCATGCGTAAAAACCATGATCCGTAGATAACATTATATGAGATACATGCATGCGTCAGCACCATGATCCGTAGACACCATCATGCGTTGACATGTAATTACTAGATACCTTCATCCTCTTGATTCTATCAACATTATGTACCATGATCAGTAGATACATTAATTCATAGATATAACTATTCATAGATAAAATCATATGTAGATACCATCAATCGTAGAAACCGTGATCCGTAGATACCCTGGTCCGCAGATACCATCATCCGTACATACCATCCGTTTAAACCATTATTCGTGCAGCCATTATTCGTGCAGCCATCATCCATAGATAACATCTTCCGTAGATACCATGATCCGTACATACCATCATTCATAGATACCATGATTAGTAGATACCATCATCCGTAGATGCCATCATCCCGTTATACCATCATGGATACATTCATCCACATACAACATCATCCGTAGTTATCATCCTCCACACATAACATAATCCTTACAAACCATGATCCGTAAATACCATGATCTGTAGATACTATCATCCGTAGATGACATCATCTGAGATACCTTCATCCGTAGATACCATCATCCATTAAAACGATTATTTGTAGACACCATCTTCCGTAGATAACAACATCCTCTGTAGATACCACCATCCGTACATATCACCCTACGTAGATACCAACATACGTAGATACCATCCTCCGTACATACCACCATTCGTAGATACCACCATACGTAGATACCATCCTCCGTACATACCATCATACGTAGATACCATCCTCCGCACATACCACCATACGTAGATACCGTCCTCCGTACATACCATCATCCGTAGACACCATTCTCCGTACATACCATTATACGTAGATACCATCCTCCGTACATACCATCATCTGTAGATACCATCCTCCGTAGAAAGCATCACCCGTAGAAACCATGGTCTTTAGATTCTTTCCTCCGTATGTATACCACCATCAGTATATACCATCATCCTAGGATACCATGACCCGTAAATAATATTATCCGTAGATGCCATCATGCATGGATGCCATCATACTATGGTTCTTGAATATTAAGATCTTTACCTGCAATCATCCATACCGTACCATGATCCTTAGATACCATAATATATAGATAGTTTTTAGATAGATACCATAGTCCGCAGAAACCATCATCCATAGATACCATCATCCATAGATACAATCATCCGTAGACAACATCAATCGTTGTTATAATCCTCCATAGATAGCATGCTTTTCTAACATACCATCCACCATAGATATCATGATTCGTAATGTCATCCTCCATACATGCCATCATCCGTAGATACCATGATCCATAGGTACAATCATCCGTAGATACCATCATCCTTAGATGCCATGATCTATAGATACCATCATCTGAGATTCCGCACTTGTCATGTTTCCCATTGAGCTACATGGAGCAATGTCATTTGACCACATTGTCGTCATTTTAACAATTAATGCAGTTGGCAGGATATAACGCACAAATGATGCCACATATCTTTAACTCGCAATTTAAAGTATGATCGAATCTAGGACATCTTGCTATCAGACGATCGTTTTTAAAGCTATCACATATAGCATGGCATAATGACTGTACACATGTACATGATACTTCATATAAACAATACTCAGGCGCGATGATTACGTATTTTTACAAATACTCATTATTTGAGCACAACAGGCAGAGTTTTTGCAATGTTTTTAAGATGACACAGAGCAAATGACATTTATTAAGGCTTTTCCGAGAATTCGATTATTTTTAATTTGCAGTTTACAAAGCACTATCACTACAACTGATATAATAGTAATAAAATGTCGGCTGTTTCCGACTTTTCGGGATTACCGGTATTTAACAACTTGACTTCCAAGGCTATTGTTGCTTTTCTGTTTAAAAGCGGCGAAACATGTTAACGCATATACCAACATTTGTTATACTTACTGTCCGCCTTTAATCCCATAGTTAGATTTGCGTTAACAGCTTCAAACAGAAGGACTTGTGTAACATGCCACATTGTAATCAAGCAAAATAAAATACCCCGCCCACCAATGCAACTTTAAAAATAAAACTCAGACGAATTGTATTCTCTTTTGTTCAAAAATTTTTAACATTATTTGGTAAATTAACTAATTACCTGCTAGTTTTGTAGCTTTCCGACGCTATATGTTTTAATAATCTCATTCTTTCCGTTGATTTTAACAGAGCTTGTAACTGTTGCTATTATCGCTAAGAATGGCGCTTTTGTTTGTGACGTCACGTACGTTACCACGACGTCGCGTCATAATTTACTTCTTTCCGGTCATGGTTTGATGCGCAAGAATATTTTTGCGTACTGTATGCTTTAGTCAGAGCAATAAAGAAGTTATAGTTATATTTTATAAAGATTTTTTGATTTTTTTATAAAAATATAGTGTCTAAAGGTTGTTTTAGTCTTAGAAATGTGTGTAGGCTTTGTGTTACTTTGCCTTTACACGTTACTTGTATTCGGTGTACCTTATTATACAATATCAACTACTTTAAACGAGTTTATTTTCTGAAAAAAAATCTTCGGAAAACACAATACTTGCAAACAAGAAGGTGTACAATTATAAAACACGAAAAACAAAATGTTCGAACTCAATACCAGTGCACAAGTCTATGTGTACTAGTAATCGTTGCTGGTACCAGACATATGCCTGACCCCTTTTGACAGACATGATGATTTCCGACAGATGATTATTGTACTCATTTACAAGGGTGCGTCTGACCATTCACAATCCTGAAAATACACATTTAGACAGTAAAACTATACAACTTTTTTGTGAATGATGAACAATTTTGGCCTTTTTTTATCGATTCTGATATTTTCGAATTTTGTATTGATTTTGACATGTTAGGTACGTTTATATCGATTCTGGCATGTTATGTACGTTTTTTATCGATTCTGACAATTCGATTCTTTTTTCATCGATTTTGACATGTTAGGTACTTTTTTTATCGATTCTGACATGTTAGTTACTTTTTTTATCGATTCTGACATATTCGATTATTTTTTCATCGATTTTTACATGTATGGTACTTTTTTATTGATTCTGACATGTTAGGTACTTTTTATCGATTCTTACATATTCGATCATTTTTCATCGATTCTGACATGTTAGGTACTTTTTTTTATCGATTCTGACAAATTCGTTCCTCTTTTTTTTATCGATTTGACAAGTTCGGGACACTCGGAATTTATCATCGACAACGATTTACTACATATGTATCTTTGATGCGCAATCAGTTGATGTGAGTGTTGTTTGTTTGTTTTGACTTTCTTATTCTTCGTGCAAACCGTTTGCGGATGTGCTTATGTTCTTGGCTTTTAGTCGTTAAGTGGTATAAGCAAAATTACACTCTTGATAGTCATGAAATTGACATTTCTCGTCTAGCGATGCCTCCACTGTTCTCGTTCCTCTCGTCTAGCGATACCTCCATTGCTCTCGTTCCTCTCGTCTAGCGATACCTCCACTGCTCTCGTTCCTCTCGTCTAGCGATACCTCCACTGCTCTCGTTCCTCTCGTCTAGCGATACCTCCACTGCTCTCGTTCCTCTCGTCTAGCGATACCTCCACTGCTCTCGTTCCTCTCGTCTAGCGATACCTCCACTGCTCTCGTTCCTCTCGTCTAGCGATACCTCCACTGCTCTAGTCTAGCGATACCTCCACTGCTCTCGTCTAGCGATACCTCCACTGCTCTCGTTCCTCTCGTCTAGCGATACCTCCACTGCTCTCGTTCCTCTCGTCTAGCGATACCTCCACTGCTCTCGTTCCTCTCGTCTAGCGATACCTCCACTGCTCTCGTTCCTCATGTCTAGCGATACCTCCACTGCTCTCGTCTAGCGATACCTCCACTGCTCTCGTCTAGCGATACCTCCACTGCTCTCGTTCCTCTCGTCTAGCGATACCTCCACTGCTCTCGTCTAGCGATACCTACACTGCTCTCGTTCCTCTGTCTCGTCTAGCGATACCTCCACTGCTCTCGTTCCTCTGGTTAGCATGCTGTGTGCTATGTTTACTTTATCACGCGTTGTTTAGTATGGCATTTCAAAAACTTTTTTTGATATATTATTTATTTAAAAGAAACGATCAAGATTATAATTTGTAATTAATTTGTAATGATTCCTGAGCTTTGACCCAACAAAATGTCACATGCCCTTGGGTCGTTATATCGGAAGCAAATGTCCGGCCCAGCTCTTCCGTTTGTCATTTTCTAAATACATTATTGGTCGAATTTACTTTTCTACATCTGTTGATATTATTCATTTATGTGTATTTCATATTAATGAACAATTAACCATTACATTAAAACACGATTTTGTTTGTTTTAACTCTCAAGTGAAACTGGAATATAGGTGTCATCAATTGGAGTACTTTTTCGTAAGCAGACTACCTTACCTTACACCTAACAGTGTAAGCAGACTACCTTACCTTACATCAAACAGTGTAAGCATACTACCTTACCTTACACTAAACAGCACCGTGAACGCTATCGAGATACGGGTCGTCTTGTTTATTTAAAAGATCGCGTGACTTCAAATCTATGGTGTACAGATAGGTCCAAAAGTCTAAACCGTTTGATACGATCGTATCAGACGGTTTTGACTTTTGGACCGATTGTACGCTTAACTGTTTGATGCGAAACCGCAAAACCGTATTATAATCATTCGTAAAAGATCGCAAAAATGCACTAGTTCGTACGTGCACATAGACTATTAATTTATGGTCTGTTTCGTTGCAGCAACCAAGTAGCTACCAACCCTTCTGATGAAAAGGTTCCGGGTCGAAGACTGAAGTCTCTTATCTGTGGAAGTTGTCAGGGTTGACCATGTCCTTGACCATCTGGGACCGGGCAACGGGCTTTGCTGTACCCACGCCACGGTCAGACACATGTTACTCGAACACGAGAACCAGGGCATTGTTCGGATTAAACGTTTTGTGTGAGAATAGAAAATGATTTAGATTTAATTACTGATTATTTACTTTAAATACCTACACTGAACTAATATAAGTATAAGATAATCGTCAAAATTGAGTTGGCAGTTTAACTCAGCAAATAGTCGTTTCAATTTTGAAATCTGTGGTTTATTTACCGTTGTTTGAGTATTTTGCTTTGGAATATATATATATATATATATATATATATATATATATATATATATATATATATATATATATATATATATATATATATATATATATATATATATATATATTGTGGCAAGTTAGATTAAGGCATATTCGGTCTAACGTCGATCCTACGTATCTACGTTTGGTTCATATCATACATTGGAGCGTAAATTAAAACTCTGTAGTGTGTAATGCAGACGCAATTGACCAGTCGCCAACTCCGCCCACATTTTGTCGATCAGCCAATCAGATATCGACTTTTCACACACCCCTCAGCAACGCTTATCTGGCCGCCATTTTGTCCGACAAACAAAGCGTGTTGTACATATGGAATGGACGCAATTTTTAAGAGTTTACACAGATTTTATATCAAATGCACGATCATTACTGTTCGATCATTATTAAAAATTGTAGGTGCTATACATACTTTATAAAAGGTTATTATTTTATCTTTATTTCTTGAACATATGAACGAGTAATGAGAAAACAAACACAATAAGTAGTTTAACCACACCAGGTGTGTGTTCTATAAAACGTGTTATACCGTTTGATGCACAATATTATTAAGCAGTTTGGGCAACATAATAATTGCCACACGTGCTTATTAATCTCAGCGTAATTGTCGATGATTAATAAATAACAGTATGTTGCGTGGATCTCAGAATGAAGGAACATTAAGGCATTGTTAGGTACTGTACACAAGAAAAGAAAACTATTTAATTACTTAAATGATTTCCAATTATATATTTATTTTCTGTGGATCATAAACAAGGGAAATCATTATAAATTGTTAACTTAAATATTGGTTTAACTAAAGTAAAAACAACAAAAAGGTGATTTCAACGCGGCTTAGCCAGCTTAAAGCGACTTCAAGTGTAAAATGTATGGCTTATATTACAACAACAACATTTCTAATACAACATATATTGATACGGGGAGAAATGTGAAAATTGCAATTAACATATAAGGGCCATCTTGTTATAAATAAGCAAATGCAAATGTAACAGGTTCGCATTAAACATAAATGTAATAAAATGCATATTAGACTATCTGTTAATGAAACCACGAAATCAGGACTGTATTAAATTATGGTTACAATAAAAATTTAATTTATATCTAAATGAAAAAATCGGTGTCTTTTTAAAAATAACACAATAAAACAAAGATCTAAACATTTTTAATCAACAAAAAACCCATCATGATATGGATATGTCATTTGAATTTAATAAAAATATTTTCAAAATTATATATGAATAGCCACCGGGTTTACTGTCAGACGGTTGAATACAAGTTCAAAATCAATATGAAATAAATGCTCATTTTTACAACGGATTTTTCACCACCTCCCTATATAATATGTATAAGAAACGTTTCTGATAGTCTGTCTGCCGTTAACTCATTTATTTTGATTACGCCATTTCTCTCTAAAGTTTTTATGATTGTATTAACGTTTTACAAAGCAGTTTAGTTTAGTGTGCGGCTTTAATAATTTATTTTATAGAAAAGAGCATAATACATCATTACAAATATAGAATTTCCCTCACGTAATCCACTATAATTGCGATCTGCTTGTCGGCGTTTTCTAATCACTAGACCACGTGGCTATGTGGGCGGAGCGATCGATAATTTGGCGACTGGTCAATTTAGCAAATCAATATGAGCTTAGCTTCGATAGGAACCGTAACCCGTGACTGCCAGTGTGGATAACTGCAGTAAAATAAAGCAGACGACTGCTAAAAGCGTCTGCTCTAACCACCGCATCTGCCTGTTCTCACGGGTACGGTACTTTCGAAATGATTGTTCGTCGTATAAAAATTGCATTTCTAAGCATTAAGGAACTTATTGTGGCGAATGCACATTAATCGTTAATTACAAGTAGTAGACTTAATCTGACAGGTGTCCCCGCCTGGTACAAAATGTATTTCGCCATGCTGTTTTATGTTAGGTGACATTACCTGCATACTAGAGCAACCAATACTGTTCGCTGTTCTTTCCGTTCAAGGCGGTACATACTGGCACACCTAATTTACAACACGGACATACGTCGACATCATTGATCATAACGTGAATTAATGTTTTGATTCTTAAAAAGTTTAATGATATTTCTGGCAAATAAATAGATATCAAAGCACGGAAAGAGTTACTAGATGGCGTATGCAATAACGATGGACATTTTGTTTTCAAGTTTCAAAGTAAATTAAGTGTATCTATTAAACTCGATGCATTCTTCGTTGTGGGTAGAGCTTAGTCTCGGGACAACGGATGCGCTCTTGAATGTGTCACTTCTGGCGGAAACGCCTGCTGTGGCTTAGCAGACCTATGCGGGAATGGCAGTCACACACACAAAGGGGCTTGCAGTCGAAGAAAGGCGGCACGCGCTTTTCCTAGGCTTCTATATCTAGTTGCACGCTCGGATCTGCTTGCCTCAGCTTTTGTTATGCCTCTTTGCATTGAATGTCACAAGGCGGTGCAATCTTCGGCCAGAATCCCCCAGGTGTCTGTAACGATGCCGCACTGTGCCACTTGATCTTCACACTGCGCTTTAGGCACCGTATTCGAAAGGTTTTGAGGCGGCCTTCACGAAGGTCGTCCAGGATTCACTACCATACAGCAGGGTTTTGGGGATACAGACCTGATATACCCGGATTACGGTCCTCTGTTACAACCTCATTCTTCGAGACTCTCTTTGCCAATCTGACAATGGTAGCTGAAGCCTTTCCGATGATATTGATTTGGAAATGTGAAATAATGTATTATTTTAATTTAAACGCTGCATATAAAAATAAGGTTATGTCGACAAACACATATTATACCTGTTACTAGTCTACCACAATAAACATGACACGCACTTGAAGAATTGTTATAAAATCAAAGATGGTAACGCTCAGCGATATTTTATGATGTATTTACACACGAGTACGTTTACTTTATAAGAACACATGGAATCAACAACGCTCTGTTTAGAATAATGTGACGATTCTGACGTTTTTCTACAATGTCGCAAATCTATAAAGTATCATATAATCATATAATAATGTCAACTGTCGTTAGGTATAATTTTGCATGAAGACTTACCTTTGTCTTTATTACTTAATTGTGCGATGTATCTAGTGTATTAGAGGTTTAGGAAATTTGTAACCCAAGAATGAGAAAGTGCACAATTGACATGTGTTAAGACACATCTGCGTTATAACAAACATATTGAAAAATAATTTACTTTAAATGAATGTTTTCGCCTGCAAATATCAGTGAATATCATATTCAGATACGTGAAGTATTAGAATTGACGTTCCCAAATGGACAATAAACGATATTTGAAAACCTGTATATATGCCAAACCTATAAATGTTAAAATGTTCGTACTGGAATTGATGATGTATATCCAATAAAGGGTCATAAATATCAGTAATTAATTACATAAAAAGCATCTTATATGTTTATAAGAAAGATGCCCTAATATTGTTCTGAACGTTAGCCTATTGTCGACGAACTATGCATACTTCGGGTGATGCGCCTTTCTACGCACTGTCTAATTAACATGTTGACTGACTATGCATACTTCGGGTGATGCGCCTTTCTACGCACTGTCTAATTAACATGTTGACTGACTATGCATACTTCGGGTGATGCGCCTTTCTACGCGCTGTCTAATTAACATGTTGACTGACTATCCATACTTCGGGTGATGCGCCTTTCTACGCACTGTCTAATTAACATTCTGCTTATGGAGACGTCTCTCAAACGATAAACAATTGTCTCTGATGAAAAATTTCTTAATAAAATTAACAATTGAACAAGTTAATGTGTGGCTTTTGCGCATTCTGTAGCTTTATTCATTTCGCGAACGTAATGAAAAACATTATCAAAGAGTTTGGCGTTTTAATCTAGTATAGATCCTGTTGTCATCCAGTATTTAAACAGCGCGGTATGTTATTTTTTAACCATTGCAAAGACACGATTATTGGGAAAATGTAAGTTTATTTTGTAAATATTCTTTGATAATTGTTTATATCTGCGTTATTCTAAAGCAGAGGTGGTTAGCGAATGGCTATGATATTAATTAGTGAAAATATCATTTTGAATGATAAATAATCATATAATGACGAAAAATCAACTTTTCTGGAAAAACAATTCACTATAAAATATATATATATATATAAATAACAAGGTATGCAACTCAAAATCACCCCAAAACGGTCTGCATCGCTTTGAACTGCCATATCTTCATCAATTGTGCAGCGATTTTCGCGATCTCGGTCTTATTCAACGCAGAAATGAATTTCCTTTCTGGAAATGTATATGTCTTGCAATATTTTTACACGTGATGGGTCAACTTTTAAGAAATAACACAATACACAACTCGTATGACACTGATCAGACAGTATTTATGAATGAAATCTCCAGTTGTAAAAACACACCTCCGCATTTGACCAATGAAATCACTCGTGTGTTTAAAATGTCAGTTAGTTGAAATGTATGTAAACAAAGGTTTCAAACGGCGCTGGACAGTTAGTTTTGATGTAAAATGTAACGGCAAGCACGGTAATAATGATTTTTCATACGTTTTATTGAATTATGGTATCGAGGTTCATGAACTTTGCAGGGAAAATGCCCTTTACTCCGTGAAGATTTCAGTCATGAACATTCCTAGAGGGTACGTTATCGACTTTCGAAGCAAGGTCTGGCCTGGGATATTCATCAAACCATCATTACACTTAAGAATACAGGATGGATTTAGAATAGTAAAATGCTTTAATTGCTATATACTTGCTATTAATGTTTCTTATGCCATAAATAATTTGTTCTAAATGAAGAACTCTATATTAAGTTTTCTTGTACATTTTTTTCAACATCCATGTCTACAAAACTAACGAATATGTGCATCTGACATTTATTAAAAGTGTTCATTACTGAAGGGGGTATCTGATTAAACAAAGCTAATGAACATAGGATTTGAATATTTAGACTTGTCTTCCACTAATTCTTTTGGTTAAAACATAAATAATATATTACGACATGGTGATCTGGTCGGCGAAAAACCCGTGTCTGGTGATGGTTGAACTCACTGTTCCTTGGGAGTCGCGCTGTGATGAGGCGATGGAGAGTAAAACGGCGAAATATGCTGAGCTGCAGAGGGAAAGCAGGGAGAAGGGGTGGCACACGTGGCTATTCCCAGTTGAGGTCGGCGACCGAGGCTTTCCGGCAAAGTCTCTCTGGAGACACTTCACTGCACTTGGCCTGACGGGAAGAGACAGAAAGCGAGCGGTCAACAGACTTGGGGATGCAGCAGAGTGAGCATCCAGATGGCTTTGGCTAAGGAGAGAAGAGAGGAGCTACTGACACGTAGGGGATTGATCAACCCCTGTGGACCCACCACCAGGAGAATGGTTCGTGATTAAAGGGTCGAAACATTCAGTGACCGGTGGCTCTCGACTGAGGATGTCAGTAGTCCAGCTGTTTAACGACTGTTTACATCTCATTACAGTAACTTACTAGAGAACCATTTAAAATGATCTGATAGTGTCTATAGGAAGGCCTTTGGGCAGAGGAGCAACCACTACATGTACATACTAAGCATACTGCTACCCGGGGGGGGGGGGGGTAGACATGTTTCTAAATTGCGCTACCATCCATAACGGTTCACATATTAGGTCACAAAGTACGATTAAAAAATGAGAATGCGAACACGATGCAGTCCACATTTATTTCTTGAAATTTGTCAGAACATTTGCCCTGACGATATCTCTGCAACATTCAAAACGGGGTCAATGGGGATTAACAAGAAGGTTACTGTGACAATTTAAATAAAAAAAGCTTGTAGACACTCTAGAAGTTACATTTGTTGGCGCAATTTTTATAAAACTTTATTAGAGCACTTGTTCTCATTATTTTTCCGTCGAGGCGGGTCATCTTTTTTATGTGGCCATGGTAAAACCAATGAACACAAGTGACGTCACACGCATCCAAAATCTTTGAACAGATCCTGACAAGATGGTGTTGTTATGATATCTCAGCTTTTATCGGATATAATTATGGTTTGTTCTAAAAGTGCAGCCAGGTACGCGGACAGTTTAACCTATAGGTCTGTAATGTAACCTTTCCTACAGTTCTTTCCAATAGCGGTTTAGTTTCTGTGGTTCTCAGATAAGCGCCTTCTTTCCTATTGTTTCGATTTAAAAGGGGTTTTTTTTTAAGTGCAATTTTTTAGCAACCGTTACCTATATACACATGTCTTTTTGCATAAGTTTTTTTAACGAGTGCTCCGAACATGTGTGTTTTTTTCTTGGCCACAATGAGTGCAATAGATCTGCTGAAGTTTGCATATAAAACAAGTTTTATGCTTATTAACTGTGGTTTTTAAAATCGGCAGAGGAAAGGAGCAAAATCATCGTTTTGAAATAACAAAACCGATTTATTGAAATAGAATAAATAAAAACATGGATACGGCATACTAGTTATCGAACCAATTTATTGCAATCATAATAAGTATTCACTACTCAATTTAAGAACTAACAAAATAATTTACATACACTATAAATACGAGCTAACTTATGTGTCTTCTTAAGGTTAGTCAGACTTTCTAGCCAACTAACAACTACTTAATTATCATTCTAACTTATTTTAAAGTTAACCTAACTAAAAATATCATGACAATTGACTTTTACCCCCACACACTGCTTTTAAACTAAAGTTTACCATGGCCTTTCCCTAATGTTTACCAATTAATTAGAAAATATATTCAGGAAAAAGTTAATCCCATAAATTTATTTGCTTTTATACTGTTTGACTTTATAGTGTGACATTAAACTTGAACGAGCAAGCGTAGGCCATGTACTTGACCTTTGACGTTTACTTAGGGGATAATCGCGTGACAAACAAGATGGCGATGTACATGCAGCAGTTTTTGCCGTTTTAAATAAATTGTTACTTTTATTAATTGTTTAAATGCGGCTTACTTTCCAGCAATATCAGCAAGAAAGTAATAAGCGCATATTTCGTATCAACATTCGCCCTATCGCTGGGCTTTACTCGCTATGAATTTTCTTAGCGTTATTGTGTAACCCGCTATGAAAATAAGCCGGCTTTAAAAAATATATATAACAGTAATAAAGGGTATAAAACGGTGAACAATACCTGTCTCGACACGGACGTCGCCATCTTTATGTCAATGATTGCCCCCTCTGATTTAGCAGTGACCATGTATTGATGAATTGTCTAGTTATAAAAATACTTATCAGAAGTCAAAATAAAACCGTTCTATGTATCTTGAAACGACACTTTCTTTCTGAATTGAATTTTGACCTTCACCTTTGACAGACAAGCATGGGTCGTGTATGCAAACCATCGACTCTTTAAGGAAAATAATAATCTGCAGATATTTAATTATTAATTTTACAATTTGAATTTTCACATTTGACCTTAAAACGTAACATAGAGCTTTGACAGACAAGCATCAGACACCTAAACGCCCATATCAACAAGTCATAGGGGATGACAATCTAATGTAGCAAACAAATTATTCCAGAAAATAGCTTTGTGCTGCATACAAAATACAAGTATTTGACATTCGACCATGAAGTATGACACTCTTGATGCGAAAATACAACTCGTATACACGACCACTCTCTATGCACGGGAAATAATAATTTGGATCAAGTGATGTTTAAGTTCTTGAATTTAATAAACATAATACGGCAACCAAAATACTTCACAGACGTAGGGACGAACAGGCGCGATCCGAATATTGAATTCACTCTAGGACATGCGTGTGCTTGCCAACAAATATATATGAACGACTTAGCCATAAACGGATAAACGAGCGACTCTATTAATGTTAAATACTCTTTCATACCGCCTTGATTTAGACAGAGAATAATAAGGTGATTTAATATAACCTTTGACCTAAAACATGACATAAACCCTGGTAATACAGCCACCTAGTGCACGCAAAACACTGCCTCATATAAGTGTACATATATGCCATCGTGATACAAGTGCAGAAATGCGTGTTCACACAATTTAGTGGTGTAGTTTGACCTCGAGTGAAGACTTTGACTTTAAAGTTACTCTTGGGACTCTTGCGCACAGTTCAACTTCCTCAATTGGTCCGCCGATACTGTGAACTCGTTCCCTACTTTGGTGTTAAAAGTAAATAAACATGCGCGTTGCCATTGCGGTAGTTATTTTTCATTAACTCATAGTTGTTTCTTAACAAATGAGGTAGTCATAAAGCGGACGTGCATTATTTGGACAAGTTTTAGGTTTGAATTTCTTCTATTGCGGGACAACCTTGACCAAGAAGGTTGCCGTTTATTTCTTGTACATGGGCATATGCTTGAACACTTGGTGATAAAGTACCGACCAATCTGGAAATCTTTAAATGCGCGTTGATGTTAAAGAGAACGGACAAACCAATTATTCTCAATCACATTTTATAGGTGACCTTATGATCGAGATGTGATTATTGTACGTGACTCTTGTTATATGTATGCAGTTAAATGTTACAAGTGGACAAGAGTATGGACACAACGACGGACAAAGTGGTCCCTATAAAGCCTACCCACTATCTACGGATATACAATTTACTACACATTATTGATAAATAAAATACAATATTTTCTACAGATTTCTAAAGGTATTTACTGACATGAAAAAAGTACATCGGATGTATCGGTATTCCCGAATCTCAATTACACAATCTTACATAAATTAAATTCTAACAAATGTTTTGTCCAAAAGACTAATCGTTCCTTATCGCTCTTAGATAATTGATCATTTACTGATATATAATTTGTAAATTAACCTATCAATTTAATTATTTTGCTTCGTTCTGGGAGATCGGGGCTTAATGCATGTGCATAAAGTGCATTTCCGCGTGTATGGTATTTGTTTGTGTAAAGAAGTGTCTCAACCGAATGATGCCGACATGTGCAGTGCGGTGAGATTCGTGAGTACCGAATGATGCCGACATGTGCAGTGCGGTGAGATTCGTGAGTACCGAATGATGCCGACATGTGCAGTGCGGTGAGATTCGTGAGTACCGAATGATGCCGACATGTGCAGTGCGGTGAGATTCGTGAGTACCGAATGATGCCGACATGTGCAGTGCGGTGAGATTCGTGAGTACCGAATGATGACGACATGTGCAGTGCGGTGAGATTCGTGAGTACCGAATGATGCCGACATGTGCAGTGCGGTGAGATTCGTGAGTACCGAATGATGCCGACATGTGCAGTGCGGTGAGATTCGTGAGTACCGAATGATGCCGACATGTGCAGCGCGGTGAGATTCGTGAGTACCGAATGATGCCGACATGTGCAGTGCGGTGAGATTCGTGAGTACCGAATGATGCCGACATGTGCAGTGCGGTGAGATTCGTGAGTACCGAATGATGCCGACATGTGCAGTGCGGTGAGATTCGTGAGTACCGAATGATGCCGACATGTGCAGTGCGGTGAGATTCGTGAGTACCGAATGATGCCGACATGTGCAGTGCGGTGAGATTCGTGAGTACCGAATGATGCCGACATGTGCAGTGCGATGAGATTCGTGAGTACCGAATGATGCCGACATGTGCAGTGCGTTGAGGTGAGATTCGTTAGTACCGAATGATGCCGACATGTGCAGTGCGGTGAGATTCGTGAGTACCGAATGATGCCGACATGTGCAGTGCGGTGAGATTCTCGAGTACCGAATGATGCCGACATGTGCAGTGCGGTGAGATTCGTGAGTACCGAATGATGCCGACATGTGCAGTGCGGTGAGATTCGTGAATACCGAATGATGCCGAAATGTGCAGTGCGGTGAGATTCGTGAGTACCGAATGATGCCTACATGTGCAGTGCGGCGAATGATGCCGACATGTGCAGTGCGGTGAGATTCGTGAGTACCGAATGATGCCGACATGTACAGTGCGCATTCGCCGCCCTCTACGGGGCCGGCCTCTTCCACGTGTAACACGAGGCGGGCCTGATAGTGGTCTGATCCTCTTCCTTCCGCCACGTTTAGGGGTCCCGGCCCCACGTGGTTGACTTCCTCTGTTCACACCTGTAGACCTCTCTCTGCCAAACGTAGGGGTTAGACCTCCAGTTAAAGGGGTCAATCTGAATGCCGCGGGCAACATCTGAAATGTACGACAATTTGACATTCGTTAGCGGTTTAATACTAATTGTAGTATTTCTCGTGTAATAAGAAACATACATCGACAGCTAAGTTTATAAGCCTATTGGTATATTTACAGAGGTTTTTTCTTGCTTGATTTTAAATACTGCACTGGTTCAATTGTATGTAGGTAACTCGCACTTAAGTCGATTTTGCCCTTGAGTCGGACATCTTTATTTGTGTAGTTTTCAAAGATCAGTTTTGTTTAGCATGATTTGTGACATAATAACGAACAATGTACCCTTCATACTCAAATAAATGCAATTTTGAAATGAAATGTTATCAAATATTATCTGACGATGAATTTGAATTCGTTAAGTTTAAATTACTTCTGGTGACGGAAAATTCAGAATTTGCATTTACTGATTATCTTTATACCATCGGCATTTTGGTCACATACGTTTGACAGCATTCAAAAATGACTTTATATTGATAACATAAGCTTATTCTATAATAATGAAAGGTAATTTTCAGTGGTTTGCTCTATTGTATAGGTATTATTGTAAAAAATCAATTACAACTCAATTAACCCTTGAGGCGAACGCAATTCGCCCTTATGGCGAACATGAGTTTATTTAATGGCAGAGGCATACGGATGAGAATTAACCAAATATTCATTCCAATTAACATTACTCCAATCTATAAAGAATCCCATAGCTCACACATAACAAGAATCACACAATGTTTTATATGTGTATGTCTGTAATTTTCTTTGTCACCCTCAGTGCTACAAATGGTTCCGCTGTTGTAAAGGTCGGATAGACACTACAAGTGGTCATGTCATTTTTCCTCTTTTTATAACTTATTTTCGTCAACATGTTGACAAAAGGATAAACTTATCAAATCAACACATGGCTGTTACTGTGCAATTTGCATTTTTATAAATATAAGGAATAGATAACCAAATTAATGCTAAATACAAATCTGTGTCCGTGTTAAGGGCGAATGTGTCCGACTCATAGGCGAATTCAGTGGGTATTGTTATCCAACTATTTTTTAACGAACATAAGCTGAGGATCAAATAATTATTTGTAAAATATATCCATATGATATGATAGTTAAAGGCCTGCACAAGCTTAATCCCGGCATTGATCACAAAGCTTTTTATGATAGACTTATACCGCTAACCCGTCCGCCTCAAGGGCGAGTTACCCTTAACGTTATTATTCATGAGAAGAAAATTGAGTTCTTTTATAACACAATTAAGAAATAAATCGGTAATGTTGCACAAGGGCGACTAGGCTTCGGATGCGTCACCCGTTCGCAGTGGAGCAAAGCCAGTGCAAAAGACCGACGCACCCAAGTGCAGGAAGAGATTCGCCAAATGGAGGAAGAATCTAGGCTCACCAGAGCTGTTACCCTACGGAAACAGGGAAAATGGCTGAACTGGAAGGGAGTACCCCAGAGAAAGCTTACATGGAATGCGATCTGGACCATGGAAAGCGACAGACTTAGTTTCTTGCTCAAGTATGTCTACGACGTGCTGCCAAGTCCAACAAACCTGGTGACTTGGGGTCTTGCCGAAAAGCCAGATTGCAAGCTCTGTGGAAGACCAGCGAATCTGTAACATGTCCTGAGCTCATTCAGGACAGCCCTGTCTGATGGTCGATACAGATGGCGTCACGACAGGGTTCTTGCTTCAATCGCCGATCATCTAGATCAAGCGCGAAAAGCGAAGAAGACGACCAACAAAGGCCCCTCATTCATTTCCTTTGTCAGAGCCGGAGAAGAAGGGGCAAAGGCCAAACGCGCATGTGGGATTCTTGGAACGGCAACAGATTGGAGAATGGAAGCAGACTTGAAGAAACAGCTCAAGTTTCCACAAGAGATCACCGTGACAAACCAGAGACCCGACATAGTACTGTGGTCAGCTGCATCTAAACAGGTTGTGATGGTGGAGCTCACAGTACCATGGGAGGAGCGGATTGAAGAGAGCTTCGAACGGAAGCGCGAAAAGTACCAGGCCCTCACAGATACCTGCACAGAGAAAGGCTGGAAGGCGTGGTGTTTTCCAGTGGAGGTGGGCTGCAGAGGTTTCCCAGCGCAATCACTGTGGCGCACTTTCAGCAGACTGGGGGTTACAGGACAGGTCCGGAAACGGGCCATATCGGTTGTTGCACGTGAAACGTAGTCTGCTTCCGTGTGGCTATGGCGGAAGAGAGAGGAGAAGTGAATAGGGTGACACAGGGCTATCGACTAGAGACTGGCCACTGAGACCTGGCAGATGAGGAAGTGTAGCGGAGGCTTACTATCTCCTGGCCGGAAATTGATCACTTCCTGTCGGCACACCATAGGAGGACGTAGTGGGACAGTGCCGAAACGTCCGATGAATATGGACCCACCTGATGAAGGAGATAGTAGCAGCATCACGGCTGTATCTGACAACTAAATATAAAACTCATGTAAACATAATACATTGTATTTATAACAGAATAGTTTTAACCAAGTAATTTACTTGATTTTATGTTACATGCAAATTTTACCATAAAAAAGACGTAATTTTGTGTTACACGAAAAGGAAGCCAGTTTCAAGCAAATTCACGATATGTAATCTCTTGCTACACATCAAAGATATGGAGCCGTAGATAACCTGTCGTAAACAAAACTAGTGCAGGGTCTTTCTATGAAAGAGTCCCACCTGAAATGTGTGGCCGCTCCCGGAGGCGGGCTTGCTTGGCAGGAGGTTCGTCTGCGGTGTCTACCACTACTTCAGCTGCTCCGTCGTCAGAGAGGGCCATGCTTCGGCGTTTCCGCCAAACCCGACTGTGAGCGACAGCAGGCTTCTCCTTCGACACGTCTCCTGTTAGGTGAACAAAAATAAGCGTTTAGCATATTGGAAAGTAACTATCATACATGTAATGAATTAAGGGTGCCTTAAAACGTTATATTTTATTGCATCCGAATAATTCTTGATTAAAATATTTTGATTTATTTGTATTTGGGAAAATTAAGACCTTAAGGACAAAATACGAATGTTGCTTTATGATTACAGGGACTAATACATTTAAAATCCGTGGATTAATATAAATTTAAGATTTGACAGGAGTTCTTGTTTCATAATACAAATCATTATATTAATAAGCGAGTTCACTAACTAATTCTAAGAGAAGTTTGACAAAAATAAGGTATGAAATGATCTGTTATACTTTATTAAATTAGCGAACAAAATCAATCAATATTCAAGAAACAGTTCTGGTAAATTCTGAAAGTTGTGTGGATTGAGTAACGTCAATTAACGCTGTCACTTCATTTCAGCAAAAAAAAAAAGAACTAACGCGGCTTGGTCAGTCAAACACAAAGTAGCCAAATGACAGCATATTTCAAATCATGCAAATGATAACAATACAATTTTCCTTATGATAAAATAACATGGAAAACGCATTAGAAAAACAAAACGTGAAAAGGGAAAGATACGAATGGTTTTCTACAAAACTGTTTAAACATCGTGACATATGTTAATACTTCAGTACTCTTTAGACTTACACATTTTTTTTTGTAAAGATTATGTATGAAGAGTAACACAAAAGTAAAAAGTTCAGCACACAAAGGAAGAAAGATCAAAAGTAACATGATATGGAAGTTTAAGCAGAAAGGTAAGCACCTGAGAAACACGTGGAAGCAGTGGTTGTCCTGACGTCACGTGACAGAGCGGAAGCTCGCACCAGAGAAGGCAGATAGGACAGAATTGATGAGCCATTTCCTAACCCCACACCGCCCAGCTGCAGTCTCAGCTGGTAATATGAGGCAAGTTGCAAAAACCGGATGTTGGTTGACTGAGGCTTTGACTGCGCGCGCATCGTATTAAGACTCTGGCGCAGATTCCCACTCTGACCAACGCAACATCCAGTCTTAGAGCAAATAGTGGCTTCTCCCAGAGAGCTTGCGGTCCGCGCGCGCCTCTCATTGAGGACGTGGCGGAGGTCTCCACTGTGTTTGTGCGCACCACCCTGGTGTCGCCACCCGCTTGTGACGTCTTCACCACTCGCCGACAACAGTCGTCAGAGACTGAGATCTGGAGAGTCAGACTGGAGGGAAAAGAAAGACTATAGCAGATAGATTATATAGAAATATATAGGTGTACATAGGTACTAAGATTGGCGAGGTAATCTTGAAAGAAGAAATAGCGTTTAGAAAATAGAGGATATAGAACTACATAATATGTTTTATGTATTCGTGTGTATCAAAACTGAAATCTGGAGATTAGGGCTGCTAAGAAAGTAAATGATATAGAAGATAGAAGATATAGAACTACCGGTATAAATTAATATGGAGAGAGAAAGTAGTGTATTAATGAGCATGGTACAGCGTAGCTTTTATGTAAATAAAAACTTATATATGTATAAAAACAACGTGTCGTGTTAACTAATGAATATAATTATGTAGTTGATGATTGGTAAACTAAAATAAGTTGAACATGTACACGCATATTAAAACGGTTATAAAACATACTGGACAGACAAGTAAACATACAGACAATACAGACTGGACAGACTGACACACGACCAGAAGGTGTGACGGACGGTAATACAGACAGTCATATACGTCGACGGAGACGTGTTAGAAGATAATAACAACATATATGACATTCTTGTGTATTTGTAAACATTGATTTTGTTTGATGGCGTATTATTATCGTTGTTGTTGTTGTTATATGTTTTGCTTCCCGATTAGGTTTAGTTCAATTAATTGCGTATGCGTTTTATCTATGATACTCCCAAAATATTCGCACATTCAGCGAGTCATTTGCTTTTGGGAAAATAATTCGTATTAATCCCGTATAAATTTACAATTTATTATAAAACAGATTGCATTTTGATTAGGGATGAGCAATTTCATTAGTTGCCAATCGCATATTATATCGAAATGTATTCGCAAGATATTTATTGTTAGAATTGTTGCTATTGTTTCATATAAATTTATTGTTTATTTGTATAATTGATTTGTCTGTCTGTCTGCGCCTACCGGTCCTTACGTCCCTCCGTCTCTCTGTCTGGATTTGTTCGTTGTTTACAACAGTATTTCAGTCAAGGCAGCCAGTTGACTCAAATTCTCCTGGGGAAGTTCACTATCGTGTGCTACGCTACTTAAATATTACATGCAAAATATTTGTATTTGAATTCTAAAAGCAAAATGCCACGGTAAATTGATCAATACAATTCACACATAATTCACAATAACAGCATATGGTATTTTGCAGTGTTACTAGCTCTATCAAGTATTTAAACTGTACAAAAAATACGAAACAATCCCGCTTTAGCGCGTAATTATATTAAGAATTTTTGGGTACCGCTTTAATGTAAACTTTCCAAAAAACGACAAGACTGATATCCCGTCGTCAAAGAAAACTTCACCTCACCCACCAATGCAAATAGCTAAGATAAATATATATATAAATATACATGAACTATTTTTTCTTGCAATTTTTGGGCTAAATGGCAATTAAAATATGTACCGTTCGGTTTTATATCCTTCTATATTCATACTCGATACGCTTTCGCTTTGAATTCTGTATTTTTTCATTGAGCTCAAAGCTGTGCTGTTTTCTGTTAGCGTTAGCTATAAACATGTGACGTCACAGACGTCGTCTAGACGTTACGTCATAGGCTCATGACATCCGGGTACGTTTTGGCGCGTTGAAAACGTTACATACAGAATAATAATAAAAGCGAAATATTGATTGGATTATGTTTGCATACATCTATCAGGATTGAAGCATGTTTGCATACTTCTATCAGGATTCATTAAATACGGGGTTTATGCGCTCATAACTCTGGCGTATACGGGACTAGAGCCGTGTATATCGCGTTCCAAATTAAGCTCTGTACCGATGTAATAGACTTTGGTTGACTTGTGCATGCCGGTACTAACCGTAACCACATCCGTTTGCTTTAAATGAATATGCACAATAGATTTAATATGTTAGAAAAAATATAACATTAAGAACATTTATTCTCAATTTAAATATATTTGCCGATGTAGTCAAGGAATGACATTTTCTCCAATCAAATGCTTGGGAAATCCTTTCCAAAATGATGAAAAACCACTGCAAATAATATAGTTTTTTTTCATTTCCTGGATACAAAACATCAACTATGCAATAATGCTCAGGTTTCCAAGCCATTCATATTTATAGTTTGTTGTTTTCTTTTTTCTTTTAATCTTATAGTTTATTATATTTTTTGATGGGGCAAGGGGTTGGTAGCCGGTTGAAATCCATACTAAAATTGCATTCATTTTCACTTTCTCTGTCTTTTGCTGGTACTGCTAAGTATCTCGATAATATCATCATCCGTAATTATCAACATCCGTATAAACTATGCTCCACAGATATCATATGTCGTAGATATCATCATACGTATATACCATCACCCGTAGAAAACGACATCTGTAGATACTATCATCCATGGATACCGCCATCCGTAGATACCATATTCCGTAGATATCATCACTCATAGATACTGTCAACCGTAGATACCGTCACACGTGGATTTCCTCACCCGCAGATACCATCATCCGGATATACCATGATCCGTACATGCCATGATTCGTAGATGAAACGATCCATATATTCCATCATCCGTAGATAGCATCATACGTAGAAACCATCATCCTTAGATATCATGATCCGTATGTACCATGATCAGTATATACCATCATCCGTAGATATCACGACACCGTCTATGCCGTGATTCTTAGATTAAATTATCACATTATTAAATTGTATCAACGGATGATTTAATTCATGTATGGTGGTATAAACGGATTAGGATATCTACGTGTTACGTCATCTACGGATGATGGTATCTACGTGTGACGGTATCTACGGATGACGGAATCTACTAATGATGATCATCCATAATCGATTGAAAAGTAAGGGCAAGAAACTGCTGGCCTAAGAGCAGGCTGGATTCAAAGCTGGGCGGTGGACATTGGAACAGACCTTCAACTGCAGAAAAACTATTGATAAACACCTGCAACACAAACGCGAGCTCTTCCATAACTTTATTGACTTAAAGAAAGCTTTCGACCGCGTGTGGCGTGATGGCCTATAGCATGTTTTGAGAGGATTCAACATTGACCAACGACTGGTGCAAGTCATTTAAGAACTATACGGAAACGCCAGCACCAGAAGCGCAGAACGTCTCAACAGACAGCAAAGGGGCCGCTTCAGGGCATCAGTGGGCGTCAGTCAGGTATGCTCTCTCCTGTAATGTTCAATCTTTTCCTTGAGAAGATAATGTAGGAGACTCTCCATGATCGCCTCATCTCTATTTGCAACGGTGGAAGACCCCTCTCCAACTTGATTCGCTGATGACATTGACTGCATGGGTGGCACCAGCAGTGAACTTCAAGATCTCACCAACAGACCAGTAGCAAACGGGATGGAGTTCAGCACGGAGAAGTCAAAGATCATGGTGAACAGCACGACCAACACCAGTGCAGTCATCACTATGAATGGAAAGAAGGTATTAGGGCGCAACCCTGTCCAAGAATGGTACAAGTACCGCTGGGGTCCAAATAAGAATTACCATGTCAGCGATTACTGAGCAGGTTGTGGACAAGCATTCCACCAGATTCCCCACCAATTACAGGCTCTACAAGTCCCTCGTAATCTCCATCCTACTTTACGGCTGCGAGACCTGGGCGCTTTACTCGGGCACAGAACGCAGGATATACGCAATTGTACTTCTACGCATCTCCTACACGGAGAACAAGACTAACGAGTACGTCCGGAACATGACTGCAACACTTGTTGGTCCACAAGAGCCCCTACTGGTGACCGTCAAACGATGAAAGCTGGCTTGGTTTGGAAACGTCACCAGGCACGACTCTCTGTGTAAGTCTGTTCTCCAGGGCACGCTAGAGGAAGGCCGAAGCCAAGGTCGTCAGACGAAAACCTGAATGGACAATGTAAAAGAGTGTTCATCCTTCCCCATGGATGAATTACTCTAAGCACACAACATACCTGACTGGAGGAGGATTTCTCTATCGTCGTCCCTCATTCCCCCTCAAAGCAGTCAAGGGATTGATGATGATGATGATGATGATGATGATGATGATGATGATGATGATGATGATCATCATCATCATCATCATCATCATCATCATCATCATCATCATGATCATCATGAGGATGATAATGATGACGACGACGACGATGATGATGCTCATGATGATATACCATCATCCGTAGATACCATCATCCGTAGATACCATCATCCGTAGATACCATCATCCGTGCATACAATTATCCGTAAATACAATCATCCGTAAATACCATAATCCGTAGATAACATCTTCTGGAGATACCATTTATTGTAAATACCATGACCCGTACATATCATGATCCGTAAATACCATGATCCGTAGATACTATGATCTGTAGAAACAATCATCCGGAGATATCCTGATCCTTAAGCATCATCCGTAGAAATCATGATCATTAGATAAAAAATTCTTAGATACGATGAGCCGTAGATACCATCATCTGTAGATATCATCATCGATACATACCGTCATCCTTCGATACCATCATTCGAAGATTACATCATCATTATGATCCTTAGATGACATCATCATACGCATTATTATATGGCACATACCATGATCCGTAGATACTATCCTCCGAAGATACCATCATACGTAGATACCCTCATCAGTGCATAACATCATACGTAGATACAATCACCCGTGCATAACACCATATCTAGTTATTATCATACGAATATATAATGAACATTAGATACCATGATCCGTAGAAACCATGTTTCGTAAACCTCATCCATACATACCATGATCCGTATATACCATGGTCCGTATATACCATGATCCGCATATAATATGATTCGCAGATACCATGATCCGTTAACCTCATCCGCAGAAACCATGATCCTTAGATAAAATGATTCTTAGTCTACATCATCCGAAGATATTTACATCGTAGAAACTGAGATCTCTTTACATTATAATCTTTAGATAACATCAATACACACCATTTTTACGCATATACCATGATGCGTAGATACCATCATCCGTAAATACCATCATACATAGATACCATGAGTCGTAGATACTGTGACCTGTAAAAACAATTTTCCGTAGATACCATCATCCTTAAACTGCATTAGTAGGAAACATGATCCTTGGATAAAAATATCATTATCATTTGATACCATCATATTTAAAACATCGATACATGCCATCATCCTTAGATACCATTATCAGAAGACAACACAATTCATGAACTCCATCATCCGTAGATATATCACCGTAGAAACCGAAATCCCTATATATTATAATCCTTAGATAACATCAATGCACACCATTATCCGTACATACCCTAATCCGTAGATACCATCATCCGTAGATACCATCATACGTCGATACTATCATCCGTAAACGTTATATGTCGTAGATACCACGATCCTTAGGAAAATTGACTTTTAGATACTATGATCCGTACATGCCATCATCTGAAGATATCATCATCCGTTTATAACATAGTCTGTATAGATCATGATCCGTATATACATGTATCATGATCCGCATATATCATGATTCGCAGATACCGTGATCCATAAACCTCATCCGCAAAAAAAAACATGATCCTTAGATACAATTAATCTTAGATACCATAGTCCGTGGATACCATCATCTGTAGATATAATCGTACGAAGATACCATCATCCGTATATACTATGGCATGTATACGTCGAAATAATCATCCGTAGATGTCATTATCCGTAATTTCCATGATGCATAGATGCCATGACCCGAAGATACAAGGATCCGTACACCTCATCCATAGATACCATGATCCGTAGATTCATATATATATATATATATATATATATAACGATCCGTTGAAAAAAATGATCCATAGATACCGTGATCCGTACAAACCATGATCCGTAAAAATCATCTTCCGTGTATGCATTCATCCATAGATAACATCATCCGTTCGCACATCATCTGTGAGTACCATCATCCGTAGATACCATCATCCGTAGATACCATCATCCGTAGATACCATCATCCGTGCATACAATTATCCGTAAATACAATCATCCGTAAATACCATAATCCGTAGATAACATCTTCTGGAGATACCATTTATTGTAAATACCATGACCCGTACATATCATGATCCGTAAATACCATGATCCGTAGATACTATGATCTGTAGAAACAATCATCCGGAGATATCCTGATCCTTAAGCATCATCCGTAGAAATCATGATCATTAGATAAAAAATTCTTAGATACGATGAGCCGTAGATACCATCATCTGTAGATATCATCATCGATACATACCGTCATCCTTCGATACCATCATTCGAAGATTACATCATCATTATGATCCTTAGATGACATCATCATACGCATTATTATATGGCACATACCATGATCCGTAGATACTATCCTCCGAAGATACCATCATACGTAGATACCCTCATCAGTGCATAACATCATACGTAGATACAATCACCCGTGCATAACACCATATCTAGTTATTATCATACGAATATATAATGAACATTAGATACCATGATCCGTAGAAACCATGTTTCGTAAACCTCATCCATACATACCATGATCCGTATATACCATGGTCCGTATATACCATGATCCGCATATAATATGATTCGCAGATACCATGATCCGTTAACCTCATCCGCAGAAACCATGATCCTTAGATAAAATGATTCTTAGGTACGATGGTTCGTGGACACCATCATTTGTAAACATCATCGTACCACGTTCCGTAAACCTCATCCGTAGATACCAAGATCCTTTGATAAAATTATTCTTAGATATCATGATCCGTAAATACCATCATGTGTAGATACCATCATCCGTAGATACCATCATTCGTGCATATAATCATCCGTATTTTCCATGATCCGATGATAATGGGATCTGTACTGCTCATCCATATATGGATTGATCCGTAGATACCATGTTCCGAAGATTCCATCGTCGATAATATCATCCGTTGACACCATGATCCGTAGATACCATCCTCCATAGAAACCATCATCCGTTCACTCCATCATACGTACATACCACCATCACTGGATACATTCATATGTATGTATCATGATCCTTAGATACCACGATCCCTAGCTTCCATCAGACGTAGATACCGTCATCTGTATATACTATTATCCGTAAATACCACGTTCCGTAAACCTCATCCGTAGATACCAAGATCCTTTGATAAAATTATTCTTAGATATCATGATCCGTAAATACCATCATGTGTAGATATCATCATCCGTATTTACCATAGTCCGTAGATATCATGATCGGTATATACCACCATCCGAATTATAATTCATAGATACCATGATCCGTAAACGTCATCCGCAGATACCATGATCCTTGGATAAAATTATTCTTAGATACCATCATCTGTAGATATCATCATACGTAGATACCATCATACGTAGATAGATTATACCTAAAACAATACTCGTAGATATCATCATCCGTAGATTCCATGATCCATATATACAATGAGCAGGAGATACCAGGATCCGTACACCATATCCGTAGATATTCCATGATCCATATATACAATGAGCAGGAGATACCAGGATCCGTACACCATATCCGTAGATACCATGATCCACAAATGCCATAATCAGTCAATGATCCACAGACACCATGGTCCGTAGATACCGTGATCCATATATACCATCATCCGTAGTTATTATCTATCTTAAAAACCATGTTCCGTGGATAATATCATCCGTTGACACCATGATCATTTGATACCATGATCTATAGTTAACATGGTCCTTTGATACCATGATCCGTCATTAACACGACCCTTAGATGCCATGATCCGTAGATAGTATGATTAGTAGATATCCTGATCCAAAGATATCACGATCCGTTGATACAATGATCCGCAGATACCGTGATCAGTACATACCATGATCGTAGATCTCATCATCCGTATATGCTATCCTCAGTATATAACAACATCCGTTCACTCAATATCTATAAATACCATTATCCTTTGATACTATGATTCGTACATAAAACCAACCGTAGATTCAACCATCCGCAGATACCATAATCAGAAGATATCATCATACGTAGGTACCATCATCAGTGCTTATCATCATATGTACAAACCATCCTCCGTACTTACAATAATCCAAATATATCATCATCCGTAGATGCCACTAAACTTAGATATCATCATCCGTATATACCATTATCCATAAAAAATACAATCCATACCATGATATCATGATACGTAGACACTGTGATATTTATAAACAATGATCCGTAGATATCATGATCCTAAAACATCATCCGTAAAAACCATAATCCGTAGAAACCATAATATGTAGATACCATCATACGTAAATACCATGATCCGCAGATACCATTATTCGTAGACACTATGATGCGTAGACACTATGATCCGTAGACATTATGATTTGTAGAAACAATGATCCGCAGATGTCATGATCCTTAAACATCATCAGTAAAATCTATAACCCATAGAAACCTTAATCTATAGATACCATCATATGTAGATACCATGATCCGTAGATACCATGATCAGTAGACACTATGATCCGTATACAATATGATATGTAGAAACAATGATCCGAAGATATCTTGATCCTTGAACATTATCCGTAGAAACCATAACCCGTATAAATCATAATCCGTGGATACCATCATACGTATATACCATGAGTCGTAGATACTATTATTTGTATAAACAATTTTCCGTAGATACCATGATCCTTAAACAGCATCGGTTGAAAACATCATCCTTAGATAAAAAGATATTTAAATACTTTTATCATTTGATACTATCATCTTTAAATAGCATCATCGATAATACCATCATCCTTAGATACCACCATCAGAAGACAACATAAACAGTAGTCTACATCATCCGAAGATATTTACATCGTAGAAACTGAGATCTCTTTACATTATAATCTTTAGATAACATCAATACACACCATTTTTACGCATATACCATGATGCGTAGATACCATCATCCGTAAATACCATCATACATAGATACCATGAGTCGTAGATACTGTGACCTGTAAAAACAACTTTCCGTAGATACCATCATCCTTAAACTGCATTAGTAGGAAACATGATCCTTGGATAAAAATATCATTATCATTTGATACCATCATATTAAAAACATCGATACATGCCATCATCCTTAGATACCATTATCAGAAGACAACACAATTCATGAACTCCATCATCCGTAGATATATCACCGTAGAAACCGAAATCCCTATATATTATAATCCTTAGATAACATCAATGCACACCATTATCCGTACATACCCTAATCCGTAGATACCATCATCCGTAGATACCATCATACGTCGATACTATCATCCGTAAACGTTATATGTCGTAGATACCACGATCCTTAGGAAAATTGACTTTTAGATACTATGATCCGTACATGCCATCATCTGAAGATATCATCATCCGTTTATAACATAGTCTGTATAGATCATGATCCGTATATACATGTATCATGATCCGCATATATTATGATTCGCAGATACCGTGATCCATAAACCTCATCCGCAAAAAAAACATGATCCTTAGATACAATTAATCTTAGATACCATAGTCCGTGGATACCATCATCTGTAGATATAATCGTACGAAGATACCATCATCCGTAGATACTATGACATGTATACGTCGAAATAATCATCCGTAGATGCCATTATCCGTAATTTCCGTGATGCATAGATGCCATGACCCGAAGATACAAGGATCCGTACACCTCATCCATAGATACCATGATCCGTAGATTCATATATATATATATATATATATATATATATATATATAACGATCCGTTGAAAAAAATGATCCATAGATACCGTGATCCGTACAAACCATGATCCGTAAAAATCATCTTCCGTGTAAGCATTCATCCATAGATAACATCATCCGTTCGCACATCATCTGTGAGTACCATTATCCGTTGATACCATGATCCGTACATAAAACCAAAGATTTCGCCGTCCGTAGATACTATAGTAATTAGATACCATCATTCGTAGATTCCATCATCTGTTCATATCAACGTCTTTACAAACCATCATCCGTACTTACAATTATCAAATATATCATTATCCGTAGATGCCCCCATACAGGGCTTGACACTTACTTTTTTACCTACTGACCCAAAGGACCACAAGCTTTCAGAAATTACTGGTCCTCCAAGATTTTAAGTGGTCCGACAATATCTATGTTATTTTACCTAAATTTCAATTAACTTTCCGGACTATCCACAATGTATTGTGCATTTATAAAAAGAAAACTATACTATCTACTGAACTATCACTCATCCTTTTCATATTTGCTGTACTTCAAGCTTCTCTTCATTAGTTTTAGGGTTTTTAGGCGGAGGTAACAGGTTAAACCACCCCCGCAATGAAATTCCACATCGTGAAAACTTGTTATTTTGAAATACGCACGTTTATTCTCCGGAAATCTCAAAACATTATTCGGCGCTCTCCAGTGTAAATTCGCACGGTAAACAAAGTATATTCTGATGGTACTAAGATCGATAAAATGCTGATTATTGCTGCTTTTTCAAAATAATAAATACCATTTTGTTAATTTCTCAATCCAAACGCTTCGAATTTTATGTAAATTTGTGTATCGATCACGGCGAAGTCCAGAGACATTTGCGGAATGCAAATCGATTTTTTGATCCGACAACAGGTTTTTGTCATCCGGGCATCTAGAAAAATTGGAATTTCCAATATGTTGCTATTTTTCATCCCGGTCTCGAGTCGGCCCATAAAATAATGATGAAATTATCGGTTTATTATGAACATATAAAGTTGTTTTATTGATGAAAACGGCTTTCCACCAGTATTTCACAATAAGCAGGCCAGGATTTTTAACTGGTCCGACGGATCAACCAATTTTCTAGTTTCACTGGTTCTCCCTATTTTTTACCGACCCCGGGTCAACGGACCACCGTAAGTGTCGAGTCCTGCCATATGTAGATATCATCATCCGTATATACCATAATCCATAGAGGATAAAATCCATACATAACATCATCCATAGATTCCAGCATTCGTAGTTATCATCATCCGTATATACCATTATCCATAGTGAAAATAGTCAATAACTTAATTTATTTAATGCTTTCCGGTGGTTTATAGAGAAATATTAGTGAATTAAAACTGATAATTTCACTGTTTCAAACAGTGAAAATTATCAGTGAGAATTATCGATAATTTTCATTGTTTACTGTGAAGTGACGTCATTTTTTTAACGAAATGACGTCATTATCCCAGCAAAAGTCTTTAGTTAAACTCTTAAACAATGTATATAAACTGTAAAAAATGCGTTTAATAAAAAGAAAATTTGTTGGATTCGGTGGATTATCGATTTTAATTCACTCGTGATCATAGAAAATATATTTTTTCACTCGTGGCTACGCCACGCCACTCGTGAAAATATATATTTTCTATGATCACTCGTGAATTAAAATCGATAATCCACCGGATCCAACAAATATCCTCTATATCATCCGTAAAAACTACCATACGTAGATCTCATCACATGTAAAACCATAATCCGCCGATAACATTATCTGTAGAAACCATGATCCTTAAAAACCATGATCCGAAGATACTATGATATGTAGAAACAATGATCCTAAGATATCATGATCCTAAAACATCATCCGTAGAAACCATGATCATTAGATACCATGATCCGTGGATAATTTGATCTGTAGAAACAATGATCCGTAGATGTAAGATCCTTAAACATCATCCATAGAAACCATGATCCTCAGATACGATAAACCGTAGATACTTTGATCTGTCGAACAATGATCCATACATATCATTATCCTCAAACATCATCCGTAGAAACTCTGATCCTTAGATACAATTATCCATAGAAAATATGAGCCGTAGATACCATTATCTGTAGATATCATCATCAATACATACCGTCATCCTAAAATACCAACATTCGAAGATTCCATCATCCGTACAGACGATAATACTTAGAAACTATCATCCGTAGATATTATCCTTGTGTTCCACATACATAATGATCCTTAGATAACATCAACATATCCATTATTAGCCGTGCATACGATGATCCGTAGATACCATCATACGTAGATACCATCATATGCACATACCATCATACGTAGGTATCACCATACGTGCATAACACCATCTCTAGATAAAATTGTAAGTATGTTATGAGTCTATGATCCGTAAAATCCACCATCCGTAAAACTCATCCGTATATACCAAGATCCTTTGATAAAATCCTTCTTAGATACCATGATGCGTAAATACCGTCATGTGTATATATCATCGCCCGTATATAATATAATCCGTAGATACCATGATCCGTATATACGAGCATCCGTATATATTATATTAACGTCATCCGCAGATATCATGATCCTTAGATAAAATGATTCTTAGATACCATGATCCGTAGATGCCATCACCTGTAGATATCATCGTACGTACATACCATCATCCGTAGATAAAATTATCCGAAGAAACAATACTCCGTAGATATATCATCCATAGATTCCATGATCCATAGATACCATGACCTGGAGTTACCAGGATCCGTACACTTAAACCGTAGATACCATGATCCGCAAATACCATGTTCCGTCAATGATCCAAAGATACCATGATCCGTAAATACCGTGATCCATATATACCCTCATCCGTATACTACCTTCCGTAAATACCATCTTTCGAACATTATATCATCCGCTGACACTATGATCGGTAGATGCCATGATCCGTAGTTAACAAACCATCATCCTTACTTACAATAATCCAAAGGCCGCCGTGGTGTAATGGATATGGTGTCCGCCTAGCGACCGGGAGGTCACGGGTTCGATCCCCACAGTGGGAGCGTTTTTTAGATCTCCCCCAAAGACACCAAAAACTGGTTCTAGGCCCAGGAAACGGACTCGAAAGCATTTATATAAGCCTTAACACGGTGCCTATACCACGTGACTTTTTAAGATCTGTGTGGGGAGTTAAATGTCAACAAAAGCACGACAAAGGTAACATTTCTAAGGATAACTTTTTCGGCGTAAGCTGCATAAGCCAGCTTTTCACCCTGACTTGACCTTTGTAAGTGTCCAATAAAATTCAAATAAAATTTCCCGCGGCTAGGTACGAATGAATACACTTCATTTATTCCATTGGCTGATTTGAGTATACCACCAGAACATTGGAAACATATCCGCGTCTTTGAACCACTGTTTTACTGTTTGAAACAATTTTATCTCTAATGAAAAGGGTTAATAGATAGAACAGTTTTACACTCAATTCTCGACATCAATACAGTTTGTGCGTACACCTTTTATTTTCAGAGTATTACCAGCGCAAAAGCGTTTATACTTAAAAGGCTGTGTTCTCATATTTAGTACTTACTTCCATATTCCTGTCAACATGTTAACATGTAAAAGTATAAAGAGCAGTGGAAGCGTGGCCTCACTTTAAAGAATTGCATTTCAACCCGCGAGGTTTCGGGTCAAGTCGCGGACATTCAGAGTTTATATACAGGTAAACCGGAGTTCGCGGTCAGTAAAATAATCGTTATATAATAAAGACGCTATCCGTGAACTAGGTTACCTGGAATTTTCTTTAGACCAGAAATATGTTAAAAGAAGATATTCAGCAATATAATTATGGTATGTCAATAATAGATTCTTAATGTGTTTTCAACAATACAATGATAAATATTATTTTTAATAAATTTAACAATAATTATTCCACCATATTGCCTAATGTACTAAAGTGATATTATGAGCATGTAACAGTTTATAGGTGTCTATCGCAACCGTTGATTATTTTTGATGTTTCTACTTCATATACACTTATAGTAATTAATGCAGCATCAACATACTAAAACAATATACCAGAAAGAGAAAAATAATGCATTTGAATATTAACCGTACTTTCGTTTGACAACTGATCATGCGTTTACGAGTTGAACCTAAATTTAGTTTTAGTGCAGATTTGTTCATACGACACAAAGACACAATATTGTTTTACGGATCATTTCGGCTTACAGGACTGGGTGGGTCACGTAAGAATATCGAATATAAAATATATTTTTATAAACAACTGGTAGCAAGGTGAGTTGCAGATAATTGATCAGTAACCACATTTTAACTTAACTATTTTGACCTGTTAATTCTTTTCAGCTCAATTCAACAGTGCAAAATGCCCATAATATCACTTTAAGCATGAGCACGATGATTCTCGATACTGTTAATCATCGAATCAAATAGCAATGCCCGACAGACCACTAAAACAGGTTTGTTCTCGTGTGGCCGGTTGACTCATATGTTTAAATTTCACTTCCATTCTTCTTTTGGTTTTCTGTTTTGCATCTATAGGTTTATGACCAGCAATATGTTATAATGTAAAATAAGCCGCGAAAACTCCCCTTAACATCCCGTACTGCGTGTGATGCAGCTAAGAACTGCACAGAAAAAGACATTCGCTATCCTTGATCTCATTCATTAAACTATTTACGCCGTATATCTTTTTTAAAGATATTTCTTGTTTAATATGTCATCATTTTCAATGGGATAAAGTGGAGAGCCCGCTCATTCATGAGAGTTTTCTATATGTATCATGATTTTGTAAAACAAATCAATATTTTTTCAGTAAAGTGCAACCGCGCGTTTGAACGGTTAGAAAAAGGTAGGATCAGTGTGGGGATATTATTTTATTATGACACAGAAACATCACCTCTCGTGAAATGAAGCAATAAACTTTATGGGCGGAGCTTACACTATGTCATTTTGCATTCATTTTTCAGGTTTCTTTCATATATTCATGAAAACAAAATCAAGAAAAATATGCTAACAGAAATATGATCTGTGTGGTATACGTGTTTAGAAGGATCTGTGTGGTATCCGTGTTTCTACAATTTACGGATAAATTGAGATAATAACGACAATATATATATTTTTTTTAATTAATTTCAATTATTCCAATACAACAATTACTACTACTACTACTACTACTACTATTACTACTACAAGTAGTAGTAGTAGTAATAGTAGTAGTAGTATATCTATTATTATTATTTAAAAATTCATTCATTTCAGTAATCACCTATTTGGCACTAGTGAGCGGACAAGGGTTAAGGGAAGAAAAAATAGAGAAAACAGTTTCACGAGACAGGAATGCTATACAGAAGGGGACACTAGGAGTAAGGTGGGAGCGGGCGAGACGAAACGATAGCAAACTGTTGCCAACAATAAGAATGCGGATAGACGAACACAATGGACATTTTAATTCTGACACAAATTCTGCAATAGAAATTGTGTCAAATATTACACAGGTTGACAAAAAGCAAAGGCATGTTCTTTCCTGAGTAATACGTATGTTTTAAAATCAAATTTGGAATACAAACTTATAAAACAGAATCCACCAGACGTATTGGCTTGTCTGTTTGTTGTTATTTAAAGTTTAAGGTAAACGGTATGTTTATTAAAAACAAAATACTGGTCATAGTAGAAACATATATATATATATGTGTGTATTTGTGTGTTTTATTTCATATATGGAATTTATATTATTGCATTAGTTTATTACATAGTATAGATATTGACAATCATTTGCCATGTGTTGGTGATAATGTCATGTTATAAATTATGTCGTTGTATTCAGTGTAACAAGTGTATGCTTATCTTTAGCGTTAATTATTTTGAAGAGAATATAAAAAGTAAATGAATAAATATTATATTATATATGTACGATTCTCCTCTTGTGTTGTGGATGGATGCAGCTCTGAAGAATGTCAAGACGTATTTCGAATTAAGGAGTATTGTATTGTAAAAACAACCACATTGCATACATTGTTTACTGTCAATTACCACGGCCTAGAGTAATTATAAGCAGGCAGTTAATTATGTAAAGCAATCGTGAAAATCCCTAGTATTAGAAACCCTGGCTGCTTATGATTATCGAACTATCTCGTGACAGCGGTATTTAAAATTGAAACCAACGAAAAAACATCGCACAACTTTAATCAAGTTATAATTAAAAAAGTTTCACAGATTCGATAATACAAATCACAGATGCGATATATTAATGAATAACGTAAATCCAAATTATTGCACAATTATTTGAGAATGATTTCAAACACACAAACGAATTAAACGAAACCTAAAAATTAATCAAATTCGGATATCTTTAGAATCAGTTTGAAAAGTAAAGGAAAAGTAAAACAACGAATAAAATAACGTAAAACGATAATGAAGTTACACAGACAAACTGTAAACTATAATGATTTTTAATCAGTATTCACGGATTTATGTGAAGTCCTCACGTATCGAGAAAGGTTTGTTCTGCGTTTGTACGTTTTGAAACACTCCTCACTACTGTAACACTTGTCATGCATGTGGGTATTGACGTGCTCTCTGAGGTCATTCTCACTCCTAACTTCCAACCCACACTGGTAACATTTCACCAATCCCTCTTTTTTTGCACTTTTCTCTCTAGCCACGAGTAGGTACTTGTCCGCAAAGCTCCTGCCGCACTGTACACACTCGTGACTTTGGGGTCCTTTGTTCGTTGAAGCCTTCTAAGATTGTAGGCATCCTGAGAAAAAAACAACACATTTTATTCACGTGACATTTCAATGCGTAAACACGCTATTTCAAAAATGTTAGTATCTGAGGACACGCGTTCGTTAGTTTTAAATTACAAACGATTTGACGATTATTGAGTTATTTCAAAATATATGATAACCTGAGAAATGAGATATATTGTATATTTGTGTTGTTTCAAGAAAATCCGTTCATCTGATTGTTAGCATAACTGTATAAAAAATGTAACTATTTTTAAGGTATTTAATCTTACCTGAAATGCTTTCCCACAGCAGTTATAGTTTCCAGAGTTAGCGTGTCCCCTAATGTGGCGCAATAATCCAGCTCTGGTCTTCGACATTTTTCCGCATTTGGAGCATTGAGCCATACCTTAAAGCAAATATAATATCAAAAATAATATACGATACATTACTTCACCTGACAGTAGTGTTTGGCGCCAAAATAAAAATGGAATTTGATACAATAACATAAAGTGTACACTTATTTAAGGTAAGCATGGACTTGTCATCGATTTAAGATGCTCCAGTGTAAGATTTTAATATTATAATAGGGATTGTACAGCATGCCTGTAAATCATAATTATGTATTAGTTCAACAAGCGGTGAAGCGTAGTGTATAGCCATTATGTGTTTTACATGCTAGCGCATTTAAAAATCCCGTTTCAAATACATTGTTGACAAGCATTTTCTAAAACCACTAAATAGAACTGAAAAACTTAAAAACAGTATACCACACAGATCCGTTGAAAAACGTATACCACACAGATCATATTACTGTAAGTATAGTTTTCTTGAATTTTGTTTCGTAAATAAATAACAGAAACCTGAAAATGGATGCAAAATGATATAGTGTAAGCTCCGCCCATAAAATTTATTTCTTAATTGCACCAGAGGTGATGTTTTTGTGTAAACAAAAAATAATGTCCCCACACTGATCCTACCCTTTTCTTACCGTTCAAACGCGCGGTTGCACTTTACTGAAAAAATACTTATTTGTTTTATAAAATCATGATACCTATAGAAAACTCTCACGAATGAGCGGGCTCTCCACTTTATCCCATTAAAAATGGTGACATATTAAAAAAGTTATCCTTAAAAATCTTACGTTCGTCGCGCTTTTGTTGATATTTTACTCCCCACACAGATCTTAAAAAGTCACGTGGTATAGGCACCGTGTTAAGCTTTCGATGCAATCGAGCAAAAATAAATAGGTTTAAACTTATAATCCAAAGGTATCAGCATCCGTATATGCCACTATACGTAGATATCATCATCCGTATATACCATTATTCATAGATAAAACAAGCCATGCATAACATCATCCATAGATAACATGATCCGTGATTACCATCAACGTATATACACTCATACGTATATACAATTTATTCGTAGATGCCATTTACCGTAGATATCATCATAATTAGGTTTCATCATCATCCGCAGATACCATCATTAGAAGATCCCATCATCAGTAGAAACCATCATCAGAAGGTACCAACATCCATAAATAACATCATCCATATATACCAGCATCAGACGATACATGTATCATCATTCGTAGATACCATCATCCGCAGATACTACCATACGCAGATACCATCATCCGTAGAAACCATAATCCGAAGATACTATTATCCGTAGATACCATCATACATAGATACAATGACCCGTAGATACCATGATTCGAAGATACTATGATCCGTAGATACCATCATACATAGAAACAATGATCTGTAGATACCATGATCCTCAAACATCGTCGTACAAACCATAATCCTTAGATAAAATGACCTTTGGATACCATAATCCGTTGATACCATCATTTGAAGATATCATCATCGATACATACCATTATCCTTAGATACCATCATTCCCAGATATCATCATCAGTAGACTCCATAATTCGTAGACACCATCATCGGTAGATATTACCTTCGTAGAAACCGAGATCCCTATATATTAGAATCCATTGATGACATAATCATACACCAATATCCGTACATACCATGATCTGTAGATACCAACCTCCGAAAATACCATCATACGTAGATACCATCATCCGTAAATATATATTCGTAGATACCACGATCCTTAGGTAAAATGACTCTTATATACAATGATCCGTAAATACCATCATCCGAAGATATCATCATCCGTGTATAACATAGTCTGTAGATATCATGATCCGTATATACCATCATCCGCATATATTATGATTCGTAGATACCTTGATCCGTAAACATTATCCGCAGATGCCACGATCCTTAGATAAAATTGTTCTTAGATACCATCATCTGTAGATATCATCGTACGAAGATGCAATCATCCGTAGATACCATCATCCGTAGATTCCGTCATGCATAGACGCCATTATCCGAAGATACCAGGATCCGTTCAACTCATCCATAAATACCATGATCCGTAGATACCATGTTACGTAGATATCATGATCCGTAGATATCATGATCTGTAGATATCATGATCCGTAGATATCATGATCCGTAGATTCCATGATACAATTGTACGTAGACACCGTATTCCATATCTGTATTATCATCCGTAGATACCATCTTCTGTAGAAAGTATCATCCATAGAAACCATGGTCCGTATAAATCATGATCCGTGAATACTATGATAAGTAGAAATCCTGAGACATATACTACGATCCGTTGAAAAATGGTCCGCAGATACCGTGGTCCGTATTTACCATGATCCGTAGATCTCATCATCCGTACGACTATCCGTTGATACCATGATCCGTACATAAATCGTCCATAGATTGTACCGTCCTTAGATACCATAGTCATTAGATTCCATCATCCGTAGATATCTTACATATCATCATCTGTACATACCATCATCCGTATTTACAATAATCAAAATATATTATTGTCCGTAGAAGCCTCTATACGTGGATAATATGATCCGTGTATACCATCACCCGTATATACAATCATCTGCTATTAAAAAGCTTAAAGAAAAATGTTTTTGTTTCGTTGTTTCAAGTTATTTGTTGTTGTTTTTTGCGTGTTCGGTAGGTTTGGAAAATAAGGTAGACTGTAGACATAATCTTTTTTTTTTTTTAGGCTTTTTATACAATGTTATTGGTCTGTTATAGTTGCAATTTTTAGCCTTTATATATTTGAAAAAAGAGCTTCAATTTTGGTTGGTCTTTTCCTGAGGTGGGAAGGCGGATTTCCAAGAGTTAACCCCACATGTCCGGTATGGTAACCACCAACAAAACTCAAGTGTTCCGGGCGCGGGATTTGAACCCGGGTCGCAGTGGGTAAAAGCGCGTGTACCATGCAATCATTGCACTTACTGCACTTGCTATTGTATGCAATTATGTTTATTAGCAATATTTATGACAGATATATATTTTCTTTATCTCATTCATAATATTATAATTGGTTACTTACTTACACAAACATAATATTCCCACAAACAGGCAAAGGGTAAAAAATAAATTTTCATATGTTTTTCTTGTTAACATGTCCAAACAAATCAAGTAAAGAAGGTTGGCTTAGCATTTTTTTTACATGACGTGCATATATCTGCACATTCTCCATTCAACAGTACTAATTTAGTTGTTTTAATTTAGTTTTGGGTTAATTCCGCAAGTATTGATGAATTTGACAATAATACTATAATCCTACACTAAATAGTTTAAAAGTAGTGTAGAATTAAGCGACGTTGATTTAAATATCAACCTCGAACAAACTAAAGCTTAGGGTCGGATCGGTCGGGTTAATATTGGAAACTTACTATTTGTATAAGCGTTGCGAAAATTGACGGTATCAGCAAAGGTTTCTGAACTTGAATTACCTCTAATCACCAGTAAGATTTTTATTCAAAATCTTACAAGTAAGAACCACTAGCAAAAGTTTTGATTAAAGTCCAAGTAAACTATATTTCTTTTAAAGGAGGTGCTCATTTATCAAAGAGCTTTAAGATTCAAACAGAATTTTTTTTGTTTAACGCCACATTGTAACCAAGCAAAAAAAAAATACCCCGCCCACCAATGCAAATTTAAAAAATAAAAAATAGATTTATTCTATGTAATTTTCTTTAAAGATTTTAATTTGTATTGATCAATAAATTAATTACCTGCTATTTGTATAGCCATACGAGGTTTGACTCTTCAATAGACTCATGATTTCCGCTAATTTTAGCAGAGCTTGTAAGTGTTGATGTTATCGCTAACAATGGCGCGTTTGTTTATGACGTCATAACCACGACGTCACGTCATTATATTCTTCCTTCCGGTAATGGTTTGGCGCGCAAGATTTTTTTGAGTACAGTATGCTTAAAGTCAGACCAAAATAGAGAAGTTTAACATTTTTTAATTTTAATTTTATGAAGAATGTATTTAATAAACAATGCGCCTACATGTTTATCTAAGCTAAATAATGTTTATGGGCTTTGTGTAAGCGCAAAAGTATTTGCCTTTACCCGTTACTTTTATTCAACCATGTATAAGTTTTGCCTTATGACAAACTATCACATGTTTTTATATGAGAAACTAGATCTAGTCTATCACATGTTTTTTAGGAGTTTATTTATATAAGAAAAAAATGTAAGTCAATACAACATACCGGTAGATCTACTTGCAATAAAGAATGTACATAATTATTAGAAAAAAGAAATATGATTCGATACCATATAAAGTGCTTAAATACTAATACAAAGTTGATATAAACCGAACATAATTACAGCGTGATTGTATTAATTAGTATCAGAATTGATATCAAAATAGTGATATATACGGATATATATACTTCAAAACAAAATGTATAAATACACATCAACAAATTATGGAAATATGTAATTGGCGTTGTCTCAAACGTTAACAACAATGCCCACGAATAACTTCAGTTGTTATTTTTACATTTGCTCAGCAATATTTAACAGTTATTCTTCTTGAACTCAATACCAGTATACACGTCTATTTGTTCTAGCGAACAATAATCCGTGCGATGTCTCTTCTGTGGCTTTCCGGTCTACACCGCTACCATGCATATTTCAGACCATTTTTACACACGTGATCATTTCCGACACAATGATACTGGTACTCATTTACAGATGTGCCTCTGCCCATTCGAAATCCTGAAAAAAAATATTTTGACAGAAAATTCAAACAACATTTTTTTATGAACTATCAACAATTCAGGTAATTTTGTCGATTATGTCATGCGCTTAGCAAACGCAGAAGTCATCCTCGCGACCTATTTACTATATCGTTTATGCCACAGGTGGTTAGCGTGTGGCTATGATATTAATTAGTGAAAGCATCATTATGAATGAAAAATAATCATATTATAACGAAAAATCAACTTTTCTAAAAAAATCACTTTCAAATATATATATTTCGTTATAATATGATTATTTATCATTCAAAATGATTATTTCTATAATTATTATCATAGCCACACATTAACCACCTGTGGTTTATGCACAATCAGTTGCTGTGGTTGTTTTATGTTTTTATTGTCTTATTCTTTTTTCAAAAGCATTTGCTGATGTGCTCATTTTCTTCGTTATTATACGCAAAATGGTTTCGGTAAATTACACTTTTGATGACCTTTGATAAACTTACATCAATTCGTCCCAATATGGTTTCGTACCTGATCATTTTCGAAGAGAAGGGACACCACGTTAGTGACTTCGCCGTCCAACGTGTACAGGAAGAAGCGAACGAGGCCACAAGCTGGAGAATAAAGAAACATTGAACATGAATAACACAAGTTCATAGACTAGAGAATAGCGGAACGATTAACATGTATAGCGTTCTTTCAATTTATAGAAACGATTTAGTCATATATATGCGTTCACTCGATCAGCATACTTAATAGCAAAGAGTCTCCAGCAGCAGTTACAAAAACGATTCTCCCTTAAAGCTAATAATTATAAAGCGTGCATTCTTCAACACAGAATTACTAGTAATAGCGGTTCATTGCGTTAACTTCTTGACTAGAGATAACAAATCTCGAGATTCATTACTTCATCATAGGTATCTAATAGCAGAGATTCATTGCTTCATCACAAGTAATATTGTTAATCTAGGTCCATCACTACTCATATTTGAGATCAATAGCTTTATCACAATTTAGAACAGAGATCCACTAATATATTTGAGGAAGTGACAGAGATTCGGTTCTAAATCTCAATTAATCACTGATATTCCTTACTTTATATCTGATAGTTGCAAACATTCTTCCAAACACAAGTACATAACTATTACAACTGCAAATTTCGCTAATTACAGAAAAAAAGAAAAATACCTAAAAGGGCTACTTTCGTGTCAACTGAAGAAAATACTTATTACTGATTTGCATATTGCTTGACGTAAATGTTGATAAGTTACCTACCCTTATGAGGACAAGGTTCCTCATCATAGACAGAAGTCTCCACCCTGTGGAAGCTGTCCGGGTTGAGCATGTTCTTGACCTTCGAGGACCGGGCCACGGGTTTGAACCCACGGGGTATGCTGTACCCGCCCCAAGGATCAGAACCGCGTGACTCGAACACGTGACCCAGGGCATCGTTCAGATTGAGCGTGGTGCGTACTTATGGGAGAATACAGAATAAATAGTGTTATGATGTTGTTATTGATGACGTTTAATTAGAATTCCATTAAAAAATGCTGTTTCGCAAAAGAAACGTAAATGACATAAATGACGTATACACATAGAAACGCCGCCGCATTAGTACATGATCCAAAGTTCCTATACGAAGCTTAAAATATAGCTTTTCTTGTTAAACGCGGCTTCATTTCATATAACCAAAATGATAACAACGGATTTTGTTGTCGCCGGTAGAAAAACAAACACAATTCTATAATAACCATAATACTGACCTTTGTTATCGAGCGAGACCTCCGCGGCCCTGGTTACCATCATCTTAACATCCGGAGCCCGGCCGAGCGTTCCATTCACGGTCACCAACATCCGCTTGCCCAGCTCGTAGTCCCTAACGTGGTACATGTAAGAGCGCACCTGACCTGCCGCTAGAGCCTTGGTGTAACTGTTACGGCCGTCCATCACAGTGACGTAGACCGTCATGTTGGAGCCCTGCATAATGTTTATAAACCATAAAATTGTCAGTAAATAGAATTGTATTGCGGATTTTTTCCCATATAAAATATCAGAATCTACTCAAAATGACAATTTTTTTATAAGCGCCTCTCAGAAATGTGAACGAGGTTCAAATACTAGTTCAAGGTAAAGGCGCATGCTTGTTTGGTTGTTGACTCTGTAATTGGATTGTGGATTTACTTTGAATGTTCTGACTGACTACTCCACCGCTACCCCATAGAAATCAAAGAAAAAACCGCAACTAAAATTGTAAAACAGAAAAATGGCAATGTATGACCTAAATATAAAGTCAGCCAGTAATTGAATGGTTCATTAAACACACAGCTATTTAAGGCTGCATCTCTTTAGACCAAGTCACGTTGCCTCAGCATGGAAGTATGTGACTACACAAATACTGACACTGGCAAAGTTATTCTACTCACGCGCTCAATTAGTCCCTCCGACCCTTCCGGTACCTTCCACTGGACAAGGATGGCACCCGGTCCCACCTGACGCACGTATAGGACTCCAAGAACTGAAGCAGGGCAATTGCCATTATAGCAATCAATATCATTGTTATTATGTTTTACTGTAATTATCATACAAGTTAGTATTGTATTTTTTCTATGTTTTCATGGAAAGTAAAGATTTACATTTTTTATTCTATTTTTATTTCCTTAATTATCAATTTAAAATGACCGCATGGTATAATAAAGTTGCTTAAACGGGCAGCAAAAGGTTCACTGTGTGTAGATTTGAAGATTCATCAACTTAATAAGTCATTCTGAATATATTCCTACCATACATTTACCTTTAAGCATATATAGCTTTTAAATGGATGCTGTCAAACGAAGAATTTATTAAAGCAATAAACAAAAACATATCGAATTATAAATTTATAGAAATAAAAAAAATAATATTAGCAAAATGAAATGTCTTACGGTCGAGGTCGTTAACCCATTTATGCCTAGCGTCTAGAAAAAAGGCCTTGGCAAACAGCGTAGACCCAGATGAGATTGAGACTCCGCATGATGCGGCGTCTCATCAGGGTCTGCGCTGTTTGCTTAAAGGAATTTATGTAAGAAATATTGTAAATATAGAAATCAATATACTAGACATCCCTATTTTTGGAAATAAATTGATCCAATTTAGAAGGATATGAGAGTCCACTAGGCTTAAATGGGTTAAAGAGCATGGAGAGATAAAAGAACCTTAATGCATGTTGAATTCCTTTACCGATAGCAATCTCCTCACTCATAAGAGTATCGAGGCACTCATACTGGCAACACTTTCCGGGTACGCGCGTCTGGTTTTGGCACTGCATGTTTGATGGCGCGCAGGCGATACTGCGACAGAAAGCCGCTCGACCGTCCTCGCAGATGCACGTGAGGCACGGGTCCGCCCCAGGCTGATAGTTGTCGCCTTCTCGTACCTTCTGTCCCCCGAAACCCACGCATAGGTCTGTAAAAAATGGCGTGTGATTATTAACAGGCAGTTGTTGCTTGGGTTTTTTATTAGACACTACGACATTTAAGATGGTGGATGAAGATAATGATTATGATGAAAGTAAAATATGGCCAGATATAAACCAGTAGTCTCTTTGAAAATGGATTCAAATACATAAGATATGGTCAAAACCTACCATCCAAATCATCGACATCGACCGTCTTCACCCGACCGATGTCGTCGTTATCATCAGTTTTATCATCGTCTAGACACTCATATCCACAGCATGTTTCCGGTAGGCGTCGGTAACGGGCACATGGCGGCTCATCGCAGACGGCCTCGGTGCACCTTTCCGCTACACCGCCGCGGCACACGCACGCCTCACATGGCCGCTTCCCGTCCGGCTGGAAGATGTCGCCTTCTCGAACTGTGAACCGGCCATCCTTGTCTTTGCAGAGTCCTGCGAATACGAACGACATCACATGATTAACAAAAAGTGATTTATTTTGGGACTTTTGTTTCTAAAAGACATATTTCCGTCCGGAATAATAATCAACACACCTGTGTAAATGTTGTTTTTGTGCAGATCATGCATTTGCAGGTTTTGAGAAATGTCAATATTGATTATTTAACGAAATCGTTCCACATAGATTATTTTATTTATTGCACTATACTTTGCACGGTAATTTGGATTACTGAGCAGTCTGGTTAAGTGTACAATAGTCATATCTTATTTCCGAAAATATAAAGGTTGTAATCAAAGGTTAAGAAGGCAAATTGTGAAACGACTTCCGTGAATATAAAGCCCAAATGGGCGGGGGAGGAAAGAATTGAGATCGATTGAAGGGGCAAACAGGGACAGCCGGAGACAAAAACAGGGTCAAACAGTAGCACTCTAGAAGCATGTTATTTGATTGCGTTACGCTTGATCTTTACTAACTGTAATGACCTGTGACTGCCGCTCTAATAGTTTGTATTGTTAAACGACAGCCAACGTGGATGGAGTTCAAAGGTATAGCGATTGCTTTGCTGGTGAGAGGCCCGCAAAGTTCTTGCCCAAGCATCCCCATTTTATTTGGCTGATTTACAAACATTCTGACAAATTTAACGACATATATATTATCAAGACAGATATTAGGGAAAAATATACCGTACCACCTATTCAAAAGTAACGCTTTAAAACATTTCTCATTCTACTAACCTTCCGGAACGCAATCCCCGTCGCAGCACTTTCCTTCCAACTTCCGGAACACCTGACCTAACGGGCACCTCTTTGGAACGCAGCCCACGGCGCGGCACTGAAGACCGGAAGTGCGGAAACACGTACACGAGACGCAAGGGTCAGCAGACGGCAAGGTGACTCCGTAGGGGATCAAACTTCCGTTTTCCGCTCTGCAACCTTCCTCTTGTCTCGAGATGGTTGGCTTGGGGATAACTGAACGAAAAATAACAATGTGAAATATCGAGTTGAAAAGCTTACCTATGATATTCAAAGTTAAAAAAAGAAAAAGAAAGAAGACGTTTCCGGCTGATACATGTATTTGTTATATAGATGCGAAACGCGTCAATGATTTTTCTTCGATACACGTTTGGTTAAAAACAAACAAATATGGGGACGCTTAATATTAAATTTTAAAAAAGAGAGAGAAAACACCTTTACCTTCAGGCGAGCATAAATCATGAAGACGTTAAACGTATACATGTAATCAAATCTGAGCAGCCTTAACAATTGTATGCCATCATCGGCACAAATCATCGGGGAAATATACATTGTAAAAAGAATTTTAAAAATTGGACTGAAATGCAAAATACGGTTTAGCATGGGGACACTCACATTTTTGAGACACAAAACATGTCATTAAATGTTGCCACAAATCATTAGGATACTAAATAAAAATGTGCTTTGCCTAAACACTAATTTTCCTTCAAGGCCTAAAGCATTGGGATATTAAACCTCAAATCAAATGGTCTTAATGCGTGTACCCTTGGGTCGACACTCTCCATCGCAGCACGTAACATTTGACGGATGGAACTCTTGCCCCTCGGGACACCGTTGGGGCCGACAGCCGACGGACCGGCAGCGAAGCACCGCCCCCTGAAGGGTAGAAACCAAGGTCCTGTCTTTTCATAGATGTTAATACTATTTTTTTTACAAACAGAATGTTCCGAAAAAGGTAAATGTGGTTAAAATATGGGAGTAAAATAATTTGATGACCCACAAAAGTTGTTTGTAGACATGTTTTGATCCGAGAAAGGATATATTTGCAATAAAAATTCTCAATTTGTAAAAGAAAACGTAAAACGTTATCATGCACGTTACTTTCCAATCTGAACACTTCGGACAGTGGGCTACACCACACCGTCTAGACGATCGCCCATATGGCGGAATTGTCCGAGGATTCCCGATTGGTTACTTTCATAAAATTGAAATCCGTGCCACCAAGTATCAAAACCTGCACGTGCGATTTTCTAATTACGTATTTAACCAAAGACACTATAACAGAGCTGCCAGTAGACACCCCTCCACTTATATGTGTAAAAAGAAACCGTCGGAGATGGGTGATGCTCCCCAAAGTTTTTTTTGGTCACAATATTGCACTATATATTCAGATAAAAGGAAACGTCTTAAGGGGCATAACTTTAGACAAAATAATACGATGGATGGTTTAGCAACTTAAAAATTTCAAAGGGCCATAACTCTCTAACTAAATCATCTAACCAGAACCCACAAATAACATGCGCATCTCCTCAAGGTAGTTAAGCTTCCCATAAAGCTTCATTGAATTCCAGTCAGCAGTTTGGGAGAAATAGCCCGGGCAAGAATTGCACTATATGTACAGTTAATAGAAAATGTCAAAGGGCCATAGCTCTGTGAAAAATCATCCGACCATAACCGGCTGATAATATGCACATCTCCTGTTGGTAGTGAAGCTTCCCATAAAGTTTCATTGAATTCCCGTAATAAGTTGCTGAGAAATAGCTCGGACAAGAATTGAACTATATGTAAAATGGGTAATTTCAAAGGGCCATAACTCTGTGAAAAATCATCCGACGAGAACCGACTGATCATATGCACATCTCCTCTTGGTAGTGAAGCTTCCCATAAAGTTTCATTGAATTCCAGTCAATAGTTGCTGAGAAATAGCCCGGACAAGAATTGCACTATATGTAAAGTTAATGGAAAATTTCAAAGGGCCATAACTCTGTCAAAAATCATCCGACCAGAACCGGCTGATAATATGCACATTTCCTCTTGGTAGTGAAGCTTCCCATAAAGTTTCATTGAATTCCGGTCATTAGTTGCTGAGAAATAGCCCGGACAAAAATTGTGCACGGACGGACGGACACACGCACGGACAGACGAAGCGGCGATTATATGCTCCCCCCAAAAAATTTGGGGGACCATAAAAAAATATACTTCTGTCTAACCTCTAGGCACATGCACGTCATGCACGGGTCACCGGCGCTCTGTCGCGTCTCTCCGATTTGGTAAGTCTCGCCATCAAGTTTGCATTGTTGGGGTTTTTCTGCAGTTTGAATAATTTTACGTTATTAAGATGATCAGCTAATTAGAACGCGTTCATCTCATAAGAATTTATTTCTAAGTTGCCGTATATCTATGCCCCCCTCCTTGGTTCTCTAAACTGAAGTCATAGTATATAAGGGAAATATTTTAAACATTATTATTGTAGTTTTAATGTGTGCACATATTTAACTAAAAAAAATAATTAATCATTGTTATTCATGTTATGGAAAAATAAAAGGATATGTTATTGAAAAATAAAGAGATATGTTATGGAAAAATAAAAAGAATTTCGATGTTATGGAAAAATAAAAAGATATGTTATGGAAAAATAAAATAATTTCGCTTTACTACCTCAAACACTGTCTTTAGTAAAACAACAAACAAGCAATAAACTCGCTGTATTGAGGTTGAACTCTTAAAACGGCCATAATTAATTTCACGCTTTTGATATGTGAATTATAAACGCATATCGTTTTGTTTTTTTCGTCGACGCGTGCCCTCGTGTCAAAAGTGCGTAAAGACGTGTATAATTGCGAAAATACTATTCGAGATCGCGAGATTAATCTCTGTTCAGATTTGAACTTTTCCGACCTTTGGATAAACAAGGGGAACGGAGTGAACACAGAATGCGAGGGCGCGCAATTTCGATGCTATATCGCAATATTATTTTCACGATCTCGCAACACTCGAAACTGCGAATTAACGAGTGACCTACCAATACTTACCTATCTGTATGTTGATGGTAGCCGAGGGACCATAGGCGTTCCCTCGGCTGTTGTCTGCGACGCACACGTATGTTCCGCTGTCACCGGTCTCCGCGGGACTGATCCGCAAAATACCTTAAAACGTAAGTGTATATAGGTGAAATGTTCAGCACAAACTTCCAAATACGTCGATTCAAATATCTGTACAGGTTTTTCTCCGATTCTGAATAAGCATTTTGTTTTCACAATTTCAAACCATTTAAACAGAGTTTAAAAATCAATAATAATGTATCATATAAAAGTGCATATACAAGAACACGTCAAAATTAGTAAAACTAAACATTCGGAATGTTCATCCGACTTCTGAAAGCGTGCATGCGTGACAATCACGTACCATCATCCTCGTCAATACGTTCCGAATCATCATCTAGAACTGTAGTCACGTTGTCACTTCCTGTCTTAATCCAGCGCCAATCCACACCCTCTTCCGGGGTTTCGAGCGCACATCGAAGCTCCACTGTTGCCGGTCCCTCTTGTGGTACGCCGCTCAAGCCGGAATTCCCCATTTGAGGTCTCACAAGCGGGAACCCCGATGGGAGCCCTAAAAACGAATGAATATTATTTCATCGGACTTTATAACAAAGTGTGTTTTAATAGTAAAAAAGTTTCTAAAGTAATACAGTAATCCATGTCAAAATTGGTGTAGACAAAGAAGTCAGATGAAACATGATAACACGTCTATAATATTCAGTTATTTTAGAAAGTAATAATAATCAGTTTGAGAATTTCCAACTGCCCTGACAAATATGTATCCATTTTAAACCCAGCGCATAATAAATTATTGTCAGTAAGACCGGTGTGTACACAATTCCGCGCCACCTCAACTTAAAACGATTTCAATACGTACTGTTCGGATTGACAAAGTCCAGTTTCGTTCTCTTCTCCTCCCGTTTCCCATTGCCGTACTGCACGACGCACGAGAACGCACCTTTGTGGCGCCTCGCGTCTGCTCGTGCGATCACGAGCACCGACTCATCGGCGCTGACCTGTCGCGCCTGAATCCCGTCCACCGCCGGTACGAGCGCCTTCCCTTGTCGGAGCCACGAGTGTGTGCCCGGTGCATCTGATTCGCAGGAGAAGACCACCGTGCTGCCCGCCACAACAATCTGGCTGCTCGGTTCGATCTCCACCTTGCATATCGCTGTTGCGAAAAAAAAATGTGTATGTAGTACTTTAATTAGAGGGTTAGAACCACACAATTACTAGCGCAGGTCTACTAAACAGCATCATCCTCGATAAAGTAACAGACTGAAATGCTAACTGTGCTATTGCGAATCTTCACACACACACAAACATCAGTTTTATATAATTATTTCGCGCAGTCAAAATCGGTGACACAGCCACTATAATAATTATTTGCTTTTCAGTAATGTAGGTGAGTTTACTTGTTATATTGAAAACAACATTAGTGATAAGGTAGCATATGTTGAAAGTCTTACTAATTTTGCATTGGTAATAATGATACCATTTTTTACGTAAAGCAACAATTAAAAAAATACGTACAAATAAAATTCGTTATGGAATAACGAACAAGTTAACCTAAAATATTGAATAACAATTACCTCCACGTAAAACGAAAAACACACAAACGAGAGGAGTCCATGCTTTTATTGCTAGCGCCATCTTTCCTTTGAAATATCTCTGATTTAAAATGTATATGCACAATGGCTTTGTTTACAGCAGAAACTAACGCAGCGTAAATACGAACATAAATGGTACCGCTGTAAACACCTTTGACGCTGCTTGAACCCTAAATGCTCTCTTATCAAGTGTAAACACTTAAGCTGTGGTCAAACAGAGCCGGATGGCGCACTCGAAGCTTGTCAAAAACACGCAAACAAGTCAATGTTGAACAATCGCAAGCGATTCTCTGGGTCTCTGTAGGGGTCAGACGTTGTTTGCAAAGCTCTCCGCGGGAGTGTTTATTTATGAAAGGGACAAACACACCGAAGAGGATTAAAAGGGGCAGCCGTATATTTATAGATAAGGTCATTTACGAGTCCACAGGGTTTTTGCCACTTCTTTAAAAGAATAATCACTGTGTATGTTAACAGCCCCGTATAAAGCTTCGGCAAATGTGCACATGTGGTGTATAGCTCTGACACGGCAACTTGCTGTGTGACATGAATACGAGGAAAAAATGAGGTTCGCATGCAAAAGTTATACACATTTGACCTTCAACTGTGACCTTGATCTTTGCCATTTAAGTAATTGGCATTCATGTCAAATGTATGCTTGTAAAGTTTAAAAAATAAGTATTGTTACCCCCCCCCCCCATGCTTTTCTATATTATGAAGTGGAACAAAATACAAAAATCTGACGTTTGTAGACATAGATATTATCGGCCGTTCTCGAGTATGTTTGTTTGAACTCAATATTTGTTCACAGCTAAAAACAAATAAAAAGCGCAATTAAGTAACGTCGAACTATATTGGTGAAGAAATGTTCATGTTAAAAGTTTAATAGCCGGTCGTGACATTCACTAAGCGACGAAGGGACCTTAGCCCGTTAGATGTCGGCAGACATTGCCATTGCCATATCAAAGCGCTGAAGGCACTAAAGATGTTCGCTATTGCATAATTTAACACGCAATTCATTTTTGAAAATCAATCGCAAGTTTGAAATGAACACACGCCTTTCAAATTTATAAAGTGTGTGTCATAGCGCACGGGTCGAGTTTTGTGTGCACTTTTTATCATCCTTATTATTTCATAGAAATAACTAAGACAAAATAAAAACAACATGCTTTTTGGAAGTTCTGAAAGCATATAAAGTATGATGAAAATGGTAATGATAACTTAATATAAAGAAAATGTGCAGTCACCATCATATTAACAAGTTTGCTATTTTTAATTCAATTTTGTATCAAAAAGCATTGTTTTTAAATGTGGCATTTTCAATTCGCAATGAGATTTGTAATGACCCTCGTCATGCGAAAATGGGTCTTATTCCATATGCGCCCATCATATAAATAGCCCACTCAGCTATCCTACCTTCTGGTAAGGAGAAACATAACATATTGAGTGATTTTAAAGCGAACAGCATCGCCTATGGCCTGACTGCGCAAAAGCACATGTTGGGTTTAACAAACGCTTGCCGAAACGCATAAGACCCATTTTCGCATGACGGCGCTATTGACGTGTGATTTAAATGTGTCGAAAGAAAACTGCGTTTAAATCAAATATAAACATACGATATATTTCGATAGTGAAGAAAGATACTCATAACAAGGCATATGAGGACACATATGAAGTGCTCTCCCGTAGTATATTTTTTATTTACTCACACTAATGTGTGGTTTGACAATGCTAACACACATTTCATGCGGTGATATGCATCTTACAAGTGAAAAACACAACACAATAGTTTAACTTTTGTTTAATTGTATTTAATTATTTAGATAAGTAAATTGCTAACTTTATTTCAAAGTCAGCGTATACGCCGACTACATTTTTAAAAGACATTTATTGTTATAAATATATTTAATATAATATATTAAGTTGTTTTCGGTTTTAGCGATTAAAAAGCATTTTCGATGTTGCCTATAGTATGCCTGTAGTAATTGATGAACTCATATCCAACTGTCTATGTATTGAGAACTGTGAATATAAACAAGCTTAACCTTCTACTAACCTTCTACTATTGCATTCGTATTATTATTATAAATTGTTTGTTATATTCGGGTTTAGCAATTATGAAACTTTTTTTGTCTATCGTATCGCTGAAGTTATTGTTGAACTTATGTTCAACGTTTTATAAATTGAGAATATAAATAAGCGTCAACTCTTCCCCGAATCTCTCAATTTACGACCTGTACTACGTCATTGACACTCTGGATCAGCAGACGATTTATTTCATAAATCAATCTCTGGGTTAATGGTCGCCATTTTTCGAACTACTTTCAAAAGAACAACAACAACAATAACAGTAGAAGACAAGTTTAATTGCGAAAAGTTGAAAAATTTAGTACATGTGTCACGGTTGTTGAGTGAAATAGTGTTATTTTCAACTGTGTATGAAGCATGTGAACTGGTAGTGGAATAACCGAATTGTTGGTGGGAATGGAATTTAGAAATATATCTAATAATTCATCATCGTGTAGAATTATCATCAGCATCATTTCTGTGGAACATTGCACTATTCAAAATACAAGTGTTTCATAGATATGGTGCTTTTGACATAGTTCACTAACTATCAAGACTGAAATGATTCATGCATACAGGTAAAGTACATAATTGAATTTGTGCAGAATGTTTATTTTTTACAAATTATTATTTAATTTGACCAATTTATTTAAGATTGAGTGCACTGAAACTCAAAGTCTAAAGCTTAGTAAGACACTTAAGCCAGTTTTCTGAGAAGAAACAATACTTGTTCAGAGTATAGCAGGCTCATGCGGCCTCTGGTTTATTTATTTTGCCTCGGCCTTTAACCTGGGTCGCTTTGATTTCAGTTGTTTAGCCCCCATATCAACAAGGCTCTTGACCCTATATGTAGTTATTCATATTGTTTAAAGATTTTGAGAACCCTCACTCGGTGCCAGTGGGGATAAAACAGGGACCTTCTTATAGCTAGATGAATGCATCAAATATGCCAGCAACACTTTATAATCAATAACTTTATAATTGATGATTCTGCTCATTTAACTACATTACTAATTTACCAAAACAATGTGAAACACATTTTTATGCCCCCAAAGGAGGGCATATAGTGATCGCACTGTCCGTATGCATGTGTATATGGACAAGGCCTTCCCATACACACACAAATTTTGACCCCTTTGACCTTGAACTTAGGGTCGGCGTTTAGGTTTTGAAAAATGCTCATAACTTCTATTAAAGCGTTTATCGGGGGCGTATGTCATCCTACGGAGACAGCTCTTGTTTTTGCTACTGTCCTCTGCACAAACCATGATATATCTGCATATATGCATCCAACCAAATCAGTAAAACTATTTGTCACTTAATTACAGTAAACTTATTGCATGTTAACTTTTCAACAATATATATATACATGTATATATTATTATATATAACAGATCTTGAAAAAAACACACATCAAACTTCAAATTGATTAAGTAAATTATAGGCTTTACTTGGTATTGTGACATTGACACCACTCATGCATGCGACTATACAATTATACAACTATGGAACACATTATTTATGAGAAATTCCAATACATCAACATATCGTCTCAGATTTAAGGCAGATAATCTAGTGCTTTTTTGCTGCCATTTTTACTATTACACATATTTTCATTTTATGTTATGATGCATTGATCTTGTTTCTAAATTAACCAAGCAATCATGTTAAACTTTTGAAGAAAGATGTTGTCTGATAAATATAGAAAATATAATCACTACAAAGTGAACAAAATTCAGTTGACTACTGTGACCAACAAAGATTTGCCAAAGAGCAATTCAGATCATGATTTAAATTAAATACAAGTAATATGAAAGTCTGCCTATTGGATCCCAGTTAAGACTTATTTGTCAAATCTGAACATTAATTTTCCCTTAGCCATGTAGAATTGGGGACTAAATACCATTAAGTCATGTAAAAAGGAGCAGGGTATAGCACGCTGCTATTGATCTCTTGAGCTTTCACATGAATTTTACGGGCAATTTTCATACAACAAATGATATTATATAGTGTAATGATAAAGCATTATGAGCACAAATTATATCTCTTACTAGTGGTGCAAAAATCTATTAAGTGTCATATTTCAAAAGAAAATTTATATAAAAAGGTATTATTAATTGTTAAAACGTTATAAAAGGTTAGTTCAATTCACTAAAGCATTTAATTACAAGAACAAGTGCATTTTATGTCCATTACAATACATGTAACAGTATTGGCATTGTATTTATCTGCATTTGATGTATTTAATACACTTAAAAATGCAGACAAGACACACTTCTAACAGAAACAAATGTATTTTTTTCTGCATTTTTCCAGCATTAATACTCTTCAAGTGTATTTTTTATCATCCCAAATACACTTTACCAGGAAAAAGGTATGTTAAAATGCATTTTTAGTTTGTTTTAAGTATATTTTCAAATGCATTAAGACACTCTTTTCTTTTGCAAAAAATGTTGAACAAAAACTTGAAAATATTTAATATACTAAAGTGTTGTAATAATTAAAGTTTTGTATGAGCATCAAAAACAATGTCAAATTCATACCAGTGCCTATTTAGTAGCAGTAGGCCTTATATGGTCTACTTGTGGTAGAAATAATGCATTTTGTATAATACAACATACATAAATTAAAAAATATAGCTGCCCATACAGTTCAATACAATGTTCAATTAACTACACTATGCAAAGTTGAAATATGACATCAAGCTTGGAATAATCTTTTCAATAATGAATAATATGCTGTTTTAATTTATAAGTGAAATAGACACTTGCATATAAAAACTGATTTTACATCAAAACTAAATGTTTAATTTGATTTTTAGCTCCACTGGCCAAAGGTCATGTGTCCTTCGTGCATCCATGCATAAACTTTTCCTTTAAACATCTTCTCCTAAACTACTGGTCCAATTCTGATGAAATTTCTTAGGAATGTTCCTGGGGTGAACCTCTTTCAAATTTGTTCAAATTATGCCCCTGGGGTCAAATTTGACTCTGCCCTGGGGGTCACAAAATTGAAAATTTGCTTACATAAGGCCTATTTTGTGAAAACTTTCAAAATCTCCCGTCCATAACCATTGGGCCTAGGGCTATCAAATTTGGTATGTAGAGACATCTAATAGTCCTCTACCAAATTTGTTCAAATTATACCCCTGGGGTCAAATTTGACCCTGCCCCGGGGGTCACAAAATTGAACATATGCTTATATAGGGTATATTTTGTGAAAACTTTACAAATCTTCTCGTCCATAACCATTGGGCCTAGGGCTACCAAATTTGGTATGTAGTGGCATCTTATAATCCTCTACCAAGTTTGTTCTAATTATGCCCCTGGGGTCAAGTTTGACCCTGCCCCGAGGGTCACAAAATTGAACATATGCTTATATAAGGCCTATTTTGTGAAAACTTCAAAAAAATTCTTGTCCATAACAATCCGGCCTAGGGCTATCAAATTTGGTATATAGTGACATCTAATAGTCCTCTACCAAATTTGTTCAAAATTAATCCCTAGGGTCAAATTTTACCCTGCCCCGGGGGTCACAAAATTGAACATATGCTTATATAATACCTATTTTGTGATAACTTAAAAAAAATCTTGTCCATAACCATTAGGCCTAGGGCTACACAATTTGGTATGTAGAGACATTGTATAGTCCTCTACTTAGTTTGTTCAAATTATGCCCCAGGGGTCAAATTTGACCCTGCCCCGGGGGCCACAAAATCAATTATATGCTTATATAGTGCCTATTTTGTGAACATTTTAAAACTCTTCTTGTCCTTAAAGGGGCCTTTTCACAGATTTTGGCATATTTTGAAGTTTGTCATTAAATGCTTTATATTGATAAATGTAAACATTGGATCTTAAAAGCTTCAGTAAAAAATTAAGAATAAAATTAAAAAAAGGGAAAAAGTAGCCAGTACCAGGGCTCGAACCCGTGACCCCCGGAGTCCTGGAGTAAGTCTGAAGTAAAAACGCATTAGCCTCTCGGCTATTCCGCCGAGAATACACAGTTGAAGTATTTTATACCTTATATAAGCAATCTTCATAGTTTCGTAAATTCAAACGACAACAACAGAACTCTCCAAATTATTCAATCGTTTCGCGTTGCAACGCTTTATAATTTTTAGGTTTTCAAATCGTCAAAAGATACATATAATGGCTATATTGGACTATGTTAAATGTTCAGTAATACTGTTTCCTCACAAATATCATAGCTAAAACGAAAATTTGCGAATCTGAAACAACTTTTTTCAATTTTGTCAATTTACCAAACCGTGAAAAGATCCCTTTAACCATAAGGCATAGGGCTACCAAATTTGGTATGTAGTGACATGTTATAGTTCTCTACCAAGTTTGTTCAAATTATGCCCCTTGGGTCAAATTTGACCCTGCCCGGGGTCACAAAACTGAACATACACTTATATGGGGCCTATTTTGTGAAAACTTTAAAAATCTTGTTGTCCATAACCATTGGGCCTAGGGCTACCAAATTTGGTATGTAGTGACATCTAATAAACCTCTACCAAATTTGTTCAAATAATGCCTCTGGGGTCAACTTTGACCCTGCCCCGGGGGTGGGGGGGGGGTCACAAAATTGAATAAACGCTTTTAAAGTGCCTATTTTGTGAAATCTTTAAAATCTTCTTGTCGAAAACCATTTGGACTATGGCTACCAAATTTGGTATGCAGTAACATCTTATAGTCCTCTACCAAGTTTGTTCAAATTATGCCTTTTGAGTCAAATTTGATCATGAACCGCATGTCACAAAATTGAACATTATATACGCTTATATCTTGCTTATTTTGTGAAAACTTAAAAAATATTCTTGTCCTTAACTCTAGGACCTAGGGCTACCACATTTTGTATGTAGTGAGATATAGTAGTCCTCTACAAAGTTTTCTCAAATTATGCCCCTGGGGTTAAATTTGACCCAGCCCAGAAGGTCACAAAAGTGTACATGTGCTTAAATAGGGCCTATATTTAAGTATTTGCACATGCAGAGAAATTTGTTTCAACCTTTTTTCAGCAGTGGAGCGATACAGGGCCATCATGGCCCTCTTGTTTAAATACTCAAAAAATGAAACCAGTTTCATGCTTGCATGAACACAGTTTATAAATGCTGTCAGAATTATAAAATATGTAAGTACTATAAATACAAATGCCAGGGAAAAGTGCTTTTTGTACTAAAAAATTTGAATGAATATTACAATAATACATTCTGAATACTTTAGAATGTAATAAACAGTTTTGTCTGAGAAAATCACTAAATTTTATATATTTATTCAAATTCACATTAATTATTTTTCAAAAAAACATAATTACTTCAAATCCTTTCACACAATACTGAAAAAAATGCACAGTTTCTGATTGTTATTGATTCTTTATTAATTTATACATGTACCTTTTTTTTAATCTTGATGCATCCTCAATTGCATAATGCTCTGGAGGTCACTGGTGTGATCCCCAGTGTGGGAGCATTCTTAAGAAATCTCCAAGAGACACCTAAGTACTGGTTCTAGGCCCAGGAAACGAACACAAGAGCATTTTACATACATGTACATAGTTAGTACTTTAAATTTAATCGAACTAAAAATGGGTTAAAACTAACAACTGAAACTCTTATTAATACATTTTATTTTGAATCAAGCAAATGTGCAAATTCATTAAAAATAATGAGTAAAATTTAAAAATTCTACTTTAAAGTAATCATGATATTTAATGATGATAATGATACAATTATATATTCCCTAAATGATAAAAATAAAACATGTAATGTTAATTTATGAAAAAAACGTTTTAATTTTATCAATATCATGGTAATTACAACTAGATACAGGCAATTAGATCAGAAACGTGCTTTAATTATATTAATGAACAACCCAGATATTTGTAGTGATTTATGGTCACTATTTGATTAACGTTCTATACATGACCTGTCATAAAACGTTCTATACATGACCTGTCATAAAAGGTATTTTTTAGCCAGTATTACAATCGGCAATGATAGTCTGTATTGCATACATATTCCAACGTCTATTATCGATTCGCTTCCTCAAACTGAACAAATATTTAATGTTTACATCGCGAAACGTAATGCATCCAGTTTCACTTTCGGTTTGGTTGGTTTTGTAAACACCGTAATTTCATCTTAAAAATTGGATGATAGGGTGATTAAATAATAATGGAAAAGTAAATCGCTTGGATAATAGGTCAAAATGCAACACAAATGAACGTTAATAGTGCTTTTAATATCAAAGTTTCGGTAAAAAGTTTGGCGCTAGTTCAACGCGCATCGTATATAGCCTCATAACAATAGACTGACAACCTTTTGGGTAGTAAAGTAGTAATACAAGGCAATATGGCGACCGTTAGCCACGAGGCCTATCTTACGGAGGAATCCGAGATAGCCGATGTATCACGATTGCGTCATTGAGTTGTATGCGAGAGCGTAACCTATTGCGTTGTTATAACCAGTAAACTTTCCTTTGTTTATCGACAGGCGCATCTATTAATAGCCTCATATCATGAATGCCAAAACACCCGCGAAAAAGAACTACGTGACCAAATAGGACGCAAAACGCAAATACCATGCGACTACGACTTTTATTATGTAAGAACGCTCCGCAATTTCTTTGAAGCCGGAGCCTTGTGATTGCTATTACGTAAATAATTGACCTCTAACTGAAGTAAGCAAAGGAAACGCAGCACCTAATTGACCCATTCCTTCTATGTGCGAAGGCAGATTGAATTTTACTAATGTATGGTTTGCCTATTATAACACACATTATAATGCGGTAAAAATGCGACTAACAAGTAAAAAACACTAAAATTAAACTTTTGTTTTGAATTAAGTTATTTAGAAAACAAAATTCCAAACCTTATTTCAAAACAGCAAGACTACATTTTTTAGAGAATATTATTGTTATATTTAAATGTTTTTTAAACAGTTTCAGCGATAATGAAACATTTTTTTTATGTTGTCTATCGTATCCCTGTAATAATTGTTGAACTCGTGGTCAACGTATTATTAATTGAGACCTGTGAATATAAACAAGCGTAACCTTATACTATTGCGTTATTCTCACACGGACTCCCCTTTGTTTATCGCCAGCCTCAGATTTATGAATGAGCTGAGCGAAAATACTACGTCACGCACACGCAGCAGAAAGTGGACTATTTTAATCATTCATAAACAATCTCCTCCGCGACACGTACAATACGATCATTGTTTATTGATTCTTTTCTATAAAACACCGTTCGAAAATATTGAATGTAACACGATATAAATATAATGTTTCCATTTGTGAATACACATAATTGGAGTACTCAAACCTCTTGCATAAATTATACAACTCTTTCTTGCGCGGATACGCAAGCGGGTATTGGGTTAATCATACCTAGGCCGTATCGACCTGAATTTCACACTAAGCACTTTAGACGGTCGCTAAAGCGACCATCTAAAAACCAGTTCAGTCGTCAACACAATCGTAATTGGCACATAACATTACATTCATTGAAAATTGTTTGTACATCGAGGGCATGCATTTTGAAAACTATTTTCGAATAATCGCATGATTGATAATAACTTCTTTGTAACTTATAGTTTTACAATATACTGATTTTTTTTGTATTTAGTACTTTAGTCGTCAGGGTATTGAACTGTTTGCAGCTTATAGAACTATATCAGCAGTGTATTGATATAAGTCACCAAGGCTCTTAACAAAATGTGAAAGGCAGTCCAAGAGACAGCTATATATTCATTGGTAGATTTTAACCTTGAAGTGATGACCTTGATTTTTACCCAGTTTTTCTGACATATGCCTTCTGCATATTGTCTCAATGACTTAAATAGAATGGGCAAGTGTAATGATAATGCTTAAATGACTTAAGAACATATGGTTGGAAAAAAAGCTAAAACTTCTGACTTTGACCTTGAGCCACAATGACCGACTCATACCTTCTGCATGGACTCAACGACCTAAAGATTGAAGCAAAGTGTCTTAAAAACCGTTCAATAAATAAACAAGATATGGACCAAACACAAAAATAGACTAAAACCTTTGACCTTGATGTACAACATTGAACTTGAGCTGGCATTACTGACCTATGCCTTCTGCACATTGTCTCAATGACCATATACTTTGATGAAACTTTCATAAAAAATCCTTTAAAAAGTCCAAGAGATAGGGAGCGAACACAAAAATTGAGGCTCAAACCTTCTTATTGAGGTATGACCTTGCGCTTGCGCCAGCAAGACTGACTCATGCCTTTTGCACATCGTCTGCATCTTTACATTTGAGCCAAATTTCAAAGAATATCCTTTGAAGGGTAAAAGCAATCTGGAGCTTACATAAATATGGAGGCTCAAACCTTTTACCTTTAATACAACCTTAACCTTCAGCCGGCTAGACTGACTTGCCCTTTGCATTATGTTTCATTGCCCAAAAGATTTCAGGCACGTTTCATGTAAATGGGTATGAAGTAGACTTAAGTGTGCCCTACTACTGATGGGCTAATTGACTGTTGGAGGAAGGGCATTCTTTTAATCTCTTAACCGCTTTGCTGTGGCGGGTTAAAAGAAGATAGCATAGTACATTAATGTAAAGATGGCAAGGCAAGCAACATGTACCATTCACCCATTTATGCCTAGTGGACTCTCTCATTCTTCTAAATTGGATCAATTCATTTCCAAAATTAGGGATATCTAGTATATTTATTTCTATATTTAGAATATTTCTTACAGATATTATTTTAGCAAACAGCACAGACCCTGATGAGACACCGCATGCGGCGTCTCATCTGGGTCTAAGCTGTTTGCCAAGGCCTTTTTTCTAGACGCTTGGCATAAATGGGTTAAATACTTGACCAAGAGACACAAGTAATTAATGGTAAGCAATTAAAAAACAGAGATATTGCACTAGGAAACCAGGAAATACAACACTGTACAACACAACATATACACATATATATTTTAATATAAATTCATTTATATTTACAAAGTCAATAAATAATAATTTTTTACATCGGTTTTTATATACATAAATTGTATGCGTAAATTTCTGCACATCTATATCAAGGAATTATTTCTCAATTTTTCAATGCTAACATATATTTTGTTGGAAACATCAATTATTACCTTTTTAATAATGCCAAAATCTGCTTAAACAAGAATTTAAACGGTCCAGCCTTAACCACAATGTGCATACTTTGCTGTAAACAAATGATATAAAGCGATAACATTGGACGGATTTTCTATTGCATTAAAGCTGCTGGTCACAGATGATGAAAACTACAACCATTTTGGGTTGAATTGAATGAAAACATATTACTACTGAGTACATCTGACTTAAAGAGCATCACTTACAGAAAATCCAAAGTTCCAAACTCCATTGTTTAGTACATTCTGTGCATTCTTTAATGTAAATTTAAAGACTCTTTAGAAGCTCTCCAGTAATTCATACTGAATCTGTTGCTGTTGTAAAACTATCACGTATACAAAACTTACCAGCTCATGCTTACAACTGATTGGTTCAAAATTAAAAGCTATTGAAGCTGTGAATGTTTTTTTCGCACTATCAAAGATACTCCTCAGACATTTGTCAATGATAATCAATTATTGTCAATATATATACATACAAAATGAAAATAAAGTAGTTCCAACATTAAAAATTAAACACTGATTTGAATAAGTTACAGAAATTAAACATGGCATAGATCCAAAAAAATATACATAAACACAACACAAATTTGCAAAACTTTTTCCATGAGGGCTGTCCAAAAAACGCCATTTAGTCCACATTTATAGGTATTTTTATGAAACTACTAAATAATTGTTTAATTGACTGAATTTTATGAGTATCATAATTCAGAGATTGCCCACAGGATTTTGGGCATCTATTATGTTTGCCTCACCATCTGTGATGAAGCAGCTTTAATGCTCAAAATACTACCTGATAACCATTATATCTGAAATGCCTGAACATGTGTTTACATGTAAATGTTTGATAATAGAGATTCTCTACAATTCACGACCAATAATCAAATTTGCTAAATAAAAATAATTGGAAATAGCAGAAAAATCAATTATTTCAATACAACCACAAATCTCCCTGAATCAACATACATTGGGTGCCTGTGCAGACACAAGATGATCAGAAATTCAAATAGAAAGATATCTTTGGCACATCACCATACAAGTGCATGTATTTACATGTACCAGCAAAATTTATTTACTCAAACCACTAAAATCACAAACGACTTTAAAGCTTCAAAGTTAAGCTTTATGTACTAGCCTCATTGACAAACATTGACAGATCCATAAATTAATGTAAACAAATGTCATGATGTACATATTCTAAAATCACAGGCAAATTCCATATTGAAATTGTTAACAGGGAACCTAAAAATGGCATGCCAAAACAGCAATTTTTTTTGCATATTAATGATTGCCCGGGGAAGGGGGGGGGGGGGGGGGTGGGGGGGGTGGGGAGGGGCAAATCACAATCATCATTGTTTATATGTAAATAAACAACATATTTTTGTTCTGATGACGTCTCATGGTTAACTTTGTCAGAATTTAAATTTGCTGATAATTAACAAATGAATGATGATTAGGCAAAATATTTGAGTCTGGCTCTGGGAAAATTGGACTCAATGCATGTGTGTAAAGTGTAGTCACGGCTCAGCCTGTGCAGTCCACACAGGCTAGTAAGGGACAACACTTTCTGCCTTAACTGGATTTTCTCTCTGAAGCAACTTCTTTTAAACAAAAAATACCATAAAAGCAGAATGTGTTGTCCCTGACAATAATGTGTTGTCCATTGTTGACTGGCATATCAATTTACGTGCATGCATACCCCCCTTTGTTTCTACCGAAAGCGGCTCATTTGTCTAAATCAGCTAGTCAATCCTGTCAAGATAAATACATGTCATACCCAATAGTCATACAACTTTAATTACTTAACCATGGAAACAAAACACACATGACAGACAATTAAAAATATGAAACAATATCACAGAATTGCTTAAAATCTTGGTAAGATAATCAGAGAATAAAAAATAAGTTTAAGCTGGACAGATTCAAACTCCCTACTTCAAATTACCCATGTCTAAACATACAAGCGCATTTTTAACTTCAGCCCTATCAAAAATAATAATTGAATTTTATTGTTAAGGAATCTTTAAAGGGCTTATCCTCAAATTTCCATATTAAACACTTTACATAGATACATAAACATGTTTTTTAAATAGATTTTAAAAAATCATATTACTAAAAAATGGGTAAGATCTTATGGTTAAACAGTTGATATCTGTTGTAAACTAGCATGCCTAAGCCTATTTGTTTTATAATAAAACTACAAACAAACTTACTAATATCATTCTACAAACTTCCAAGAGGTCCTAAGAGAATTTATTTCCCAAACAAAAATTGTAAATTGTAATTTTCTGAGAAAATTATCTACCGCATGAAGAAATTTATAAGCCTTAGAAAAACATTTTCATCTGATAGTTTTAAAGTCTCTATAACGCTCAAAATCAACAAAATTTTGTAAAGTATTTCGTAAAAAAAAGTTTACACCTAAACAATCAGTGTGTCATATAGCTATAGCCACAATTTCAACACTAGATGTGGTATGATTACATAGATTTTTGTAGATACAAAATGCTCATTTTTATTTATTTGTGACCACAATTAATTTCATTTGAATTTCCTGCGAATATATCTATTCAAACGACACACAAACACCATGTTAGTGTTCATGTGTCTAATGACTAGATATCGTTGCGGAAAATTAAAATGGAAAAACAACGAGCATTTTGTATCTGCAAACATCTATTTGACCAGACCACATCTGGCTTGAAATTTCGGCAATTGCCATAAGGAACACTGGTTTTTAATTGGTTATGTTTATTTTAAGAAATATTGTACGAAATTGTCGTTGATTTTGAGTAGTAATGTTACTTAAAATAATTAAGCTTGAATGCATCATGTTCTCATCTCCTCTCAACACATTTTACTGTGCTTTAGAATAAAACATTTCCTCTTTTAAAAATCTTCAGTTTTTCTCTTTGTCCAACACTGTTTACTAGGCTTTAGATTCAGTATTTTCATCTTCGTTGATTCGAACCTTCTGTGCCGCTTTTCGTGGAGGTTTCTTGGTTGTTCCTGTGGTGCCACTCAAACTTGCCCCAGACGCGGCACTATCCTGGGAATTACGCTTTTTCCGTCTTCGACTGAAAAGTAAATGTTGTTCCATGTGGAATTTAATGCAATATGGAAGTTATTCGTAACTTTGGGTTATATTTGTTAAACTACCAAATACTTACCTTTTCATCCTTAGAGAACACATTAAATGTTGTGTTTGATATTTGTCTGCTATTTATTTCCCCAATGTCAAAGAGAATTTTTACATATGATTTTCATCAAAATTTGGTTCCAGCACTGAAAGAGTTAAATGTTGTGTTTGATATATGTCTGCTATTTATTTCCCCAATGTCAAAGAGAATTTTTACATATGATTTTCATCCTCCTTAACTCATTTATGCCTAGTGGACTCTCCCATCCTTTTAAATTGGATCAATTTATTTCCAAAATTAGGGATGTCTAGTATATTTATTTCTATACTTAGAATATTTCTACAGAAATTCCTTTAAGCAAACAGCGCAGACCTTGATGAGATGCCGCATCATGCAGTGTCTCATCTGGGTCTACGCTGTTTGCCACAGCCTTTTTTCTAGACGCTTGGCATAAATGGGTTAAATTTAGCTTTGGTTTTATAAGCAAATTATACGTATATATAATATCCTATGCAAGTAATAAACTTAGCTTATGAATATGCAAATTAAAAAAATGTTCAATTTGGGCAATAACATAACATTTTACTTAAAAAGTTAAATAAATGTAAAGTAGGGAAAAATGTCAGTAACATTATTTTAAAAATCGTTATAAAACCGTCTTTAGGGCACAGTAGTTGGGGGGACAATAATTTTTTTATAGAAAATTTCAAAGGGCCATAACTCTGTGAAAAATCATCCAACCAGAACCCGCTGATAATATGCAAATCTCCTCTTGGTAGTGAAGCTTCCCATAAAGTTTCATTAAATTCTGGTCATTAGTTGCTGTGAAATAGCCCGGACAAAAATTGTGCACGGACGGACACACGGACAGACGAAGTGGAGACTATATGCTCCCCCCAAAATAAATTTTGGGGGAGCATAATAAACTGACTATCAGCATTCTACCCTGCTCATTTCCCAAGCCCCTTCCCCCTGGTATAATTAATATTAAAATATCAACTAATTAATATAGAAATTAACAAGATGCGTTTGTGAAACACAATGTCCCCCTATATGACGTTTGACCTTGAAGGATGGCCTTGACCTTGACCCTTCACCACTCAAAATGTGCAGCTCCATGAGATACACCTGCATTTCAAATATAAAATTGCTAGCTTCAATATTGAAGAAGTGAAATTACATGAGCAATTTTGACCCATATATTTGACCTTGAAGGATGACCTTGACCTTTCACCACTCAAAATGTGCAGCTCCATGAGATACACATGCATGCCAAATATCAAGTTGCTATCTTCAATATTGCAAAAGTATTCATAAAATAAGCGATTTGGGCCACATATATTTGACCTCTGACCTTGAAGGATGACCTTTACCTTGACCTTTCACCAATAAAAATGTGCAGCTCCATGAGATACACATGCATGCCAAATATCAAGTTGCTATCTTCAATATTATAAAAGTATTCATAAAATAAGCGATTTGGGTCACATATATTTGACCTCTGACCTTGAAGGATGACCTTGACCTTGGCCTTTCACCACTCAAAATGTGCAGCTCCATGAGATACACATGCATGCCAAATATCAAGTATCTATCTTCAATATTGCAAAAGTATTCATAAAATGAGCGATTTTGGCCACATATATTTGACCTCTGACCTTGAAGGATGACCTTGACCTTTCACCACTCAAAATGTGCAGCTCCATGAGATACACATGCATGCCAAATATCAAGTTGCTATATTCAATATAGCAAAAGTTATTGCAAAATGTTAAAGTTGGCGCAAACAGACCAACCAACAGACCAACCAACAGACCAACCAACCAACCAACAGACAGGGCAAAAACAATATGTCCCCCACTACTATAGTGGGGGACATAAAAAATGTTTTTAAACATTAAGTAGCAAATGAAAAGAATATGCTTAAAAACCTAATAATAACTGTTAACCGTTCACAATTCCCATTTTAGCAGCACGTTGTACAATTTTGTTATTCTTGATAATTTTCTCAGCTCTGTGAAAAAGGGGTTTAATGCATAACGCAGTCTGCACAGGCTCAGCAGGGACGACACTTTCCGCCTAAACTTGATTTTTGCTAAACAGAGACTTTCTGAAAATGAACAATACCATTAAAGTGGAAAGTGTCGTCCCTGATTAACCTGTGCAGACTACACAGGCTTATCTGGGACAACACTTTATGCACATGAATTAAACCGCTTTTTCACAGAGCAAGGCTCATATAATCATGATTTTCTTTACTGCACAACCCCTTTAAAGCAGAACCCTATTAGTTTTCTTGTACTTCTATATCTCTCCCTAGACCACACATGTCCCCAGATTTCTGCTGACTCACCTTCTGCTGGACTCCAGCAAGTCGTCCTCCGATTCCTCGTTCCCGGACACAAACTTGAGCTCCCCGGACTTGGTGCGGACTGCAGTCAACTGCTTGGTGTCCGTATCAGAATCATCCGGAGTCATCTGTCTCCTGCCAACCTCCTGCAGCTCTGCAGTCAAAACAAAATCCCTGATGCAAACATTTTGTTTATGAACATTTACATATCAACATAGTAAATCTCCTCATATAATCTGTTTTATGGGGTTTTATGGTGAAAATGTTGTTGCCAAATAAAGTTTAAACAGCCAAATGAACTCATTGGTAGCCATTTGCTTACTTGTTGAATGGCAGAGTAAGGCCTGATAGTAACAATCTGAACTCATAGTTACTGGTCATGTTGGTCTCAAAATGTAGTACTAATATGTATTTTAACCCTTTATCACTTAGATACGTATTTTGCTACACTTGTAGTCCCTTAGAAAGTTATATTTAATTTAAAACCTTTTTTACTAGATTAAAGTTTTTAAGGCTTCATTTCCAACTCTTAGATACTGATGAGCAGCAAACAGCATAAAACCTGAACAGACAGTGTGTTACTCGCAGGCTGTTCTGGTTTATGCTGTTTGCACATAGCCATTTTCACTTTGCATCTACATGGGAAAGGGTTAAAACATATTTTACAACTTCATTACAAGTGTAGCAAGAGTGATTTTGTATGTCTGCTTTACTATTGACTTTTTTTATTTGATTTCAGGTTGTTTCAGATTTTTTTTTTCTATCACAGTTTGTTGTTGACAGTAAGGGTCAGGAGTAACGATGCATAGGAATAAAATTGCAAGTTCGAAGCACAATTGATTTAATAACATACAAACTTTTTTTTCAAAAATCCAGTTCAGGCAAAAACTGATTAGCCTGGTCAGAATTCACAGGCTAATCTGGGATGACACTTTAGGCACACCAAATAAGCCCAGTTTCCCAAGAACAAGGATCATAAGGTTATCAAATTTCAGAGAAAACAAGAAATGTGTTTGTCAGAAACACTATGTCCCCTTCTGCGCCGCTTTGATTTATTTTTATTATTTTGTTACCATTTGGCAGGTTCAGATAATTATCTCACTTTAAAGCTTATTACTTCCCTTATATTTGTTTTTTGACCTTTGAATTTGAAGGATTACCTTGACCTTTCACCACTAAAAATGAGCAGCTGCATGAGATACATCTGCATGCCAATTATGAAGTTGCTATCTTCAATATTGCAAAAGTTATGGCAAAATGTTACAGTTTTGGCAAACAAACCAACCAACCAACCAACCAACAGACAGGGCAAAAACAATATGTCCCCCACTATAGTGGTTGGGACATAAAAACAACTCTGCAGCTTACCCTCTCCCTCTGGTATGACATAGTTTGCTGGGAAGTATCCCTGGTCGCCATTGGCCAGCTCCCCCATCCACCAGTGCTCCGTGTCCTTGTGGAGGATCGTGACCTCATCTCCAGCAAACAGGTCCAGCTCGTCAGAACGCTGAGCCTTGTAGTCGTAGATGACCACGTACTGCAGAGAGAAATTATGGGTTAATATTGTATGAAGGGCTCATCTTAAGTGACTAGAGGATGTTTGTTGGCTTGGGTATTTTATCAATGTGAATGTATATCAGAGGCATCAATTTTAATTTGTAATTCATGAAGAACATTGAAAATTATCAAAGAAGGTAACTGGCTTTTTCAGTGTTTGAAAGTAGGAATTACTAGTTAAGAAGTTACCCTGCATGTCTATGCTAACAATGATATATTTTAAACTGCTACAAGCATGTTTTGGACTTTTAAACGTAAGAATTGAATCTAAAACAATGGTACCTTTTCTTTGAGCTGTCCTGATTTACCTGGAGCTGCTTCAAAATTGAACTGTGCTTTCCCTTGGGCCTGCAAACAAGCAGTTATCAGTATAAGTAACATCAATCATCATCATCATCATCATCATCATCATCATCATCATCATCATCATCATCATCATCAACATAATATTTTTTCATAAAATAACTGTTGTGAAAATCATAGTTAAAAATATGGTGCTCAAGTAAATCATAGTTATAAATCTCAAATATTGTATTGAAAACTTTGCTACAGAATAAATTGAAAATCGTGACAAATAATGCTAATGGATGGATCAATTTGTACATACGGAGCCCGTGAGATTCATCTGTGGACCTCTACCAAACACAGGACTGGTGCTACGTCCATGACGTCCCACTGTAAACAAAAACATAGAAACATGTTAGTTTGGCTTTACTTCATGAAGAACAAGCATAAACAAAGTGTAACCAACATTATGTGAGAACTCGCTTAGAACAATGTTCTAAGTAATTCTCTTTTCTATGGCTACCCCATGTGTAGTGCAGTGTGTATTTTTTCTAGATAAGATTGCCAAAATATGAATCTGATCCATTTGATTTTACTATTTGGGTGATACAGCCAAACTCTTGGAATGGTCAGAAACACTTAAATGGCTTTTAAATATTTAAGTTTCTAAATACAGAGCTTTCAGTTTGAAATATTTAAGTTTCTAAATAAAGAGCTTTTAGAAGCAATAAGGCCAAATGTTCATTATTTTGAACAAGAACTATAATATTGAACCAAAGACAAACATGTTGGAATATGTGTTTTGATGTTTGCAATAAGTGACATTCTCAGTCATGACTCTATATACATGTATACCACAGGTATCAAAACGTCAATACAAACAGATCAAAATTAGTATGAACATTGTCTTGGGACAGAAAACCATTTCAAAATACATGGAAATTCAAGTTAAACACTTAAACAACCGTATTAGTTTACTTTAGAGACTGTTAAGAATCTTAACCTTGGACTTCAACAAGTTCAAGATAACAATATAATAATATAAAATAATAATTAATAAGTTACGCTGTAGGCAATTAACTACAACTGAATGCAACTGATATTCAACTTCCATTTTGATTGCATCATATTTATAAAAACAAGGGACAAAATTGTCACAAAACCAGGTTGTCAGTTGAAAAAAGTCTGATAAAGGGAGACAATTCAAAATGTGTATCGTCAACCCCCTTGTGTAAAATTGACCTTGATTTCAATCAGAAAACAAGGGCTGTTTATAAAACATGCATGCCCTCCATATGGGCAGTCAGTTTTAGTGGAATCCATTGTGTGGATACATTTTTTGTCACTGTGACCTTGACCTTTGACCTAGTGACCTGAAAATCAATAGGGGTCATCTGCCACTCATGATCAAAGTTCCTATTAAGTTTCATGATCCTAGCTGTAAGCATTCTTGAGTTATTATCTGGAAACCATTTTACTGTTTTGAGTCACTGTGACCTTGATCTTTAACCTAGTGACCTGAAAATCAATAGGGGTCATCTGCCAGTCATGATTAATGTACCTATGAAGTTTCATGATCCTAGGCGTAAGCATTCTTGAGTTATCATCCGGAAACCATTTTACTATTTCAAGTCACTGTGACCTTGACCTTTGACCTAGTGACCTGAAAATACATTGGGGGTCATCTGCCAGTCATGATCAATGTACCTATGAAGTTTCATGATCCTAGGCCTAAGCGTTCTTGAGTTATCATTTGGAAACCATTTTACTATTTCAAGTCACTGTGACCTTGACCTTTGACCTAGTGACCTGAAAATCAATAGGGGTCATCTGCCAGTCATGATCAATGTACCTATGAAGTTGCATGATCCTAAGCTTTAGCGTTCTTGAGTTATCATCCGGAAACCATCTGGTGGACGGACCGACCGACATGTGCAAAACAATATACCCCCTCTACTTTGAAGGGGGGCATAAAAAAAGTCTGATAAAGAAAGACAACTCAAAATCAAAATGTGCATTGTTACTGATTGTTCATAATTACATAGTTGTTTCAAAATCAATCTATTTTTAGTTGTGGCGACCTTGACCTTGGAGATATTGACGTAATTCTTTCGTGCGACACACCGTCCAATAATGGTGAACAAATGTGCCAAATGATTTTAAAATGTCACAATGCATGACATAATTATGGCCCAGACAAGCTCATTTATGGCCATTTTTGACCTTCAAACTCAAATTGTGACCTTGACCTTGGAGATATCGATGTGATTCTTTCACGCGACACAACGTCTAATGATGATGAACAAATGTGCCAAATGATTTTAAAATCTCACAATGAATCACAAAGTAATGGCCCGGACAAGCTCATTTATGGCCATTTTTGACCTTCAAACTCAAATTGTGACCTTGACCTTGGAGATATCGACGTAATTTTTTAGCACGACACACCGCCTAATGATGGTGAACAAATGTGCCAAATGATTTTAAAATCTGACGATGATCAACAAAGTTATGGCCCGGACAAGCTCATTTATTGCCATTTTTGACCTTCAAACTCAAATTGTGACCTTGACCTTGGAGATATCGACGTAATTCTTTCGCGCAACACACCTTCTAATGATGGTGAACAAATGTGCCAAATGATTTAAAAATCTGACAATGAACGACAAAGTTATGGCGCGGACAAGCTCATTTATGGCCATTTTTGACCTTCAAACTCAAATTGTGACCTTGGAGATATCGACGTAATTCTTTCGCGCGACACACGATCTAATGATGGTGAACAAATGTGCCAAATGATTTAAAAATCTGACAATAAACGACAAAGTTATGGCCCGGACAAGCTTGTTCCGCCCGCCAGCCCACCAGCCCGCCCGCCAGCCGACATTCGCCAATCTAATAACCAGTTTTTTCTTCGAAAAACCTGGTTAAAAATCATATAAACAATTACATTTCTCACTATCAATATTTTATTTTAAAAATGTCCATCATGAATTTTCCAAGTAAGGCCCCTGATAACAGACCTTCGCTGAACTTGGGTCTCCAGGAGTCAGCCCCCTTCATGTACATGTTCTGTGCTGCAAAATGTTGGTGTCTCTTTGTGGCCTCCATGGACCGACTGGCGTGAGGACTAAACATCGTTGGGCTGCCAGTCTGAGTAATAACACAGCAAATATCTGTCTTGTTGTTTTGTTTGAAAGGAAATTTCTACCATATTTATATAAAATAATAACTATTATTTCAGTTATATAGTTTGGCTGACTTTTTTAATATAAATAATGCTTTAAGTTTTAAATTACCCTAAATGACCTTCATTGGACATAGAACATAATCATAACCATTAAAATATCCAAAAAACAATCTAAAATAAAAGCCAATAGGCAATTTCAACAAATCCTCATAAATAAGTTATGGTTGTGACCGTTTATATTGCAGTTTCAATAATTTATTGAAACACAAAATACTACGCTGCGAGCATCCTACCTGGCTTATGAGTGACAACTCACAAGAGCTTATTGAAAGAATGACTTGATCGAGAGTACATAAAAGTTAAATAAGCTTTTGTTTCTATTACATTAATATTTCTCCAATACTGTTAAACTCAAAATATTGTTCACATAATCGTTTTTATCTACCAATAAGCAACTGGTTGTTCTGCAGGGATTAAATTCCCACGCATCAGAACTCCTCATCATTGTTTATTGGCCTATACACATCTAGACAGCATGACAATGAAATATTTGAAGTTTTAATATTATCCCAAAAAATGTTGAAATAGTTTGCTTCCGAAACTTTTATGACAGAGTAACTTCAATATTTTCCTTCCTTGCTGGAAAGGCATGGGATAAATGAGGGAGATCTTTAATCTCTAGCAAAAAGTGTTTTCTATTTCAGAGGTCTAGTGACAAGGATATGTTCAATCAGGACTCAGATTACCAAACATTTAACAGAAAGATATAACAACAATAAATAGTTAACAAGACTATTGCCAATAAGCAATAAAAGTCCCAAACTCCAGCATTTTCAGATTATTTTTTTATATATATATTTGTTGCCATAGCAACCAGAATTCTTGACGTAGGAACAAAATGAAATGACGTGCATAATCTCCATATTGCCATCTGTTTCAAGTTTCATGAAAAGATATGAAGAACTTTTAAAGTTATCACAGGATCCAGAAAAGTGTGACAGACTGACAGACAGACTAACACACAGAGTGCAAACTATAAGTCCCCTCCGGTTTCACAGGAAGGTGACTAACAAGCACATTTGTTGAATTGATGTCCCCCACCAAATTAAAAAAAGTTTGTGACAGATTGACGGACATGTGGAAGGACAGACTGATTAACACTTCCAAAATTTTAGCCCTCCACCTTTGGCGGGGGATTAAAAACAAAAAAACAACAACTTTTATATTCCTACCATTGATCTGGGTGTAGTTCCGTACATATCATATCCATGGGAGCCCAGGGTCATCATGGTGCTGCGTGGGCTCATGACTGCAGTTCCAGGTAGGTCCAGGGTGGGGGTCATGGTCATCTGAGCCTGTGTGGGAATCAGCAAGTGTGAGCTTACAAAGTGGGGAAAATGTGGGCAAAACAACGTGGGACAAATGTTGGTGAAATGTTGGTGAAATGTTGGTGAAATGTGGGAGATCAAAAATCTGTGTCAAAGTTCAAGAAGAGTTTTCTTATTTCAAGGTCTGATGAAAAGAATTTGTTCAATCAGGTACCTGTTGGTAAAAATTTAAACTGTTTTTTTAATCCCATTTGATAAAATTTTACCAAAAAGTTCTCTTTCTAAACCTGCATAAACTGTGGCATGAAGGCTCAAACCTGTTGAAATGATTACCCGGTAATACTTTACAGTAACAAAATAAACAAGATAATATTATCTATGTTTGCTCGAAAATTGTCGATTTATATTTTTAATTATAACTTCATGAACAAAATTGGCTTTTACTAAAAAATTCCTTTTTAGCTTCCGTAGACCAAATATAATTCTCTCAAATGACAGCATTAAATGTTGAGTACTGCTAGATCAAAAACATCCTTTATAATTCTCTTCTCAAGTCCAACGAATCAATGTGGAAATAGTGTACTCTTATGAATAGGCCTGCCTTTTTCACATGGTTCATGCCAAGCAAAGAAACTTATGTTAATGTAAACACTTTGTAGATTCATTAAATACTCTTTAAGTCATTCAATGATGTGATGGCTTAGTTTAAATGACCAACAAAACTATGATTCTTACAAAATCCAATTGAGATCACAAAGAGTTACAAGATATTTAATACTCTGAAACCAATATTATTTGTTAAACACATATTTTCATGGATTGTCTTGGATAAACTCAACCAGGAATTTTCAAATGTTCAACAAACATTTATGTCTATAGTCTTTTGTAAGACAAGAAAATTTAATAATTTAAGATCCAACTCATAATGCCAATTGTACATATCCAGAAAATATCATTTCAATGAAATAAAACGAATGAACAGTTCGACATGTTTATTCACACAGCATGGAATATGGTTAAGTTGGTGCCCCTGAATGTTATTTCAACAGTGTCTGTATGACGTTGGTATATAAAAAATCAAAACAAACAAAACACAAATCACATATATGTGATTTACATGTGACACACATGTTATTATATATCCCATTATATTAGACACAATTTGAATATCTATTTCACAAAGCTCCTTGAGGACAAGATTATACAATTCATAAAATAAAACACCTACATGTATAAAGTCTCTGGCTATTATACCTTTTTACCGATTTAGAAAATGTAATTAAACTAAAAACAATTCATGTTTGAAAGAGGTAAGAAGAAGGCACAAAGACATTTGTATTGGCTATTCCAACTGAATACCAGATTTCCTGTAGGAGCTTTCAAAATACTGACCCAAGGCCATAACTTGGTAAAGGAGCTTTGAGAATACTGACCCAAGGCCATTACTTGGTATCGGAGCTTTGAGAATACTGACCCAGGCCATTACTTGGAATAGGGGCTTTGAGAATACTGACACAAGGCCATTACTTGGTATAGGAGCTTTGAGAATACTGACCCAAGGCCAATACTTGGTATAGGAGCTTTGAGAATACTGACCCAAGGTCATTATTTGGTATAGAAGCTCTGAGAATACTGACCCAAGGCCATTTCTTGGCATAGGAGCTTTGAGAATACAGACCCAAGGCCATGTCTTGGTATAAAAGCTCTGAGAATACTGACCCAATGCCATTACTTGGTATAGAAGCTTTCAGAATACTGACCTAAGGCCATTACTTGGTATAGGAGCTTTGAGAATACTTACCCAAGGCCATTACTTGGTATAGGAGCTTTGAGAATACTGACCCAAGGCAATTACTTGGTATAGGAGCTTTGAGAATACTGACCCTAGGTCATTACTTGGTATAGGAGCTTTCAGAATACTGACCCAAGGCCGTTACTTGGTATAGGAGCTTTGAGAATACTGACCCAAGGCCATTACTTGATATAGAAGCTTTGAGAATACTGACCCAGGCCATTACTTGGTATAGAAGCTTTGAGAATACTGACCCAAGGCCATTACTTGGTATAGGAGCTTTGAGAATACTGACCCTAGGTCATTTCTTGGTATAGGAGCTATGAAAATACTGACCCAAGGCCATTACTTGGTAAAGAAGCTTTGAGAATACTGACCCAGGCAATTACTTGGTAACAGAGCTTTGAGAATACAGACCCAAGGCCACTACTTGGTAACAGAGCTTTGAGAATACTTACCCAAGGCCATTACTTGGTATAGTGGCTTTGAGAATACTGACCCAAGGAAGTTACTTGGTATAGGAGTGTTTTAGAATACTGACCCAAGGCCATTACTTGGTATAGGAGCTTTCAGAATACTGACCCAAGGCCTCTACTTAGTAAAGGAGCTTTCAGAATACTGACCCGAGGCCATTACTTGGTACAGGAGCTTTCAGAATACTGACCCAAGGCCTCTACTTGGTAAAGGATTTTCAGAATACTGACCCAAAGCCATTACTTTGTATAGGAGCTTTAAGAATACTGACTCAAGGCCATTACTTGGTATAGAAGCTTTGTGAATACTAACACAAAGCCATAACTTGGTATAGGAGCTTTCAGAATACTGACCCATGACCATTACTTGGTATAGGAGCTTTGAGAATACTGACCCAAGGACTTTACTTGGTAATGGAGCTTTCAGAATACTGACCCAAGGCCATAACTTGGTAAAGGAGCTTTGAGAATACTGACCCAAGGCCATTACTTGGTATCGGAGCTTTGAGAATACTGACCCAAGGCCATTACTTGGTATAGGAGCTTTGAGAATACTGACCCAAGGACGTAACTTGGTATTGGAGCTTTGAGAATACTGACCAAAGAACATTACTTGATATAGGAGCTTTGAGAATACTGACCCAATGCCATTACTTGGTATAGGAGCTTTGAGAACACTGACCCAAGGCCATAACTTGGTATAGGAGCTTTGAGAATACTGACCCAAGGCCATTACTTGGTATAGAAGCTTTAAGAATACTGACCCAATGACGTTACTTGGTATAGGAGCTTTGAGAATACTGACCCAAGGCCATGTCTTGGTATTGGAGCTTTCAGAATAATGACCCAAGGACGTTACTTGGCATTGGAGCTTTGAGAATACTGACCCAAGGCTATTACTTGGTATAGGAGCTTTCAGAATACTGACCCAAGGCCATTACTTGGTATAGGAGCTTTCAGAATACTGACCCAAGGCCATTACTTGGTATAGGAGCTTTGAGAATACTGACCCAAGGATGTTACTTGGTATCAGAGCTTTGAGAATACTGACCCAAGGCCATTACTTGGTATAGGAGCTTTCAGAAGACTGACCCAAGGCCATTACTTGGTATAGGAGCTTTGAGAATAGTGACCCAAGGCATTACTTGGTATAGGAGCTTTGAGAATACTGACCTTAGGCCATTACTTGGTATAGGAGCTTTGAGAATACTGACTCAAGGCCATTACTTCGTATAGGAGCTTTGAGAATACTGACCCAAGGACGTTACTTGGTATAAGAGCTTTCAGAATACTGACCCAAGGCCATTACTTGGTATAGGAGCTTTGAGAATACTGACCCAAGGATGTTACTTGGTATAGAAGCTTTGAGAATATTGACCCAAGGATGTTCTTGGTATAAGAGCTTTGAGAATACTGACCCAAGGCCATTACTTGGTATCGGAGCTTTGAAAATACTGACCCAAGGACGTTACTTGGTATAGGAGCTTTCAGAATACTGACCCAAGGCCATTTCTTGGTATCGGAGCTTTAAGAATACTGACCCAAGGCAATTACTTGGTATAGGAGCTTTCAGAATACTGACCCTAGGTCATTACACAATGCCATTACTTGGTATAGGAGCTTTGAGAATACTGACCCAAGGCCATTACTAGGTAAAGGAGCTTTGAGAATACTTACCCAAGGACATTACTTGGTATAGGAGCTTTAAGAATACTGACCCAAGGCCATTACTTAGTATTTGAATGTTAACAACTTTCCAAAATTAAATAAATAACAAAAATACCGGTACTGTTAAAACAAGTGAGAAAACAAGTACTGACCCAATGCCATTACTTAGTAAAGAAGCTTTGTGAATACTGACACAAGGCCATTACTTGGTATAGGAGCTTTCAGAATACTGACTCAAGGCCATTACTTGGTATAGGAGCTTTGAGAATACTGACCCAAGGACGTTACTTGGTATAGGAGCTTTCAGAATACTGACCCAAGGCCATTTCTTGGTATCGGAGCTTTAAGAATACTGACCCAAGGCCATTACTTGGTATAGGAGCTTTGAGAATACTGACCCAAGGATGTTACTTGGTAAAGAAGCTTTGAGAATACTGACCCAAGGCCATTACTTGGTATAGGAGCTTTGAGAATACTGACCCAAGGCCATTACTTGGTATGGGAGCTTTCAGAATACAAACCCTAGGTCATTACACAATGCCATTACTTGGTATAGGACCTTTGAGAATACTGACCCAAGGCCATTACTTGGTATAGGATTTTGAGAATACTGACCCAAGGACGTTACTTGGTATAGGAGCTTTGAGAATACTGACCCAAGGCCATTACTTAGTATTTGAATGTTAACAACTTTCCAAAATTAAATAAATAACAAAAATACCGGTACTGTTAAAATAAGTGAGAGAAACAAGTAACAACAAAACAACAACAACTTTGTGAGCAAAGACACATTAATATCGTTAACATAATTACCATGGTCATATGATGTTGCATATGCATCATCTGAAGTTGTATCCATATATATATATATAAATATTGCTGATTTTGATATCAAACACAAGCATAAATGCAATTGTAACAAGCAAATGTTTTGAATTGATACCCCTCGCAATTTTTTTAATGGATGGGTGCAGTACTTAAAGAAACAAAGGGCAATAATTCTTATATAAGTAAGTGTAGGGTTATGGTTCTTGTGCATGGCACTTCTCCTCATTGATATCTATACATGTATTAAGTTTCATGTTGAAATCTTCTGTAGTATCTCAGGTAAAGCCCTGAAAAAATGCATCATTCAAAAACAACAAACGGCAATAACTCTTATATAAGAAAGTGTAGGGTTATGGATCTTGTGCATGGAATTTCTTCTCATTGATATCAATACATCCATGAAATTTCAAATTTTTAAAATCCTGTATTGTATCCGAGATATAGCCCTGAAAAGTTACATCTTTCAAAAACAACAATGGGCAATAACTCTTATTTCAGAAAGTGTAGCATAATAGTTTTGTGCATGGCTCTGCTCCTCATTAATATCTATACACCCTTAAAGTTTCATGATGATATCTTATATATTTACTGAGATATAGCCCTGAAAAGATTTTTGACAGACTGACTGACAAACTGACGGACAATGCCAATTCTATATTCATCCCTCTTTGGTTAAAAGGATAAAAATTATTGTATTCAAGATGACGTAAACCTTGTATATATATATTTACTTTATAAATGATAATTTTATTGTGTGTTGGAGATGAATTTTTGAAAGTTAGGTATTCAATTCAAAATTTGAAAATGAAGGCATAAAAGCATTTGGTTCCTGACCATACAAGCAAACGTTTTCAATTATCTACCATGCAAATACACAAGTCCTCAAGTAGATATAAAGACATGGAAAACTAACAGTGATAAGGCAATGTCAAGTAGCCAAAATCACATTGCCAAGTTAAATGACCAACTGAACTTCACATGACTTTGAACTTCACATATCAAAAGTCAAAGTCACTGGACCAAGTAGCATTGTAAAGTCAAAAGGCCCAATCAGCTGGCAAATACACATGATCAAGTCAAGTTGAAAAGTCACATATTTATGGTAAAAGTAAATGTCCCACAGCTAAATCACAAAGCAAATGCAAATGGTCAAATCACCAAGCCAAGTCACATAGCCCATTCACCTGGCTATGATTGCCTGGTTGAAACTCCTGCGTAACACCACAATTTGCTATAACCAACAAACTTAGATCACCTTTCTTATATTCATGGCTCAGACATGTTTGAAATAAGGAAAATCACATGGCTATGACAACCTGGCTTAAACAACCTCAATTATATCCCATGGCTAAGACAATATGTTTGAGATAAGTCTAAATCACTTCATCCCACTGAGTACTTACCGTGACCTTGTTGAGCGTCTTCATGACCTTGTCAAAGCGCTGCGCAGTGTGGATGTCAAACTCCTCCTTGGACAAGACACCCTTGCTGGCTAACTCTTCAGCTAGCTTGGGTGTGCTGAATAGAAAGTATTTGGTGTCACAATATACCTTACAATTGTGTTTGTCTGTTTTATATTTATTTATATGCTAACGCAGTGTAATTGTTAACAGGGATTCACTTAAATTTTTTCCCGTTATCAGAAAGTCCAGGGAAAGCATGTTTTTTACATGCTGCGTTTGACGCAATAAAACATTTCTGTGTACATGTATCGTATTGCATTCAATCTAAATTTAAATTCGCTCGTCCAATGAAAGCTGTGTCCCATTATGCACTGTACTATTTTTCTGAAAAATGGCGTAGGCATATGGATTTGTTTATGAAATTCGGAAACATATTTCTCGTCATAATGTTTAAGGTTATTTTTTCGTAAGTGATGTTGTAATTATATTGGATTATCGGATAAATGTGCACATAAGAAAAGCGGTATGTACTGTATACTGTTATAGTTCGATTCGGTTTATATGCATGTATTTGCGGATGACAACACAGCATGACAATACACAGAACCTATTTTATAGGCTATACTATACCTGTATTTATAGCCCCCTTAAATAAATAAGCTCAAAACTTATAACGCTGTCCGTTTATAACGCTGTTGCGTGGCTTGGATCCCGTCATCCGCGTTATATTGGAGTTACAGTGTATTTCTGTAAATTTATAGTGGTCAGCTTACCAACTCACACGTTTCAGTACTAAGAGCACATTCTCATTCCGATAACTGACAAGTGCTTTTCTTAAATTAGAGGTGAGGAGAGAATGGTCATAGAATTAATCAAATTACAAATCCTCACACAAAGTAAGTATCTGGTAAGGCTAAGAATTAAGCAAGCTGTCCTTGGATTTGTTGTCAAGTGCTATACCTACCGATCTACCTAGCATGGTTAAAAAACAAATTTCCTTGAATTTCTCAACTTCAGGTTGTGCATGTATTTGTTTTTTCTTAATTTTCTATTTAATAAATCCAGAATCATACTACAATAATCTATGTGAATTTCATGAAGTTGCTTTCATAATTTTGTAACTTTTCTTAATCGTATAAAATATGAAACATCAAATAGTTTAACAAAGAAATAAACAACACATTTATCACTGTCGCAAACTTTTGGAAGCATAATGCTTCAACCGTACAAATGGTGCTTACCCCAGTGTTGCCTCTTCCGCTGGGGAAGGGGAGATAACTCTTGGGGACAATCCCGCCTCATACTGGGCAACTGAAATATACAGAGGGGGAAAATAAGCAGCACTCTGAGAAAGAGGACTTAATACATGTGTGTAAAGTGTTGTCCTTGATTAGTCTGTGCAGTCCACTCAGGCTAATCAGGGACGACACTTTCCACTATAAAGAAAAATTGATTTAAAGGAAGCCTTTTGTAAACAAATTTAAAGTCTCGGCGGAAAGTGTTGTCTCAGATTAGCCTGTTCGTAATGCAAAGGCTAATCTGGGATGACACTTTAGGCACATGCATTAAGCCAGGCTAATCTGGGATGACACTTTAGGCACATGCATTAAGCCAGGCTAATCTGGGATGACACTTTAGGCACATGCATTAAGCCAGGCTAATCTAGGATGACACTTTAGGCCCATGCATTAAGCCAGGCTAATCTGGGATGACACTTAAGGCACATGCATTAAGCCAGGCTAATCTAGGATGACACTTTAGGCACATGCATTAAGCCAGGCTAATCTGGGATGACACTTTAGGCACATGCATTAAGCCAGGCTAATCTGGGATGACACTTTAGGCACATGCATTAAGCCAGGCTAATCTGGGATGACACTTTAGGCACATGCATTAAGCCAGGCTAATCTAGGATGACACTTTAGGCACATGCATTAAGCCAGGCTAATCTGGGATGACACTTAAGGCACATGCATTAAGCCAGGCTAATCTAGGATGACACTTTAGGCACATGCATTAAGCCAGGCTAATCTGGGATGACACTTTAGGCACATGCATTAAGCCAGGCTAATCTGGGATGACACTTTAGGCACATGCATTAAGCCAGGCTAATCTGGGATGACACTTTAGGCACATGCATTAAGCCAGGCTAATCTGGGATGACACTTTAGGCACATGCATTAAGCCCCATTTTCCCATTATACAGGTCATACAAATGTTGGAAATGCTTTTCCTAAATTTTGATTTTGAACCAAAGATTGCTTAAATTGTCACGTTTTAGCATTTTTAACAATATATATATATATATATATATATATATATATATATATATATATATATATATATATATATATATATATATATAGAGGATATTTGTTGGATTCGGTGGAATATCGAATTTATTTCACGAGTGATCATAGAAAACAATATTTTCACGAGTGGCGAAGCCACGAGTGAAAATATATATTTTCTATGATTACGAGTGAAATAAAATCGATATTCCATCGAATCCAACAAATTTTCTTTTTATTTTATGCTTTTTTGACCGTTTATTTACATTGTAAATGAGTTTAACTGGATAATTTCGCTGGATTAATGACGTCATTTCGTCGAAAAAATGACGTCATTTCACAGTAAAACAGTGAAAAATATCGATATTTGTCACTGTTATTTTTCACTGTTTAAAACAGTGGAATACCAATTTTATTTCACTGATATTTCTCTATAAACCACCGGAAAGCATTAAATAATATATATATATATATATATATATATATATATATATATATATATATATATATATATATATATATATATATATATATATATATATATATACATATATATATATATATATATATATTAGCAAAAGGATATTTGGACTACATCGATTATCAATTTTAATGTAATGGTTCTTAAAGAAGTTAAAATGTATATGATCTGTTACATTTACAGTAATCATTCAGGAACCACATACAAGCTGTTACACTGAGAATCATACAGTTATCAATATTTTTCAATGTTTGTTGAAACAGCTTAAATCACTGGAAACCATTGGAAAGTATATATTAAGAACATAAAAGCTGTGTCATGCAAAAATGGGGATTATGCTACACTTCAACACCGTTATTTTGAACGCCGATAATCCAAAGTCACCGTTATTTCAAAGTATTTTTCGGGTCCCAATTTTGGTCCTTCTTTGATTAATGTACAAATTCATTAACCCGAAGAAATAGTTAATTCGAAGTGATTCTGTCGGTCCCAACACTATAATTCACACCTTATTATCATTCTTTTAACCGAAACTTCAAAACACTGAGCGCAAGTTCACACCTTTGTCGTCTGCGCGTGGCCGGTCAAAAGCCGATAATTACATATTTGTCGTCTGCGCGTAACGTGTTAATTTTGTAATGTCGTCAAAACGACGACGACGAGGCTAACAACACAAGAACGAACATGATATTCAATCAACGTGTGACCACATGCATCAACGACGTCAGGCAGTTCTGCGAGCAAAACACAGGCGGAAGCGAGTTCTTCAATGTCCATGACAAATGGGAGAAATATGTTACACGCGTCCAGTTTAGTGCTGCTAACGCCGGTGTTCAGAGAGACATCGCGTCTTGTTTAAAAAATGTTAATTCATTTCCGAAAATGTATTCATATGAATTTACATGTATGTTTATTTGTGCTATTCGTTATATTTTATATGTTCTGATAATTTGTGCTATTCATTATATTGTATATGTTCTGTAATAAGAGAAAAATAAAAAGAAGAAAAAGAATCGTTTTATTCCTCCATTTGTTACAAGTAGAAATCTATTGCTATCTGACTGGTTTACGTGTTTAAGTAAAACAATTATTAATAGTAGCATGTAACCGAACAATGCGGATTCAACGTTTTATTTTACAAAATCAAAGAAGTCTTTTGTCAAATGTTTATTTCGAATTATCGTTAATCCGAAGCTTTTTTAATGGTCCCGACGACTTCGAAATAACAGTGTTGAAGTATATGTAGCTACAGAACATGGCCGAACATGACAAAAAGACCCATTTTTGCATGATGCTGATAATTTATCACCTAAAATATACTTCTAAGAGAAACTTTGAAACCTTCCAAATAATACTGATGAGCTTAACCCTTTCCCCAATTAGAAGAAAATTAAAAATGGCTTTGCAAACAGCATAAAACCAGAACAGCCTGTGAATAACTCACAGTCTGTTCAGGTTTTATGCTGTTTGCTGCTAATCAGTATCTAAGGTTTGGAGATGAAGCCTTAACAACTTGAATCTAGTAAAAAAGGTCTTAAATTAAATATAACTTTCTAAGGGACTACAAAAGGTGTAAAAATACGTTTCTAAGTGGTATAGGGTTAATAACTAAATACATTTTATAAACGCCACATGTTTTATAATATTTGCCCAGACATTGACACTGCATACAAAACACATACCGCCCACATCGTAGCTGTATACGAGTACAGGGTGGTTTTCTCCCAGGGAGCAGAAGGCCACCATGTGATCTCTCGGGTGATAATGCACGTCCGTGACAGGGTTCTGGAAGTTAAGCTCTGAATACATGATCACCTGATCACCTGCAGAAAGAAATCAAACAGATTGAGAGCAAATCATAGGGTATTTTGTTGCAGATTCTAGGTTACCGAATACATCATTAAATGCAAGAGTACAAATAGGCCTAGCTAACAAATTCTTTATTTAAAACAAGATGCTGTGTTCAATAAACCCTGATGCCATTGGTGGAAGCCTATTCAGTATGGATTCACTCTCCCATTTTAATAAGTCTTAGTCCAAATTTCAGTAAATATAAAGGCAACAATGAGGTCAGATGAAGTGAGAGTGCTGAGTGCTGGATGAAAGTATCAATCAATGGTTTTTAGTAAGTATTAGTGATGCTAATCAAATGGTCAATTTGGGTGTACCAAGACCTTCTAAATTAGTGTAAGCACAGGACATGGTCAAAGTCTGGGTCAAATGAGGTCAGGGGATGTGGATGCATTAACAATGTTCAAAGATCTCATCCATGCAAGTATTAAAGCTTTGCTGGAGGCATAAATGAAGTAAGACATGTTGTATCATTTTGATGAAGAGGGAAATATCAAAGACAAAATGAGGTCAGGAATACATGAATGTGTTAATAGTGTTCATAGATAACATCAATTTATGTATCAAAGCTTTGTAGCATGCAGCATTTAGGTTCTACAACACACTAGATTTAGGGATAACGTTGTACGGAGACGAAAGAACTGACAGGCAATCACTATAATCTCCTTGGCAACAGTAGATGTATGGGTCATAAAAAAAAGCTGATAATATTAGAGACTTTATAGCCGCCCAATACACATAGGGCAAGGTCTGACAGTCATTTAACTAGGCTCAATACAACATAAAAGCAGTTTTCAAATAAAATGTTTCAATCTACTAGCCAGACCTAAAATGCGATCATAAAAATCTGATGAAGGTTCTACAAATCAGACATTGTTTTACTGAATGTATATAAGTCCACCTTCATTTATATAGCCTGCCCTCTCCATCCAGCTGTAAGCAATAAGACAAAACAAGGGGGACTACTCTGTACCTGTGTCTGTGTTCCAGGCATAGGCGAAGTTATCCTCGCTGCCTGAGAAAACGAAGGATCCGCATGGAGAAACTGTACTGCGTATCTGCTCTCGAAAGTTCAATGCACCTATGTATTTCTGCATCACTCGCTCACTGAAGTTAGGAACAAAAATGCTTGCATTTACTTTTGCAAAGTCTGAATTACCTGATTTGTGAAGTTTTGCTTATAATATCTGAAAGTTGAATACATCAGTGCATAACATCCTTGGCGTTACCAAATTGTACCGTTTATAGCCGAGGTTTAACTTCAGTAGTTTTTCAATAAGAGTTTAAATGCCAGAAACATATTAAGGAAAAAATCAAATTCATTCAATTTATTTCCCCTCCAAATAATTACTGGGTGCAAAACTAAAAGAAAAGGTTATTTAATGGTTTTGATTTTTCTCACTTATATGTACCTGTGATATTTTGCAGCAGACAACAAAATGAAGATAAAATGAAAGTAGAATCTGCTGAATGAAGAATGAATCAATTAACATAAAGAATGACATAGAAAAACAAAGAGCAATAAAGTGTACGGTTATGAATCTTGTGCATGGCACTGCCACTCATAAATATCCATACACCCATGAAGTTTCCTGATAAAATCTTTATAGTATCTATGATGATGCTCTGAAAAGTTACAGCATACAAAAAGGAAAAAAGAGCAATTACTCTTTATAAGGGAGGCGTAGTGTTTTGGATCTTGTGCTTAGCAGTTCTTCAAATTAATATATATACACCCATGAAGTTTCATGTTGAAATCTTTCTTTACAAATGGACAGAGGGACAGACAGACAGAAGGACAGACAGGACAGAAAATGACTGACAACTCCAAAACTATATCCCTTAACTTTGGTGGGGAATATAAATTAGATAGATCTTTATTATGCAAGGTACAAACATGTCAGCGCTAGACAAGCCTTGCACTCGTCTGTTCCAATGCCTCCCACAATAAAACTTCTTTATCCAACAACCATATCCAGGATATTTGTTGGATCTGGTTGAATATCGATTTTATTCACGAGTGATCATAGAAAATATATTTTAATTCACAAGTGAATTAAAATCAATATTCCACCAAATCCAACATATTTTCTTGTTATTTAATGCTTACAAATGATTATTTTTGTATTTTGCCATCCCGGACAATATAATTCCATGTTGGGCACCCCCATGTAATTTAAAAGAAAGCTAATCGGTATATTTCTATCAATGCGGAGTAGTCTCCCTTGGTAAAAATTGCCTTTAATTGGGGGTCACAATGGGAAAACCAAAGATGTCTAAATATAGTTCCGTTTAAACAATGAAAATTATGGATAATTTTCACTGTTATTTTTCACTGTTTGAAACAGTAAAATATCAGTTTTAATTCACTGATATTTCTCTATAAACCATCGGAAAGCATAAAATAAATAATATTATATATAAAATAAGAAGCAACAACCAATGAATCACGCAGAATATCAACCTCTCATCTCACCAATATTTCAGTTCTCAAAAAGTAATTAAGTTTCCTTGAATAGACAGCTTACATTCTTAGGTCAAACATTCTGATGACATTGTCTCGACAGTGCACCAGCAACCTTCGCTCGCGTGGGTGAAGCGTTATGAAGTTTATCACTGTACCCTGAAAACAATTTGTACATGATCTGAATCATTTAATAATTACATGAACTTAATTTAAAGAAAAAGGTTCAACAATTTACCTTTAATTGAATCTCTGTCACAAAGGTGACTAATTGTACAGCTTTGTAAGTTATGATCAAAGGCAAATAATTCAGGAATGTGTGCATCATTAGGCACATGCACACTTCATGTTAACAAAAAGTTTTAAGTTTGAATTCAATTGGTTGAGAAATGTGGAAGTGAATCATTCCACGAACTTAAGATTATATGCAGAATGACCTACCAGCCAATTAACAGAGTGACTCCAAAATACACACTCTAAAAATTTGTTTTCAAGGCAATAAAGTAAAAGCAGATTTTCTTACCTTGATATCAGGATCCTCAATTGTCTTAAACTTGGTCCAATCTCTAGCTACACCTGAACATAAAAAGATGATTATTCAATCCACTACCTGTCCAAAAATTTAATATCTCGGCTTTAATCTTACTTTTTTTAATCATAACATCATTTGATTCTGTGAAAAAAAGTGGATACGAGCCTATCTGAAAATACACTTTTGCATGAAGTGTTTTTCCACAATGAAATGAGTCATGAATGAGCTTAACAGTTCATGAGAAAATGTTTCATAGATATATATAAACAAATAATTGATGACAGTGAGCACTAAATGCTCATACTGAAAACAGTGGAAAAAACATGTGAAACAATATTTTGAAAGTGTATTACTTATATAAAAAATACACTTGCATTTGTATGATGTCTAGCAAATAAATGCCTCTGGAAAAATGCTATACCTCTTATTAGGTTCACTAAAACTGTTTTAAATAGAACTTTTACATTCAAGCGGATGAAATCATCTGAAACGAGATTAAATTACAGCCATGATAACATTATTATTATAATACAGTAAACACTCTTGCACACCACATTGAAGAGTGATTTTTAAGAGACTCGGTCTAACCAATGTTTCAAAAGACTATGATTAAAACAGCCAAAATATGATCAAGACAAACCAACTAAGATTAAGACAAACCAACTATGATTCGGACAAATCAGCTATGATTAGGACAAACCAACTATGATTAACACATACCAACTATGATTAGGACTAACCAACTATGATAAGGACTAACCAACTATGATAATGACTAACCAACTATGATTAAGACTAACCAACTATAATTAAGACAAACCAACTATGAATAAGACAAACCAACTATGATTAAGACAAACCATTTATGATTAAGACAAACCAACTATGATTAAGACAAAACTACAATGATTAAGACAAACCAACTTTGATCAATTCAAACCAGCTATGAGTAAGACAGCCCAACTATGATCAAGACAGACTTACCTTTTTTTGTTGGCTGTTCTGTGAAGAAAGAGTTCCAAATGATGATCACTCCCGTGCTGTCAGCACTGTACATCTTCTGTCCGTCCTCAGAGAAACAGATCGAGTTCACCAGGCCTGGATGATCATCCAGCTCCTGCCGCAACTGAAGGTTAAACCGGTCACGATAGTTAATGTGAGTCTCACTCTCGGAAAACACGGCTTTATGCATGAGCCTAAAGTGATGTCCCAGATTAGCCTGTGCAGTCTGCAGGGCTTTATGCATGAGCCTAAAGTGATGTCCCAGATTAGCCTGTGCAGTCTGCAGGGCTTTATGCATGAGCCTAAAGTGATGTCCCAGATTAGCCTGTGCAGTCTGCAGGGCTTTATGCATGAGCCTAAAGTGATGTCCCAGATTAGCCTGTGCAGTCTGCAGGGCTTTATGCATGAGCCTAAAGTGATATCCCAGATTAGCCTGTGCAGTCTGCAGGGCTTTATGCATGAGCCTAAAGTGATGTCCCAGATTAGCCTGTGCAGTCTGCAGGGCTTTATGCATGAGCCTAAAGTGATGTCCCAGATTAGCCTGTGCAGTCTGCAGGGCTTTATGCATGAGCCTAAAGTGATGTCCCAGATTAGCCTGTGCAGTCTGCAGGGCTTTATGCATGAGCCTAAAGTGATGTCCCAGATTAGCCTGTGCAGTCTGCAGGGCTTTATGCATGAGCCTAAAGTGATGTCCCAGATTAGCCTGTGCAGTCTGCAGGGCTTTATGCATGAGCCTAAAGTGATGTCCCAGATTAGCCTGTGCAGTCTGCAGGGCTTTATGCATGAGCCTAAAGTGATGTCCCAGATTAGCCTGTGCAGTCTGCAGGGCTTTATGCATGAGCCTAAAGTGATGTCCCAGATTAGCCTGTGCAGTCTGCAGGGCTTTATGCATGAGCCTAAAGTGATGTCCCAGATTAGCCTGTGCAGTCTGCAGGGCTTTATGCATGCGCAGAAAGTGATGTCACAGATTAGCCTGTGCAGTCTGCACAGGGGGCTTTATGCATGAGCCTAAAGTGATGTCCCAGATTAGCCTGTGCAGTCTGCACAGGCTATTAAGGGATGAAGCTTTCAACTTTTATGGGGTATTTTTTGTTAAAAGAAAGTTTCTTCGCAGCGTTAGAAAAAATGCAGTTTGGGCTGAAAGTGTCATCCCTGATTATTTTTTGCAGACTGCACAGGCTAACCTTGGAGGACACTTTACAAACATGCATTAGACATTGTTTTCACAGAACAAGTCTTATGTATCAAACGTGTCATGATAATTACAGATTTAAACTGCTCAATATAATTATTCAGTAAAAGCACTCAAGATAAGAAACCAGTCACAGTAATGAATTTGCAGTTATTTTTACTACTTATATTGGCTTTCATTACATAAAACGGGTTGGATGATGCAGACAAAAAAGTGGGCTAAAAGAAGAAAATTTAGAGCACATAGTGAAGAAAATAAAAAAGGAGCATAAGGGACTTTCTCAAAAGTATTAAGATGGATTGAATAAAAGAAACAATTAAAACATTTTACACAAGAAAATTAAAAAAATATCTCACAGGCAAAAGGGAGAGCTACAAACATATTTTAACTATTTGCTCTTTACAAAAAGTTACTACAAATCCTTGCTTAAATCTGGTCTGTAAAGGAAATCTCATAATAACAACCCACAAAAAGAACACTAAACAAGGGCTGTTTGTAAAACATGCATGCCCCCCATATGGGCTGTCCGTTGTAGTGGCAGCCATTGTGTGAATACGTTTTTTGTCACTGTGACCTTGACCTTTGACCTAGTGACCTGAAAATCAATAGGGGTCATCTGCCAGTCATGATCAATGTACCTACGAAGTTTCATGATCCTAGGCCTAATAATTATTGATTTATCATCAGGAAACCATTTTACTATTTAGAGTCACTGTGACCTTGACCTTTGACCTATTGACCTGAAAATCAATATGGGTCATCTGCCAGTCATGATCAATGTACCTATTAAGTTTCATGATCCTAGGCGTAAGCATTCTTGAGTTATCATCCGGAAACCATTTTACTATTTTGAGTCACTGTGACCTTGACCTTTGACCTAGTGACCTGAAAATCAATAGGGGTCATCTGCCAGTCATGATCAATGTACCTATGAAGTTTCATGATCCTAGGCCTAAGCGTTCTTGAGTTATCATTCGGAAACCATCTGGTGGACGGACGGACCGACGTGCAAAACAATATACCCCCTCTTCATCCAAGGGGGGGGCATAAAAAGCAAACTTACACGAAACGTATCGCCCTCCTCCTCAACATCCCATACTCTGATGACCTGATCAAAACACCCGGTGACAGCGATATTGTCGACCCTGGGGTGAAACTGGGAGCAGTAGACGAACGATGGGTGGGGTAATAACTTCTGCTGCTGCTCACCAAACTCTTCCACGTTCCATATCCTGCAGTGACATTGCAAGTATCATTAGTATGTACAACAGCAAAAGCATCTTTGGCCATTGTATTTTATATAATATTAATTTGCCCTGCACAGGTAAAAAATCAGAAAATGTATACAGCTGAAGAATTGCTTTTCATTAAAGTTTTGTGATTGTATACTAAAGAAATAATATTTTTCTATCATGGTTTGTTGTCGAATAACCCACAGAAACGAGTATAGATGCGAAGGAATTAAATCACGAGTGCGAAGCACGAGTGCTTTGATAACACGAATCTATAGTCCTTACTGTTGGTTATTCGACAACAAACCATCATAGAAAAATATTATTTCGATTCTAACACGATTCTGATTGATTTGGTTCAAGCTTTTGGACGTGAACTATATTTTTAAATACTCCGCCCTTCTTAGTATAAAGTTCACTATTGAGTGACGTCATTGAATTGTACAAACATATGACGTCGCTTTCATTCATAAATATTTTGCAAATGACGTCACTTTTATTGAGAACAACAATCGTAGAAACTAAATAATGTCACGTCTATTGCTGCTACTGAAAAGCTGAGATGCTATAAATATTTTCTACATGACGTATTTGAACAAATAACATTTTTTGCAGGCGTGGTTATGCCACTTATCACCAAATATACAATTTGTTGTTTCATTACATTCATATGCATGCTACATTTATTACATTTCTTTTAAATCGGGTTTTAGCACGTTCATTTTACTGCAATATTTTCTTTATTTATTCGGAACTATTTTTCGAAACATTAAGCTCCGCCCATAATTTATTGCAGAATAACCCACACTTGATTTTCTTCTTTGTCTATAGAAAACAAGTCGCGTGCCGTGTTAGAATGTTGATTTATAAATAGAAGTATATGTTTATTCCTTTATTTTCTAAAACAAACCGGTGTGTAAATTTTAGGGTTATTACGTTTCTTGCAATATTTTGATGAAAATATAAACAATAGAACAATATTTCTTTAAGTATTATATTTTGAAAGGAGTGATTGAATATGACAAAACTAAACATGTGAATTTTTATTAATAGCACTTGTTTTTGAATCTCGGGTCACGTATTTCAATAGCACTAATAAACACCTAATGTCTCACAATAATAATACATGAGGGCAGAAACAATACTTAATTCAATATTCCAAAAATAGTTCTCCAAAACTCACTATTTCCAAGCAGTAACAACCATAACTATACAATATCCTTATAAATACCTCGCAGTTCCATCTGACGAAGCTGTGAGCAACTGCTTGTCTGTCTTTGACCAGCTCATGTCATACACAATACCGAAATGTCCACTGAACTTCCCTCTTAGGCGCCCAGAGGGCATCTGTGAATTTATCCAAAAGAAACAGATTAATTGATTGTGGCAACCATTGAAATATGGAGGTGATTAAACAGGAAATACCTCATAAATAAACAAGGAGATCATAAATTTAAAGAGATAGTCTTTGCGTTGTGGATATGGTTTCAACCTAGAAATCCTAAGGTACTGATTCAATACCCAATCTGGGAGCCGTCTCTTAAGACAACAACTACTGGTTCTACCCAGGTATCCATATCAATAAGCCTTAAGTTAACAATAAAATCAAGCTAAAGTCAATAGGTTAAAATGAAATATTTATGTGCTTAGTAAAACAGGACCTCACACCATTTTGAGTCAGTCATGAGTTTATCACAGACAACCATGATACATAATATCTAGCAACAATAAACCCAACAAAACTTTGTGTAAGGTTAATCAGGTGTGTACACGTACCTCATAGACGAGAATGGGAAATCCTTCAGTTCCCTGGCAAGCACAGGCTAGACTCCGCCCGTCGTGTGAGAAGCGTACAATGTAGCAGCCTTTCTTGGCCGTAGGCAGTGAGTGGGACAGCTGATTGGGGATACGGCACAGCTGACCGGCCAAACGCGACCAGGAGGTCAGGTTCTTCTTTGGTACTTGTCTGGTGAGAAATTGGTTATTTTAAGCAACTATTACTATGGATTCATTTGATTTGTTGGCATGGATTGGTAAAACGGGGCTTATAAGTTGGTTGTTTAATACATGGATTTTTGTTTAGTCTGTATAAAACTTGGGACGAAAGAATGTTCTGATGTTGAAAAATTCATTTTGTGATTCAGCCTACCGAGGTTGATCAAAACAAATATAATGAATAATATTGGTTTCTAAAAATAACTTAGTCATGGTGAGCACTGTATAAGTAAAGTTTTTGTCTCTAACAGTGCAATCATTTGCCTCTCCAGTGTTAGCCAGTTTTGACTGAGACAGGCTCACTGCTGAACATTATAGCACAAAAGCATTAGAATATTAATGGTTCAATTATATTTTGCACTTGCCTGGCATCAAACTGATTTTTGTCAGCAAATGAGCAAAGTTGTTTTCTTAGCAACAGAGATATTTATTTACTGGCATATTAGGGAGAAAACAAGGAAATGAGAATTATATATCCTTTTTTTCATACATGCATACAAGACCCATTATATTCTATTAGCACTTGTATTTCGACACAAAAGTATACACAAGCAATCGATGTAGTTTATTCTTATAGCACATAAACGCATTATTACTTCATGATCCTTATCTTTAGAGATATTTTGTGTTTTAGTTGTGATCATCCCTTGACAACTAATTTTTTTAGCCCTAACAAATATTGATCTTTTTGTATTGATATAAAATTTAAAGATCATATTATAAATTTGTTTTGATACAGACCTCAACTTGACAGGTTTTAAACTGAACAAGAGCTGTCCCTAGACATTTCACTCAACTATTCTTCAGCTTTGACTGAGTAGAATAATGTACATTTGCTGTCAAACTCCTGATATATGACTATGAAGGCAAATGTTTGTGCAATGCCTGAAAACAACATCAAGTTATAACTCTTGTTTCTAAAATAAGGAGGTGGCTTAATCTATAGAAATGGATAAAACTATAGGAAAAAAGGAATGAAAACATGCATACTTTCTCCCAGTCCAGTTCACAGTCTTCTTAAGATCTTCATATGTCATTCTGCCGCGTTCCTGCAAAGAACAGTAGTACACTTGTGTTTGTAGACATTATATTGTCCAAAAAGCAAGAAGGTCCTATCAGCTGTTATTGCACAAAATTATGACTAACCTTACAATGGATTACAAATTAACATAATTTGTGACATTACACTTTTTACATTTTTTGAAAAAGCATAGTTTTTTTTTGCTCCAATATACATTAGTACATTAGGTCACAGCAAATTTATAAGATAATCTTCCTTTTTTCTGCACACAAAATTGCAAAATTAATCATTTGCAAAATTATTCAAAATTATTAACTTTTTTATTACATCTACATGGTCTTAATTATCCCACATACAAATTTTTTTTCTATTCATGTTGTTTAATTGACATGCTTTACGACTAAATTGTTAATAAGGAGTCCCAACCTGCAGCATTCAATAAACTGAATGAGCTTGGCAGAAATGTTCAACAAATATGTGCACAATAACTTGTATTATTTTGTTCCTTGCCTTTGTCTCTTAACTATATCGAAAATAGAAAAAAAATAATTTAATTTTTATTGCAAAGCCTCAGTCGAAAAGTTTTGAGGCTATTGTTAACTTATTCAATTCATTATTTTTGGTATCTTTCACATTCCCACCTTTAACTGATCATCTATTTTTGTAGCCACAAACTTTAGTGTTAAGTTAAACATATAATATATTTAGATCTTTTAAATGACAAAGCCCTGACTTTCAAATCAATTTAATGATGTTTTTCGATAGCTTGAGAAAACTACATAAGGTCAATTACCACAATTAAGATTTTCAAGTACAAAGTTTTCACGTACATATCTACGAAATAAGATTTTCTTGTAAATATGTATATTCTGGTCAGTATTGGATTAGTAGATAATACATGAGACATAAATACATATTTGTAATGGCATTTTACTAAAATCAATTAAATGAAAACTTGCTAAACAAGGAAATTCGTTGAATCGATATCCCCCGCCTTCTCGTCATTAATATTTATACACCTATGAAGTTTTATCTTGACATCTTATATAGTTTCTGAGATATAGCCCTCAAAATTTTGTGACAGACAGACGGACAGACTGATGAACTGACAAACGGACACACTAAAACTTTATCCCTCCACATTTTATTTGCAATTTTCAATCAGACATATAAAGATAGCACATCTTACATAAAAAGCATTCAATAACTTTGGAAATGTTTCACTTATGCCTCCAAAATACAAGTTTGTACACAGTCAAAACCACGATATTTTACGCTGAAAAAAAAGACAAACACAGCCATAATTCAGCCAAAACTGGTCAGAGTCAAAACTCCTTTCTTAACAAATATCTACACATTCCACAATCATTCCAAGGTGAAAGTTTAAGTGATTCTCCTAGTACTTAAAAATGAGTTAAAAACACAACAATTTTGGCACCATGATCTAAAGCACAAACACATACAAAAGGAATAATTTTTTACAAAACTTATCACAGCCTTAATTCCTTACAATCTTTACAATCATCTTCGCACTTATATAATTCAACTTTGAAAGTAACAAGGAATCAAAAACATAACCTTAAGGAAGTGAACAACCGACCAACAGCCAAAATTCTACCATAACTCAATAATACCCTGCATCTAGCAAAACATATGAAACTGTCAACAAATAAGTCTCTCCTTCTGGGCTGTTCTTTTTAACATAAACACTTTAATCACATACACAATACCATAACAACTTTAATTTGTTTATTCATGCAACATGTATATTGCATGGTTAATTGATGTCTAATGCAATATTAATTTAGGGCACAAATATTCAGAACCTTTCACCATGACAAGAACCCTGGTAAAGATAAACCAAGGAGCGTTGTAGCTCCTATATCTTTCCCTAGCCTCTTACCTCCTGCGTAGTGAACAGTTAAACCATAAAGCGTTGTAGCTCCCAGATCTTTCCCTAGCCTCTTACCTCCTGCGTAGCGAACAGATAAACCATGGAGCGTTGTAGCTCCTATATCTTTCCCTAGCCTCTTACCTCCCGCGTAGCGAACAGTTAAACCATAAAGCATTGTAGCTCCTATATCTTTCCCTAGCCCTTACCTCCTGCGTAGCGAACAGATAAACCATGGAGCGTTGTAGCTCCTATATCTTTCCCTAGCCTCTTACCTCCTGCGTAGCGAACAGTTAAACCATAAAGCGTTGTAGCTCCTATATCTTTCCCTAGCCTCTCACCTCCTGCTTAGCGAACAGATAAACCATGGAGCGTTGTAGCTCCTATATCTTTCCCTAGCCTCTTACCCTCTGCGTAGCGAACAGTTAAACCATGGAGCGTTGTAGCTCCTATATCTTTCCCTAGCCTTTTACCTCCTGGGTAGCGAACAGATAAACCATGGAGCGTTGTAGCTCCTATATCTTTCCCTAGCCTCTTACCTCCTGCGTAGCGAACAGATAAACCATGGAGCGTTGTAGCTCCTATATCTTTCCCTAGCCTCTTACCTCCTGGGTAGCGAACAGATAAACCATGGAGCCTTATAGCTCCCAGATCTTTCCCTAGCCTCTTACCTCCTGCGTAGCGAACAGATAAACCATGGAGCGTTGTAGCTCCCAGATCTTTCCCTAGCCACTTACCTCCTGCGTAGCGAACAGATAAACCATGGAGCGTTGTAGCTCCCAGATCTTTCCCTAGCCTCTTACCTCCTGCGTAGCGAACAGATAAACCATGGAGCGTTGTAGCTCCCAGATCTTTCCCTAGCCTCTTACCTCCTGCGTAGCGAACAGATAAACCATGGAGCGTTGTAGCTCCTATATCTTTCCCTAGCCTCTTACCTCCTGGGTAGCGAACAGTGACCTCTCTGCTGGCTCCACCTGGCTGGGTGGAGTGATGCCCTTGAGGGTGAGGTAGAGGGTGGAGGGGTAGGGCTTGCGTGGGCAGTTCTTCCACCACAGGAAGTGCTCCTCCTCGGTCTCGCCACGCCGACGCACGCTGCCCTCTGGCGGCTCAAACAGCTGCAGCCGAACCTTGGAGCCTGGAGGAGATAGAGTGGAACACATGTATATGAGCCTGGAGGAGATAGAGCAGAATACATGTATATGAGCCATGCCCTGGGAAAACAGGCTTAATGTGTTGTCCCAGATTAGCCCTTGCAGTGTGCACAGGCTATTCAGGGACTAATCTTTCGACTAAAATACATTTTCTTCACAAGGAAACTTCCTTAAACATACAATCATTGAAAGCAGAAAGTGTTGTCCCAGATTAACATGTTCAGTCTGCACATACATTAAGCCTGGTGTTTCAAGACTAAGACTCAAAAACGTTAATTGTTTGACATTTTAATAATAAATCATGCAAGGGGATAAATTAAAGGGAGACCACTAGCCCATGACCCCTGAAAATCTATGGTGGGCCCCTGGATTTATATTGATGACAAAATGCTTGATGTATTATGAGAAGTAATCAAAGACCAAAAGGTGGGCTACAGTGAGCAAATAGTTAGTTTAATATCCCTTATCAATAAAAGTTGTATTTTATGTTGATTTCAATATCTAAAAAGATCAAAAACCTATAAAATAATCGCTTGTGGTTTTGAATAAATATAAACTTGTTGACACTCTCAATTTTTATCAAGTCATGTACAATTATAAAGAAGCATTCATCTTAAAAACTAGAACTCTTCAAGTTATAAGTGTTGCTTGATTGGTCATTGTCGGCTTGGGTACTGTTTACATGTACCACGGGTACTCTTAAGTATATACTTACATGTACCCCTAGTACGGTAAATATACTTAATCATACCTGGTCGATATTAGACTGTACCCAAGTAGTATTCCTGTCCAATATCTGATGTCGTTAAACTCCCTACCCATTATCTTAAACAAACTTCTCTTTTAAAAAAACTGCATCAACATGCTTTTTGAGTACAAGTTCCGATAATATAGAGGCCATTTTACAGAAAATTAGGGAACAATGAAGGGGGCATTCTTGCGACTGCTGCAAAAAGTAACATCTGTATTATTTAACCTGATAATCCAACATACTTAAACATACATCCCAGAAAAACTAAACTAAACAAGAAACCGTCGGAGACAGGTGATGCTCCCCGAAGTTTTTTTTTGTCACAATATTGCACTATATATTCAGATAATAGGAAACGTCTTGAGGGCACAGTAGTTGGGGGGACAAGAATTTTTTTATATAAAATTTCAAAGGGTCATAACTCTGTGAAAAATCATCCGACCAAAACCCGCTGATAATATGCACATTTCCTCTTGGTAGTGAAGCTTCCCATAAAGTTTCATTGAATTCTGGTCATTAGTTGCTGAGAAATAGCCCGGACAAGAATTGCACTATATGTACAGTTAATGGAAAATTTCAAAGGGCCATAACTCTGTGAAAAATCATCCGACCAGAACCCGCTGATAATATGCACATCTCCTCTTGGTAGTGAAGCTTCCCATAAAGTTTCATTGAATTCCGGTCATTAGTTGCTGAGAAATAGCCCGGACAAGAATTGTGCACGGACGGACACAAGGACGGACGGAAAGACGAAGCGGCGACTTATTTTTTGGAGGAGCATAAAAAGAACAAAGCTCATAATTTTAGCAGAAAAATTCCAAGCAAAGTTAACTTTATTTGTTCATCTGGTTATAATAACAAACATACACATGTTTATGGGTTTAGGGAACTGGGAAAATAAAAAATTAAATAAAGATGAGATCCAATACCAGTGTTAATCTTTTTGTTGTTGCCCACAATTTTCAGGAAGGCCCAGGCAATCCTATGCAGCCCCTTGTCAACTCTGTCGTTCGACTGCTGGTTGGTGCGGTTCATACTCACAAAATCAACCAACTGAAAAAACAATTGTATCTATAACACTTCCAATGCTGGTTAAAATTTCAAATTAAAAAAAAAAAAAATTCTCAAGAAAATAAGATTTTCAATACACTTAAGTGTGTATGATAGTAACGCAGAAGCAATATATTGAGCAAAAAAACTGCTGAATCAATCAAAAACTACTTTCTTAAATAAATCAAAGCTTTCACACTAGACTTAGATATAAGCTTCACTTCAGAAAATATTTTACAAATCAACAAGGAATTACTATATTAAATAGTGTAGTAAATGAAGATTTTTATATCATTATTAAGTAGAATTGAAACTTTAAATTTGTGAAATCTGACATTATCTTGGATCAATACCGGTATGCTTTTAAACATAATCATGCTTTCTTATAAGAAGATATATTGGAATTTGGATGAATAGACTTCAACCTTAAGGCTGTTAGCTCTTTAGTTTTAAGAGCGATACATCAAAACTCAATGGAACTGTTTATTGACCATCAAATTATGAAACTGCATAAATTCTTAAATTATCAAAAATAACTCACTTAATTCGTTTAAACATATTTTATTTCCAAATTGACAATTACAAATGAATTACAATTCACACACAAAATCACTTAATTGATATGAAAATTGTATAGTACTATGGTGTGGTTAAGATCAGCACTTTTAATTGGTTGGTATGTTGGATGGTTTAAACATCAATGTCAAGGTGTTACACCAGATTAAAAAAAAGTCCAAGATTTAAAGATCAAACAAAAACAGTTTATAAATCCACAGAATTTCATGTATTCACAAACAAGCTGAGCCTTGTTCTGAGAAAACTGGGCATATTGAATGTGCGTAAAGTGTCGTCCCAGATTAGCCTGTGCAGTCCACACACACGCATTAAGCCCAGTTTTCTCAGAACGTGACTTAATTTATTACTAGTATATCCATACCTCAAACAGGAGCATCACTTTGGGTTTGTCCTGTATGAAATAGTTGTAGTTCTCATTGAACACCAGTAATTCCTCCCATACCGGAAGCACCGACCTGTGAACACAGGACGGAACATGAAATTAAACAAGAGCTTACTTAAAACCTATTTTTATTTTAGCTTAAGTGGGTTTCCTGGGTAGATTTTAAGAAAGTGCAGGAGTGGGAAAACCCAAAAATATCCTGAATGCTATGTGGACAACATATCTACAACTCCAGCAGAATCGCTTACAATTAGAGCTTTTCATCAAAGTGATGAATGCCTGATGCAGAAAGTTGTGAAAATAAAATACAGGTCATCATTTGTTTTTAAGGGTAATAACTTGTGTTATCTTTTATGCTTGATGACATTTCAAACATACACAACTTCATGTCATAAGGAACCATGCATGCAACTTTGAATGATATATGTTGGAAAGTGAAAAATAACTACATGTACTTCTGAAAAGTGTGTGTGTATACAGACAGACAGATGGACAGATGGACGGGACATACAGGCCTCCATGGTTATTCCAGTATACCATCTTATTTTGTTTCAAGGAAGGAATTAAATATTGTTAACATCTCCCTAAAGGCAGGAAGTTAAAAAAAATATTGCATCTGCATTAATGTGATTTTGTGGTAATTTTTAATTGTGTTCCGAAGTTACTTTTTTTCATCAAATGATTTACAAACTTTCTGTTTGTTACTACTGAAAGTGGATGGTTAAGAGTCCTTTTAGATAAAAGAATGCATCCAAACACACCTAATAACACAAAATTTTGGTGTATTTTTAATGTTTCCTACACCCAATTGACAAATTCAAAACGTTTTTCCTTGTCTACAAATTTCTTGGTTCACAGCGATTTTGTTGGATATGTTTCTGCAGTTTTTACTGATGCATTTAAAGAGGAGGGCAGCTGGCCAAACATATGCGCAGCTGGAGACACTCGCCCAGAACCGAGACGCATGGAGAAAGCTGGTTGGCGGCCTATGTCCCAGATGGGACCACAGGCGAAGATGAGATGAGATGATTTAAAGATGAGATGAAACATTTCTTGAAAAAAGTATAGGCTTTTCAATTCAGAAACTTGAGAGTTTACAACATTTGGGTATATTTATTAGAAAAAAATAATGTGAACACAACCAATCAAGACTTTGAGGGTATAGTACAAATGGCAAAATATGAGTGTATTTGGAACAACAAAACTAAATACAAAATACTAGTACATACTTGTTAAGCTTGAAATCAAAAGGTTTGGTCATGATAGGAAGTATGTGTGTGACTTTGTCATTCTTTGTCTCATAATAGGCTGTCACTGCTCTGTCCCTAAAAACAGAAACAACACATGCATACATTCAGATGCAACACAATTCTTCTATACCTAAAGTCATGCTAGATTTAGAGTTAAAAATACATGTATACATGGGTAAGAAAACGTACAAAGTGGTGCTCAAAAAGGTAGGGGGAGGTTAACTTTATCAATTTTGATTTTTTTTTTCAATTTAATCTTCCAGTGATTTTAGGGCGAATTTGAGGTCAGAAAACCTCATCTCAAAAGGTTAATATATTTTCTATAAAGAGCTAAAAATTCCACTCTTAATGTACTCTTCATTTTCAAATAAAAAGATAACTAAATCTGACAAAAAATAACTGTGTTAGAGTCATTTTTGTCAATAATCCCAGCTATTCCCATCAAACCAAGTAGAATCATAATCTAATGAAGCATTTGTGGCAAACATAACAAAGTAGAACATAAATACAAAATGTATGTCATCATACTAGTCTCAAAAAATAATTCCACTTTTGTCATAAAATGGTAAAACCAAGGGCCAGGCCACCTTTCCAACAAATGTGAAAACCCGCACTGTTTCTCATTATGGAAAAGAACCATAAGGGAGTGGAACTAATCTTAAAAAGTATTATTGATCATCATGAGTAAATGTTTAGATTCCTAATGTACCATTCTTGATTGAATTTTAAGCAAAAACGGTTCACATTAATATATAAATTGTGCTATTGTTAACACAAAGAGAAGGTAAAGTGTTAACTGCTTGACTTAACTAATTTGTTAAGTTTAGTTTAACATATTTATTTAAGCATGTTTGCATTGAAAAACATAAGTTTATTGAGACACTTAAACATTTCTTACTTGTTTGTATTAGAATTTTTTTAATCATTTCTCAAGTGTATTATATGTGTAGACTACATGTATATACCGGTACATGTGTATGCATAATGATTTTTTGTATTGATATTAAATAAAAAACATTATGAAAATGAACAAACTTCTTTGGGGTGGAACCAACACTTGGTGCCTTTGAAAAGATCTTAAGAATGCTCCTAGAGACCTGGGACCCTCTGATTACTAGGCAGACACCATATCCACCTCGTGGCCACCATCTCTGTTTTGTGTATGGAATTAGATTATGACATCGTTTACTGTCATTTATACAGGACCTTAACATCCAATATTTGAGTCTCGTATGTGGAAATGGGGCCTAATGCATGTGCGTTTAGTGTCATCCAAGATTAGCAAGTGCAGTCCAAACGGGCTAATCAGGGACGACACTTTCCACCTCAACTGGATTATGCTATAAAAGAGACTTCCTATAAACAAAAAATACAATAAAAGGGGAAAGTGGCATAATTGATTAGCCTGTGCAAACTGCACAGGCTTATCTGGCATTACATTTTATGCACATGCATTAAGCCCCATTTTCCTACAGTGAGGATCATTCATAATGTTAGCATGGCTAAGTCTAACTCACTTGTGCTGTTTCGGTAGGTAATGTCCCGTGAGCTCATCAAAGACATGCACCCGGACCATGGGATGCATGATGTAGAAGTCGTTCTTCAGTTTGTCCGTGCGGTGGACCGTGACCGCCAGTATACGCCCATCGTCTTCTGCATCCATCCCATCTGGAGGCACCTCTTCGTCCTCTGTTGCTGTGGCTTCTTCATCAGCTTCAGATATGAGTTGTGTTCTGAGAAAACTGGGCATAATGCATGTGCGTAAAGTGTCGTCCCAGATTAGCCTGTGCAAACTGCACAGGCTAATCTGGGATGACACTTTACGCACATGCATTAAGCCCAGTTTTCTCAGAACACGGCTTATATAGAATACTAAACTAGCATGGTGTTCCAAGAACTTTCATCTTACAAGTTGGTTATTTAAAGTAGCACAATTCAACTTAATTCAACAGATAAGACTGATACAAAGTTTCAGAAACCATACTATCGTCAAGTTCCACTTGTTCTATTTTTTTTTTGATACATCATTTTTAAAACTTAAACAATCTTTTTTTTGTCAAGCAATTGATTTTTGTGTAATGGTGATAAGTGCCCATGCTGTTCCAGTGTTTGTGTTGAAATAAAAAGTAGCTGGGCTTCTATTGTTAAATGGAAACAGAAGAAGCTAAAAGGGAATATGGTCTGGTATTGTATTGTTTAATACAATGTGTAATGTTTGTAGAAAAACATCAATATATTAAAAATGTGTATATATAATGTACCATGATATCATTATTCAGTTTTCGCATTTCAAAAAAGGTCACAGATTCCTTGGGATTCAGTGCATCCAAAAATGTAGGGTCCCAAATGTAGGGTCCCAAATGTAGGGTCCCAAATGTAGGGTCCCAAATGTAGGGTCCCAAATGTAGGGTCCCAAATGTAGGGTCCCAAATGTAGGGTCCCAAATGTAGGGTCCCAAACATAAATGGGTGAGTCTTAGTATTTACATCCAGTTGAAAACATCAATTTTTGTTATTTAGTAGTATAGGAACTTTCTTACTAACTTTATATTATTCCTATTGTTATTAGTAATTGTGAAAAAAAATAATGCTGAAGTCTACATGTAACACTTGTTCTTTGAAATGCATCTGCCTTTTTTTACATAATAGACTATTTTGCAATTATTTTGCATGAATTAATCTTTGATTGATAAATTTACAAAAGCAATCTAAATGTAATAATTTGTATGCCAGCTTAAAATAGTGATAAATCATCAGAAGCCATTATGCATGTAGCAATTATATAGGCTACCTTTCACATATGAATGTAATCAGAAAATCTCAGAAAATTATTATAGCAAATCCAGTAACGTACTTCATGTTATAAAAATGTGTCTTCGTGTTACAAATAACCATGCTTAATCACTTGATATTGGAAAAAACAATGCTAAATCACACGGTATTGGAAATAACAATGCTAAATCACACGGTATTGGTAATAATAATGCCAAATCACACGGCATTGAAATAACAATGCTAAATCACAAATTTTTTAAGGTATTGGGCTTACAGTAAGTTACGGCTATGAAGGCTATAGTATACATGGATATTGTTCAGTTACTTTTGGTTTTGATATTTCCACTGGTGCCAATGGACGCAACAGTCTATTGCATACTCAAATAAGATTACACCATAAACACAAACACTGCAGACAGCAGTATGTTTACAGTCTGCAATCATAAGTTGTTAAAGTCTAAACTTACTAACAGAAATACTAGAAAAAATTGAAAGACAAAAGTGTGGTGAGCATTAAAGTTAAGGTTACAAGGGCATAACTCTGTTGATATGTATTGATTAAAAAAAAAAATCTCTTACCTTTCTTTGTTTTCTTTTTTCTTTCTTTGGGTTTTGGAGCCTCCGTCTCTTCCTCATCTTTCTCCTCAGTCTTAAATAGAATAACATAGTAAACTGAGTGACTGAATGTTCCAAGTCTTACCATGAGAACATTTTGGAAAGGTTGAAACTCCTCTTTTTTATTTCACTCTGATGGGTATTACATCAAACAACTTGGGCAAATGTGGTTAAAGCCACACAGCTTATTTGGCATAGTTAATTTAAGTAAAAACAATAAACATATTTTATCTGTGCCAATTAGAATACATCTGGAGGTTACAAGGTAGAAATCCATATTTTTTGCGCTTTAAAACTTAAAAATAATCGTGTTTGTCAAAATGGACGTATACGTCTAGAAATCCTACTTTCGGTTTTAAAAGCGGTACTGTTTGAAAAATAATAAATAAATTACTTGCTAACTAGGCTATAGATTTAATGACAATTTTGCACACTTTCAAATCTATATGTATTGATTAACATGTATTTCATTTCAAGGTGTGTGGCTTTAATCTAGAACTATTATTGATGTGCCTGAAATACCCCCGCATGCAGAATTGTCAGAGGTCTTTGGAAGTTCAGTTTAAGAACTGGTCTGCAAAAAATGCGAGCATCCAACATATAAAGTTTTATCATGAAAATTCATGACGGCAATTCATGCAATATTGTGAAAGCAAGAGTAATGTTCTTCACATTCCTTCGTTGAGATCTAACTACCTACGATATTTTAAGTTGATACCTCATTAACTTTGCTATATGTGCCTCCATATAAATTAAAATGTGCAAAATTAACAAAGGGAAATAACCATCAAAATATGGCAGCATTAGTCATTACTCTTGTGTTCTATACATCCCCTTAATGAGACTTATCAACATAATACCGGTAAGTTTCTAGTTGATACTTATTATAGTTTTCAAGTTGTGCTCTGGACAAAGTTTTAGTATATTAAAAGGTAACAAAGGGCAATAACTGCACACACATAAAAGCAAAAGTTATGACTCTTGAGCACTGCATATAACCCACATGAGATCATTCTGCCTAAGAATTTTCAAGTTGATATCACCTATTATATTATTTCTATCCAAAAAATCTACATTATAAGACCATTTAAAAATTGCCTAAAGAAACATACATGTAAAACACAGAATCAAGCAATCTTTTCAATGCAAATGAACTACCTCATATCTTCAGAATCAAGGTGTTGAAATGATGGTTCTATAAACATCACGACTCCACAAGCTCAATTTTTTTATAGCCATAATTATCACATAAAATACACATTTTCAAGTTGGCTGTTTTTATAGACTTTTACAAAGACAAAAGTGTAGCCAAATTCAACCTTGCTAGTAGGTTAATTGGGACAAAACAGCAGAGTAAGCACTAAACATGTTTGAAGTTTGTTTTTTTGGCATTATGCATAAAATACCTCCTCATCCTTTACGGTTTTCTTCTTTTTCTTCTTCGTCTTTTTCTCTCCACCAGGGGCCTCCTCAGAAGGCGACAAACCTTCCTCATCTGTCAACGCCTGACCTTTCTTGACCTTTGCCCCTTTCTTAACAACCTGAGTGCCCTCCCCCGATGAACCTGCTTCCTCTGTTTCCCCTTCTGCTCCCTTCTTCTTCTTCCCTTTCTTCCCTTTAGGGGACATAGGTTCTTCTGATGGTGACAATGCTGATTCATCTTCCGTCTCACCTTCCGTTTTCTTTTTCTTCCCCTTTTTGCCTTTTGGTGACTTTACTGGCTCCTCCTCGGGTGAAAGAACACCTTCATCTTCTGTTGCACCACCTATCGAACAATGATTAATTGTTTGTTTGGTGATTTTGCTACTTTTAGTCACCTGACCACAGTTAGTTTACCTGCTCAAACTTTTCCTAAGGAATCAAAATAATTAACCAGTACTCAGTGCAAGTTATAGAAAAGGGGAGTGTGACCACACAAATTATTTTGCAATCAATCACCAAACAAGATATGCTGCCAGTCCAGGATTCAAACACCTTTAAACCAGACTTACACAGCACAATAATACGTTATTTATCAAGGTCCAAAATCCCATGCTTTTTTTTGTCAGGATATAAACCATTAAATGCAAAATGTGTATCTTAACAGTAAACTATACTAATTTACACACTTAATCAGTCACCACATTATGCTATATAAAATACGGGGGACCCACACAAAGCTGTGCTTTAAGAAGTCTGCATGACAAAGGGCTGAAAAAGGACTTTGTCCTTACATACGAACCCAAAACCATCCTAAAGGTATCCTACATGTATTTGTATTAAAATAATCAGTTAAGCCTACATGTATGCTCAGAATTTAAATAATTAGTAATTCAAATTTCCATCATTTAAAAAAAAAGGTTTAATATTGCAAATAATCACTTATGGATACAGACCTCTTCGAGAAATGAAATTATCACTTCAAAAATAAACATATAATGTTAGGTAACAAATAATATTGGATTATTTATGAAAACACAATATGAGAACATTCTTTGTAATGACATGGTTTGCGATAAACCAAAAGCAATATTGAAAAAAAAACCAAAAAAAACCTTTGGCCTTCTTTTTCTTTGATTTTGTAGGCGTGGCAGTTTCATCTTCAATCTGTACAGTGGAGGTATCAGGGGATTTGGCCTTCTTCTTCTTTGTAGGGGTAAGCACCCTTTCTGGGGTCAGCGCCCCATCAGGGGTTCTAGCCCCATCTTCCCTGGGGGTCGGCTTCTTACGGGGCTTCTTTTTAGGGGATGTCACACTGCTAGGCTCCTCTTCTGACCTGTGACATGTGAGGGCCACCAAAACATGTTAATTAAAAGCTATGAACTATTTGTTACATGGCTTCTTAGAGACCCCATATGTGTGATACAAGTCTGGCATTAACGTTATACCCCATATGGTGTGATACAAGTCTGGCATTAACGTTATACCCCATATGTGTGATACAAGTCTGGCATTAACGTTATACCCCATATGGTGTGATACAAGTCTGGCATTAACGTTATACCCCATATGTGTGATACAAGTCTGGCATTAACGTTATACCCCATATGTGTGATACAAGTCTGGCATTAACGTTATACCCCATATGGTGTGATACAAGTCTGGTATTAACGTTATACCCCATATGGTGTGATACAAGTCCGGTATTAATATTGGGTGAGCATAGCTCTTGCATAATATCAATTTACAACCATGTATGTCAGCGAGGTCAGTAAGAAATCCTGTAATGTTTTTATCTGAGTACCATTCATTCTCAAGCATCACCTAAGAACATTAATTTTTTTTAGTATTCTTATATACTGCATGCTGTCATTTACCTTTACAAACATAATATGAAAAGCTACTGACATACTATGGAAAAATATGTGGTAGATATGGAAAATACAGTCAGTCTGTGGCCTGGCTTAGCAAATCAAACAGCTATTATTCTGTACATGGTAAGATAAATGTCTGTGTATTTGAACAGTCATCTGCATAACCATGACTGCATGACCACAAGCTTGTTAGCCATGCACTGTCAATGTTTTAATACATGGTCCCTGGCCCCACAACTACAAACATTTATGAGTTCAATCTAAGATTTACTCTCATATATTTAACCAACACAAAATAAATACTGAGAATCAACAAGCATGGTCATTGGGCAATATTTTGAGTTCATAATTTGTTTAAGAGTCAGTTATAAGTAATAAAAGTTATAAAGCCAGAACCAATTGTTGTTGTTGGTTTTTTACACCGATGCCAGGGCGTCCTCTTTTCTTTAGCTTCAGCTTAATAAAGGCTACAACCGATCAGAAATTTCCTTTACAAGTCATAGTATTTCCCTTAAATGAAATTTAAGCGTGAAAATGTAATTCCCCTATCAGTAGCATCAAGTGAAAGAAATTGCAAAACATTGTTTTCACACTCTATTTTTTCTCCTATTTGAAGGCTATGGCCCCTTCCAGGGGAGCTCACCTTGCACTTGTCACTGGCTGAGCCTCCTCCTGTGCCTCCTTTTTCTTCTTCTTCTTCTTCCCTGTGGCCACAGAGGCATCCAACTCAGCCATGGTCATCGTCTTGTCTTGCACATGGGACTCCTCCCTGATAAATCACAATTTATAAGTATATATGAGTTGACCTGTGCGAAAACAGGGTTAATGCATGAAAGTAAAGTGTAGCCCCAGATAAGCCAGTGCAGAGAATAATCAGGGACTCCACTTTGCCCCTAAACTGAATTTTCATGTTGAAGAGACTATTTTTAAACAAAAAATGCTACGTAAGCAGAAAGTGTCATCCAAGATTAGCCTGTGCAGACTGCACAGGCTAGTCTAGAATGATACTTTACCCAATGGCATCTGTTTTCACAGAACTAGGCTCAATTTCAAATTATATTGCATTATATGATTGTGTCCCAGTCACATAACATTCTGACTAATAAACATACTTCAGGCTTGAACGTTTGGACAAATTTGGAATCATAGCTGCAATTTGAAGCTTTTAAAGGATATTCAATTCTGATGCGGTCTTGTTTTGTGGGGAGAAACAAGAGTACTGTGAGGAACATCCCTGTCTGAAATGGAAACCACCAAACAAATTCACCTGTGGCAGGTTTGGGAATTGAACTCTGGTTGAATAGGTGAGAAGTGTGTGTATTAACCACTGCAATAACCGGAAACACAGCTCCAATAGGAGTTTCAGTTTAATGCTGGTGATTATGAAAGAAATTCATCGCATTTGGCATCTTAATTTCCAGTGAAAGGAATGCTTATCCAATGAAACATATTTTTCATGAAGAAATGTCATTTTTGCAGTCAGGACAGTGTTTCCATTTCGAGATCATATTAAACCAACCATTATAAAGAATTGGATAATGACAATAGTACAGACAATTAAGAAATCAAATGTCAATTAATTGAAATAAAGCAATATGTTTTGTCCATGCAAATTTACTTACTAAAAAACTTTTCATGACTGGTGATAATTTGTAAATTGTTGTGTCTTTTTTTATTAAAGGAATGATGATTTGGATTTTCATCTAAATAAGACATTATTAAAGTCGTACAAAGAAATGATATGTCAACTTTCTTTCACTGTTAGAAATACAGTCCTAACTAAAAGATGAACAAATCAACATGGTGTTATTATTAACAGAGTAACATTTGTCTCTTTTATCAATGTTTGAAATGATGTAAGTTGAAGCTTTGTTTAGATTCTAAAATGTATTTAGTTCCTTTTCTTTGCAATTTTTCAGAAATTAAATCTTGTAGTTTAAGTGTTATCTACATTAAATATTGCTTACATGTAGCTTCTTTTTTTACATTTGTGTTATAGAATGAATGGGTAAACAAAATTGTATCTAAAATTGCAGTTTTGTGAATAACAGTTCTCTGGATGGCTAGTTTATTTTCAAATAGATTTTTTTTATCATAGCGAGCACTTACACATTTTCTATTAGTTCATCCTGTCCTTTCCCTTTCTTTTTCTTTTTTGTTTTTCCTTTTGTTTCATCCACAATGTTGAGTTCATTTTGTCTATTTTTATCTGAAACATTTAAAATATACAAGTATGAAGTAGGCAAATATTTATAAGTCACATATGTTACCTCTGCCTTTTATCACCTACAAACAAACATTTACTAACATATGTTGTCCTTGCATTATCTTTAAAAGAAATTACCCATCACCAAGAAATTGTTTTATAAAAAAAAACATTACAAAAATAAAAAATTTGTGTTTAAAAAACATGTTCACAGTCACAAATACTATAACATGACTTCGAGAAACTCCTGTTAAATATAGAATCTTAGCACATGTAACATTGAAACAATTAAAATATATAAAGGAAGCATTTGAAGCTTTTCTAAATGTAAAATATGTAAAGAGAGTATAAGGGCAAAGTATTTGAAATGGGTCTTATTGCAAAATATTTTAAATTGATAATAATTGCAACTTACCATCTAAAATCTTTTGTTTCCGTTTATTGCTTTTTTCGAACTTTGTATCATCTGGATCATACATGTTTGCCAGCTGGGTTTCATCCACATCTTTCTGCAACCCTTCACCCTTTCGCAAGGATTCCAACTAAAATGCAAGTCAGTGAAATAACTCCCCAGCAACAAACTTTTTACCCTATATTGCTTTCATTCCCATGATATAATTTTTTCCAGCAATGCCTTTTTTCCAAAGAATTATGCAAAACAGGCCAAAAAGGTGAAAACACCTGCCTGAGTTTAAAATCTTGGCAATGCAACCTTAAACTTAAGCAAGCAACAGGCCTTAAATTTAAGTTACGATTTGAGTGATTAATTACTGAAATTTAATGATTAATATTTATTACACTTAGTTTTTGTTCTTAAAGAAGGTTGGATATCAATACCATATCTACCTTGTCATCTGAAAATCATGATTGTATAAGGAGCAATGATATTCCCCAAACAAGAGATGTGTTTGTCAGAAACACAATGCCCCCTACTGCGCCGCTTTGAAGCCATATATTTGACATTTGACCTTGAAGGATGACCTTGACCTTTCATCACTCAAAATGTGCAGCTCCATGAGATACACATGCATGCCAAATAACAAGTTGCTATCTTCAATATTGCAAAAGTTACGACCAAGGTTAAAGTTTTTGGACAGACACACACAATGACAGACAAGCCAAAAACAATATACCCCCGATCATTCCATCCGGGGGCATAAAAACATGAATATGCTGGTGGTGGCAAATTAGCTAATGGACATATTTAAATCACGTAAACTGAAATATGGTTAAGCTTTTAGATGGAGCTTGATACAAACAAAGGTAGTATTTACCACAGACGTGTCTCCTTTGTTTTTCTTCTTTTTCTTTTCCTTTCTTGCCTCACTAGAAGAACAAATAAGACCATTGTGTGTACATACAGGCTGTAAACACTTGATCAGTGTTTGAACAGTGAAGATTTATTGTATCTTGATCGGTTAATTACATTATTTATTTACCTTATGAGGTTAGTCTATTTTAATTGGTAACATCCTTAGATAGATGAATTTACACAATGACATTCAAAATATACATGTACATGTTAAAGATAAGATGCTGTATATTCTTTCACATTTATTTATATTCATTGATAAAATATTCTTAACGTACAGCTTAAAAGTAATTTATGACTAGATCATATGTTTCCAAAATAAATTTATATGAGAACAATAATTAAAATTATATATACAATAATCAAAATAATAAAGAACAATTCTGTGAACATTTAATCAGTGTTATTTTAATAACTTTAGAATTGGGCATCATACCCATAAGACAATGTTCATGGTGAAAATCATTGTATTGTTAAAATACACTGAAAATTTAGTTCACTAATCAACTGATTTTAAAAATATGATAAATGAAAAACTCTATATTTAAGTTTCTGTAAAACATATAAGCTGTGTTATGTTTAATGTTCCATATAAGAATATTTTTAATGATCTTAAATAACAACACACCTTGATTTAAAAAAATAAATCATCATTAAAAAAACAAATTGATTTCTATGACTATATAAGCATTGGCATTTGCAATTGTGTTGTTTAATGAGAGTAATAATCCATCATTTATAATAATAAGCTGTCAAACTTGACTGTCCTGACTAGTCTGAATCCAAATTCTAAATGTCTTCATTCATTGTTCAACATTATTACGTAGTGTTTTGTGCTAAGACAAGACCCATTACATTTTGTTTTCTTTTCTTTTATCTATTTTGGTGGGGGGGAATGGGTTGGGTGGTGGATTGGGGTGGTCTCAAAAGGAGTTAAAGAATTTTTAGAGCAAAAATGAAAAGCATGTAATAAATAATTTATTTCACGGTTCTCATTTTTAAAGAATTATCAATTATCAAATCAGGTAATTGTGAATAGTATATTCTATAATAACTTCATATATTAATTTAAATAAACGAATTAAAGCCAGCATCTGAAAATGAACAACTAAAAAATGTTTATAAAATTTTCTTTTCTTTCATTTTAATATGAATAAATTTGATTTGAAAAATTGAAAGTGAAAAAATGTCATATAAATTTACAATTACATTTTACAAATGTTGAGTATTCTTAAGTATTCGTTTTACTAGTTTGTCATAGAAAGAAAGGAAACCAGCTGCTCAAAGTAAGACAAAACTCACCCCAAATACATGTTATTGGGACTCGTTTTGATATCCAGTTTTGGAAAAATACATTCTGGGGCAAAGTTCATTTTTTTAGCATCAATATAAACATCCTGTCAGTTGCTTCAAATTTGTAAATGAGTCTTGCTCTGGGAAAAGGGGTTTAATGCATTTGAATCTAATGGTTCCGAAGATAAGTCTGAGAACTGGCTAATCAGGGACAACGCTTTTGGATTTGATGGACGTTTTTCATTTAAAGCAAGTCTCTTTTTAGCATTTAGCAAGAATTGTTGTTTGTGCCAACTAGACAGGCTTATCATGGACGATACTTTATACACATGCATTAAGCCCTGATTTCCCAGAAATGGGCTCAAATCTAAGATATATCCCTACCTCAAACTCTGGTCCACTGCCTGCTGCAACAACATCTCAAACTTGCTACCAGACTTGTCAAATGTAGCTGTAATTAATGAACACAAACGTGCAACCAGGACAGCAAAACAGAAACTTGTATAGATTTCTGAACATATTCCAAACTTCTAGGACAAGTAAGATAATTGTATAAATAATGTAAATACGATATTTAACATACATGTGGTTTACAGGTAAGTGCAACATCAAAATGTTGGTTAATGAAGTATATAAATATTGAAATTGACTTAAAATATATCTTACACATTGGTATGTCTTCCATGGCTTTTTTTGGAGTCCGTTTTGTCTTCTTTGGCTTTTCTGTAACTGCTCCTTACAAAAAATATACATAGTGGATTAACATTTGATATTGCGTGTTATGGGTCGCTGCTGTGACTGATATGATGCCTAACTTAGTAAGGAAATGCCTGTTCAATAGACTGAATCTTTTGAATCTGACCAATTGAATCAAGGCACATCTCTAAACATACTCACTGTTAGGTAGTGTCCGATAAAAGGTTTAATTCTAACAGTCTATCAAGACTTTAACTGCACACACTGTTGGTTTGAGTTGTCAATGCAAACAAAAACATGTTATTTTTAAACATTTACAAACCATTAAATAACATTATAGTATGCACATTTTAACAAAACCTATCAGTGCTACACAAGTTTACTGGGCGCTTGAAAGCAGTACGTAAATCTTGATCACTGCAATATGAGTAATGGCAGGGCCCTCAATCTATCAAATCTGCAGCCGAATTTCGGATTTTTTTTTATATTAAGATGTGTCTCATGATTATTTTATCTCAATTCTATTTCAATTTAATCTTGTCAAACATACTAAATAATGAAGAAAGAAATGAATATAGTGCAAACATGTACACATGTTATAATGAGAGAGTAAGTAAAAAAATCCCCCCAAAAGGGAAACGCCGCGAAAATTACCCCTCATGAGGGTAGCGACCTGCTTCCCCTAAAATGGATTGAGGGCCCTGAATGGAAGAAAATTATTCCACCATCGATTTGATTATTTGGCTCTTGAGACATATAAGTCAATAATAGAGTCTACCAGAGCCCTTCTTGATCTGCCAGTCTGTTAACTAACTCAAACTTTTCCTGAGTTGGCTGGTTAACCAGAACCAATTGCACATACATATGCCAGTAGCTACAAAGTGCTCTACTTTAATGAGAGAAAAAATTATTTCATTACCTTTTCCCCCAAAAGTAATGTACAAAATCCTGAGCATTAACAGGGCATTCAAAAGCGACGTGTGGTAGGTGTACACTCTAACCATGTCGCTAAAGAATTCCAAAGAGCAATCCACTACACAAGTGGGATCAACATGGATCTCCTCAAAACCATTACTTTATAGACCCATTCACAGTTCGTATTTACCTCATAAACATTAAAGTGAAAAATCCTGAGAATTATTGAGGATTGAACATGCAACCTCCAGAGTGGTGGTAAGACACACTAACAACTTCTCTAAAGAGCTAGTCAAACAGCAGGGCTGTTGGAAGTGACCTTATTTCACTACAAAAGTTACCGGGATCAAACCAAAAATCCTCGGATTTGTAGTTGTGTGCCCTGTCAACTGATTTAGCCAGCTATTGTAAAATTTCGGGCCATACTTAAAAGTTATCAGATGACATATTAGTTAAGCCACGTCTTCTCTAGGTTGACAAACTCATAACTGCCAAACTGTTTGGCAAAAATTCTGTCAGGTCAGGTTTAATCATGTTCTGAGATATAAATGTACAATTTTAAAGAAAACGGCTGTAATGGAGTCAAGGCACTATCACTGTATTTAATATGATATAATTTTACAGCATTGTGCCAAAATACAAGTACCAAATCGTTGTTACTGTTCTGAATATTCCTTTTGAACTAAATTACATTTTTCACATACCTTCGTCCGCCATGATTGTTTACAGTTAGCACCGGGCAAAATAAAACGGACTCTCTGATTGGTCGATATTGGGTTACAATACACTTAATCTTTTTGACGTTGTCACGCTCAGTTATGTGTCCACAATCATATTGCGTTGCGGGTGCTTGAACAAATGTGAGTTTGGTTACGTGGTCGCAGTAGGTGGTAAATAAACTGTACTGATGGCTTGAGTTTTCACTGGACTCGTATGTTAACAACACAAACACCTTTCCCACAACACGATAAAACACTAACAAAACAAATAAACTGGTAAACTTAATCGAAATTACAGCTAAAATTCAAATACAATGCCCAAACATTTCATACATCTGACGGAAAATTGCAAAAGGGTCGTTATGTACATTAATTAATATGGCTAAATAAAACTTACGAGAAGTGGGGCCGCATAAACATTGAAACGTATCTATTGGGGGGGGGATGTTTCTGACACCAGTACGACCTGCTCACCGTTACTCGTATCAAACATTCTCAACGCCAATGAAAGCGGAATTCTCAATATCTCAGATTTTATTTTACCAAATTCTGTAAAACATTATTGAAAAAGAAAACACCATTATCCTGAGTGGAATGCATCACACAATGGGATCGTGTGAAAGCGTGTAACAAATGCCCTGCGTTTGAACTGGAACCTTTGGACATCAAAGACACAATGACTATGTATCAGGCTTCATTTGCACTTAACCAATGATTGATTGATTTTATTTGGTAAACATATGAACATTACATAGTTACTACATAATGCAGACAATATAAAATATACTATCACAACAATATACATAGCAAACCATGGAATGCACACACAATACCAAGGATAACACAAAAAAGAGAAAAATGATTTTCACTTATTTCCATTGTGGTCCTTGTTATTGGTGGCAGTAACCATGAAACAGTCATGTATTAGATTATAATAATGTATATGTATCAAATATGTACTGTTTAATAAAGTATATTACTGATTAAGAATGAATAAATATAATCACATGTTCATTATTATCACAGAAGTTGCATAAGAAAGTTACACACTGCATAGGTAGTTAATAAACACACTTTGTAGCATACTATAAGTTAAAGAATAATTATGAGATCCTTGCATCTTATTGATCATAAGACTTAAAAATGTATCACAGGATTTTAACAGAACATAAAATTCATAATAAAAATTATACTATAAAAAGCTATAAAGACTCTAAAAACTGTTTCTTGATGGCACCCTTGAAATTGTTAGGTTTAGGTACATCCCTGATGTTTTGAGGAAGATTGTTCCATAAACAGATACCATTATATGTAAATGTTTTAGAACCAAAACTTCCTACTCTTGGTTTGGAAAAACGACCAGAGTCTTCAAATGTAAAATTTTCAGCAAAATGATCAGATTCTGGCTGAGCTACCATATTAGACCTAGTACAACGATTATGTACGCCAGACACTGGCTTAAAATTCTCACCCATATACCCATCAGTATTTAAAGCGTGTCATGTCCATGTGACTCACTTTCGAACTTGGCAGATGTACTGTAGTGAGAAGAGTGCTGACCAAGTTTCATACAGATTGCACAATAAATGCGTTTTTTTGAGTGTTCAAACGTTTTATCTGTAATTTCAAATGTTTTCACTCGATATGGCCGAGATGTCATTTGTAAAACAGCTGACCTAGTTTTAATTAATGCGACCTCTAGTGTTTGCAAGCTTTTCATTTATATGATGGCGTGGTTTAGATTTTGACCACATACAAACATGATGAAATTAGCAGAACTAACATGGGGGCAAACTTTCTGAGCAAATTAAATGAATATTTGGCGATTAATGTGACCTACAGTATTTACTGAAGATTTTACTATAGTCATGAAAGGAATACCTCCCCACCCTCTGATAATCATATTTTGCAATGGACCAAAACATTGTCCTAAAATCGGCAGAGGTATCATAAGAACGAATATTCCGATCAAGTTTCATGATATTAAAAAAAAAAGTGAAATAAGGGTGTAAAAAGGTGTCACTATAATAGTTGAATACAATCGTACACCCACCATATGCATTGGCGAGGTCGAGCCAGACAACTGTTACTGACTCTTACTTGCATTTGCTTCTCGTATCAGTTGAGCGATCGCACTGGTGTGGTCTACACAGCCTGAAAAACCGGGAACGCCTCCCTTTTGTACAGAGGTGTTGATATACTTGTAGGCTGTGAGGTAGGTGGTAAGTCTCCTGACTTGTAAAGTCTTCCCTTCCACGTTTAAAGGTGAAATGGTCCGGCACTGGTCGATATTCTTGGAGTTCTTTTCCTTGGGTGTGAAAATTCTTTCTGCTTCCTACCAGGCTGCTGGTACTTCGCTTTTCCTCCATAGCACATTCAGGAGTCTTCATAACCTTTTTTTACATACGAGGGCACATCCTGTACATTTTTGATGGAGGTCCAGGAGCAGAACCAAATCTTGCCTTCTTGATGACGTCCTTTACTACCCCCAGTGATGGCTCTGGTATAATGAGTTCAGCCTCCGGTACTGCTGCTGGTACAATGCGATCACAGCTTCCTAAAGTGTCGTTTCTATTGGAGTCGGAATGCGTCTTGTGGAGGTATCTTTTTACCTTTTCCACAGGCGTTTCGATTACTCCTGACTGCTACTTGGCTAGAAACTTAAGAGCACACTTGAACGGGTAAGCTGTGAATGCCAACCTCTTCTTGGTCAGCTCCCTTGCCTTCCACCTCGTATTTTTCGCTCTCCACAGATATTTCAGCTGAGTGTGTACTGTGTCCCTTAGTTGAGATATGCCGCGACGTTCCTGCGATGAACTCTCTGTATGGTAGCTTTAACTGAGAGTTCTCGTCTCAGTTTGTCAATGCGGGTTTGCCCTCTGGAGGGTGTCGGAAGCTTATTGCGTGCCTTTGCTTCCTCTAGCCGTTCCTTTGCTACCCAGTAGACTATGGTGGTAAGGGTTTGAAGCTTCTGGTCCGCTGGTCCTTGCATTGATGCTTCTAGGATATGTTCCAGGTCCTCGTCTAGCAGCTGTCATAATTTGTTTCTGATGAATTGGGCCACTTGATCCTTGCATTCTTGTGTCTAGAAGCCAGGTCTAGGCGTGGTCTATCCTGAACAGCTTCCTGTATTGTTTCCTGACTGGTCGAGCTCAAGTAGCTCTAGAAGGGGGTCCACTTCATCCACCTCTGGTTTCCGGAAGACATCATGTGTTGTCTCAAAGAGGGAGAGTTCCTCAGTACTCTGGGTTGCCTCCTGACTGGGGTACTCCTGCGTCTCACTAATCAAAGCAACTAAGTGCTGCCTTTGCGGCTTCACGCGTTGACATCCCGGTCTTCCTTGGTGTATTCACAGACCGTGTATTTTCTTGCAGACCTTTCCACATGATCAGGTCACTGTTCCTGATTTTGCATTTGTAGTCTATTGGGCAGTCCTTGTCGATTCCATAAAGTCCGTCCAAATGATGGTAGACGGTAGACTCTGGGGGTATCTTTCTGTGCCATATTCTGTAGCTGGGTGGTGGATGTCCTATCACCAGGACTGCATGTCGGGCTGCTGACCCTAATTCCCCGATGCCAGTCTGTACCTGGTGGTGATCTGTCTCTTCAGCGTCACCAATCTATTCTTGGTTGTCATCCAGTTTTTACCTAGAAGTCACTGGTAATTCAGTCGTCAAAATAGTTTAATACAATCGCACACACAAGAGAATCTCCTGTAGACTCCACTATGATTGTTATGGATTTCAGACTGATATTCACCATCAGCATGGAGTCCCTCCGTCAGTCAATGTTTCGCCACTGAATCATGGACATCTCGGGAGGGTGTGGCCACCGTAGCTGCAGGTTTAAATGCCAATAGCTCTACTTTTTCCACATTTTCTTTTCTTGCCTCAGCCAGAACCAGCTGGAAGGACCGCTCGGCAGCTTGCTGAAGTTTCTGGATAGTTCGCCGTTTATCCCTGTCAGTAGACCAGACTGCTGACATCTGGCTGATTGTGCGTAAAACCCTCTAGCGCCTACTTCTATGGGGAACAACCAAGTACGCCAGCCTTTTTGGTTGCACGCTTCTAGCAGCTCTGTTTACTTGGCTTTAAAATATCTTGTCGGCCTCCTCACATCTAGTTTTCCAAGGTACGTTCAACTCAATCACGTTTAGTTGTTTCCTGTCTGTGACCACATCACGATGTCGGGCCTGGATTTGTTTGTACTACATGTATACTTGGGAAGACCAGCAGTTTGTCAAGGTCAACATTCATGCTCGATCCAGTTGCGCTGTTGAGTATTGAGGTTATCTGTGTCGGCTGACTCTGTGCAGTTTCACCTGGCTTCAAGAAGTTGATTAAACGTTGTCGCTGGGTACTACTGCGTTCCCCTTTTCCTTTCTGTTTCAAGCCAGTCAGCCACCTCTCAGAGGATGTTGTCGTGACGCCATCTGTATCTTCCTTGTGACAGAGCTTTTAAAGGAAAACTTCCACCCCTGGTGGCCATATTTTTTGTTAAATGTTTCAGTTTTAGCAAGTTTCATGAATTTTCATGGGCAAAAATGTTAAATCTAGAGTGCTTACAAGGGTTGCCGTATCTGGAAAAGTGCCCTATCCTCTAGGGGCCATGTTTTTCAAAAGACCTTAACTATATTTGAACTCAGCAGATGTATAATTTGAATGAATGTTCTGAGTAAGTTTCATTATAATTGGGCATGATATGCAACTTCTAGTGTTCACAAGCTTTTTCTGTAAGTTAACATAGTGACCCAATTATTAACCTCAGGTGACCCCGTTGCAAAGTTGACAGAAATATCACTGGGAAAAAAAAGCAGATTGGGCAATAAATGTGCCTTCAAGAGCGTTCACAAGGTTAATGCTGACAATGAAAGAATGACAAAAAAGGTTGGGCTCAGGTGAGCTAAAAAGCCAGTCGGTAATAAATGATAAAAATAATTACCCGTCCAGGATTTGCAACTGGTAAATACAATTTATACTTAAAAAGCCCCTCCTCACTAATATCTATGTTTTTGAGGAATCTAAATGCTATGTAGAAATTAGGTAAAGACAAAATTATCATGTTTAAATCCTTTAAAATTATTAATACATGGCACAAGAAGGGGTGTCTGAGAAAACTGCTTGTATAATATTGTCTTTTTGTTGCGAGGACTACCTGTGTGTTGTTATTACTTACAGACTGTGGTAATTGGTTTGGATCATTTGCCAACTTCTATGGGATTTATTGTAACAACTGCGCAAGTTAATCGATGAAACAGAAGATAAAGCATGGTAAAACAGAGTGTAGTTACTAGATTCAAGGTTAACTTAGTATCCATGAACTCCATGAACTAGCTTAGGATCATGTTTCTTCGCACGACACTTGGGGGCGCAATACTCATCAATAATGCCACTTTTTCATTAATGCTGGACAAAAAAGTTATGCTTAGTACAACGTGTAACGAACAATTATACAGTAAATAGTAGGATAATAGATCACTAGTGTTACAGGTTGATTTAAATATGTTGGACCTTGAACTGTCATCTTGTACCAGGCTCTTTGCACTTCAAACGCAATCTTGTGATGTTCTTACAAGTTTTTATAAAATCCCTCTATGCTCGACAAATATACCCTGAACAAAGTCTCCAATGTCCAGTTTTTTTTAAATGCAAGAAGTCCAATCTGAAACACTCTTCACCATTCCTAAAGCATCATTCAAGATGACATAATACGTGTTGAAACTTTTATTTGATATATATGCAAAACATCTACATTATGCCAAACATTAGCAACACGATAATAATGACAACAGCAACTTTACTGAATGAACAATACATCCATGACACCTTTTTCTAGAAATAATGAATGTTTGTAAAACAATGTAACCCAAAACCATTGCTAAAATTTAATACAAGGGCTGTTTGTAAAACATGCATGCCCCCCATATGGGCTGTCAGTTGTAGTGGCAGTCATTGTGTGAATACGTTTTTTGTCACTGTGACCTTGACCTTTGACCTAGTGACCTGAAAATCAATAGGGGTCATCTGCAAGTCATGATAAATGTACCTATGAAGTTTCATGAACCTAGGCCTAAGTATTCTTGAGTTATCACCCGGAAACCATTTTACTGTTTCGAGTCACTGTGACCTTGACCTATGAAGTTCCATGATCCGAGGCAGGTTTTTTTTTTGGCTCGCAAAAAGTATCGTTTTTCTTAACCAAATTTTCAATTTTCTAAGTATAAAAAGGGCACATAACTCTGTGAAAACGCACGCCAGAGTTATCTTACTTTGCCTGCCCATTTCCCTCATGATAGTAAGTGTACCAAGTTTGAATGCAATAGCTTTGATACTTTATGAGAAAAGTGGACCTAAACACAAAACTTAACCGGACACCGACGCCAAGGTGATGACAATAGCTCATAACTTTTTTTTCAAATGACCTTGACCTTTGACCTAGTGGCCTGAAAATCAATAGGGGTCATCTGCTAGTCATGATCAATGTACCTATGAAATTTCATGATCCTATGCATAAGCGTTCTTGAGTTATCATCCGGCAACCATTAAATATTTCGGGTCACCCTGACCTTGACCTTTAACCTAGTGACCTGAAAATCAATAGAGGTCACCTGAGAGTCACAATCAATATACCTATGAAGTTTCATGATCCTAGGCATAAGCGTTCTTGAGTTATCATCCGGAAACCATTTTACTATTTCGGGTCACCGTGACCTTGACCTTTGACCTAGTGACCTGAAAATCAATAGGGGTCAACTGCGAGTCATGATCAATGTACCTATGAAGTTTCATGATCCTAGGCATAAGCGTTCTTAAATTATCATCCGGAAACCATTTTACTATTTCGGGTCACCATGACATTGACCTATGACCTTGTGACCTCAAAATCAATAGGGGTCATCTGCGAGTCATGATCAATGTACCTATGAAGTTTCATGATCCTAGGCCTAAGCGTTCTTGAGTTATCATCCGGAAACCATCTGATGGACGGACCGACTGACAGACCGACATGTGCAAAACAATATGCCCCCTCTTCTTCGAAGAGGGGCATAATAAAGATGACAGCTTGTTAATGATGGACTAAGTTGGCTTATGTACTTTTGAATAACCTTGTCATGTTCAATAATGTCATGTAACGTCTATACCTACTACATGTATGAATAAGAATTTTCCCTCGCATAACCAGTAATCTGAATCTTTACACAACTATCAAATATACCAATGAAAGAATAAAAAGTTGTAAGGGCGTCAGCATTAAAACAACCTGCATAACTTAATCAAACAAATAGTGACTACTTGAAGCTCCCAAAATAACTTTTGCGTCATTTCCAGGAAATATCTCAATGTTTTCATTGAGTCATCATTTTTGGAACAATTTATTATTATTTGTATTGATACACAAACACAAACATTTGTTCACTGACAATATATAGCACATTTAAAGCAAAAATACAACAACAAAAAGTTTTACTACAGAAGAAAAGTATGTTCAACATATTCATGTAGGGACTGTAAGAAATATCTTTGCTTTCTAAGGCAAAAAAAATCAAAATCGAAGATATGTTCAGTGTATTTTCTATTAAGACTATTTAATAGTACAGAGTATAATAACTGTTCTTAGAACAACATTAAAACTGTAGAAGCATAAGTTTACCCTTAAATTATAATCACTATTTAGTTGGTGAATGTTTTTAAACACTTGCCATACGAATGTTTTATGAAAATGTAATTTTTCATGAATTCAAATAAGGGTCATGTCAAATGACTTACTCCTGAATATTGTTTTGAATATTTTATTTAAAAAAACCTCATGTAGGTACAAACAAAGTGGACACATTTAAGACTTTCAAAATAACATACTTATTCATCTGTAAGAATCTGCATACCACTGGCCTTGGTGGATAAAAGAGTGAGTGTTGTTTGTACCTACAGATACGACGGTTTTTACCCAGTTGTCACTATCTGTTAAACACCTATTTGACAAAAGCAACATATTAATTGCCAGAAATGGTTTCAAAGAAACACACACACACAAATTTGCACATTATCAGACGAACATTTAAGTGGGAAACAATAAATGGCAAACATAGCCAAAGTCTGATCTAACATCGATAAATCGAAAGCGAATACAATGGTAGTTTATACTAAAGCTAGTCAAATTAATAATAAGCAAGTACGACTACAGTGAAAGATGAACTGTATGGATTAGTGTCTATAATGACAAAAGTAAAGTAGACAGACGTTGACCATTTACCATTCAACTGCATACATTCCTAAATGTCAGGCTTATATATAGAAAAATATCCAGTCTATTTATGCATTTTATATCAAGATTATTTAGATAATTGGGACATCAAAACGACACAACATTATGATTACTCCAGTGATAAAAAACATATTGAAATACAGTATTGCATTGATTACAACAACTCTTCATCACGAGCCAAAATTCTTGAGTGATTGATTTAGTATATTAACATGTAATGAATATAACAATCTGCCCATATGAAAGTTTTTTTTGCCATAACCAAAATAATATTTGAGAAAATATGACACAACCATGAATAAGAATACACAAAAGAATTAACAGACCAATAATATTGGCTAATTACATCTGAACAAGCAATGTCCATTAATTATTTGGCTAATCAGAATAATACATATTGTATAATGATGATTATGATGAAGTCAATCATTTCATGATTGTAAGCAGTCATAAATTTTGTTATTTCAGAGAGCCAGATTAACTCAAGCGTAAATAATATCGGTACAATGCCATGCCAGTTAATTTAACAAATAGGCCCAAGGGCCTCACATGAAACATATAGGAACTGTTGTTTTGTTAATGTTCTTTGTTTTTGATGTTGTGTTGTTGTGGTGTTTTTTTTATTTGGAAGGGGTATTGTTTTCAATTGTATTTAGTCATATCAAAGCAGTCAGTTTACCAACTCACATCTTTCCAGTACTAAGTGCAAATACATATGAGCCATGTTCTGAGAAAACTGGGCTTAAAACATGTGCGTAAAGTGTCGTCCCAGATAAGCCTGCGCAGTCTGCACAGGCTAATCAGGGACGACACTTTCCACTTTTATGGTATTTTTAGTTTCAAGGATACAGAATTCTTTAGTAAGAATGAGCAGAAAACTGAGACTCTAACCTCTCAATTATAACAATGATATTAAAAATACTCACGCTGTGCAAACTGCACAGGCTAATCTGGGATGACACTTTACGCACATGCATTATGCCCAGTTTTCTCAGAACAAGGCCCATATGTCAGTAACTGACAACTGCCCTTCTTGAATCATGTGAATCTCAAATACGTGGTCATTGTTAACCCATTTGGCATTGATTTGCACAAACTTACTAGAGGACCGCTAGAAGAAGTTACATACAAAATAAGAAACTCCTGACCCTTGTGGTTTCAGAGAAGAAATTTTGATATGTTTTAATTTTGTAAATCTATTTTTGCTCTATTTTTACTTACATATGCAACAGACCTGAAACATTTGAACAACTTTAAAAGAGGGTCAACAAATGTTCATTCCTAATGAGTTTTGTTAAAATTGGGCTAAGGCATTCAGGAGGGGAAGTTGTTTGAAGACAAAGTTTATGCATGCACTAACAACAGTTACTGACTGACCAAGAGCATAACGATATCCTTAAAGCTCCCTATGAGCACTTTGTGCTCAGATGAGCTAAAAAGTAGGTATTTACATCCAGTATCAGTATTTCTTTAGCAATGGCCAATATCAGAATGAATTGCCATTATGCTATAGGGACTGACCATCAAACTGAGCCTACACCAATTACACTGAGCCCAAAATACGTATCACCTCATTCGTGATATTTATACAGAATTCTTTAGTAAGAATGAGCAGAAAACTGAGACTCTAACCTCTAAATTATAACAATGATATTAAAAAAACTCATATTAAATTAGACTCCAAAACATTATTACTTTCATTTCTTAAAGAGTAAATAAGTAAAATCAGTTCTTACAGTTATCCACATCAAATTAGCTTTTTGAAAAATTTAACGTCACATAAAATGATCAGCAAGTGGTAATTTACACAAAGCGCTCATTTCTAGGTCCAGAAGTAAAAAGAGGGCAGCTAATATCATGGAGAATCAGTGCTTTCGTTTTTTCTTGCGCCGTTTCCCAGCAGTGTCAGAGGTTTGAGTCTGTGAGGGCCAGGGTCGGGAACTGTTAGGCTGCGAGGGCTGCCAGGACTGGGTACCAGGGGCTGCCCCAGGGCCACTTCCTGCCCCGCCCCCCTCGTTCATGGCCTGGTGGAACAAGTGACTGATGAAGTCCTCTAGATCTGCCTCCGAGCTAAACAAGAAGAAACATCTCAATATCAGGGAACATAGCACCATTTTTCAAGAAGGAAATTAATGTTTCTTTATGCTTTTCTGTGTTTTTTCTGTGATTTAAAACTCTTAACCCTTTACCACTTAGTTATGTATTTTGACTTATTTGTAGTCCCTTAGAAGGTTACATTTAATGAGAGGCCTTTTTCTTACTAGATTCAAATATAAAGGTTTCAGTTCCAACCCTTAGATACTGATGAGCAGCAAACAGCATAAAACCTGAACAGACTGCAAGTTTCTCGAAGCCTGTTCTGGTTTTGTGCTGTTTGCACATAGCCATTTTCACTTTTCTTCTAAGTGGGAAAGGGTCAATTCACTTTTTCAAACATCACTGAAATGACCTCCACTTGTGATCCAAGACAAATATAAAAGCTGCCAATGAAAATAGTAATTTCTCTGATCACTATGAATTTAAATTAGGGATGCAACAGGTTACTAAAAACATTGAGTTAACCATTTACTGTAACCGGTTATTAACCAGTTAACCTTAAAAAATGAAAATGTTCAAGTGTACATTAAAAAATGGCATACATGTATTGCTTGAACATGTTATCTCTATAGAAAAAAGTATTTAAAGTTCATTTGCATAGATTACATAAGCAGCCATATCAGTTTCTTAATAATAAAAATGTATTATTACGTTTATTTTAACATGAGTAAAATGTTATAAGACAAACTAATATTTTCTGTAGCATTTTGATTAAATTGAATCTTTTATCTATTAACTATATAAGGAAATCGGACAGGACTGGCAACCTTTAAGTTTCTTGTATTATCCCAATTTGTTGATCCACCGAAATTAGTTTTATTGGGTTTCGACTGTATGCCTGAATAGATTTTTACTGAACAAGATATGTGTTCGTCAGAAACAATGCCCCCTACTGCGCCGCTTTGAAATAAAATTTCCCTTTAAAGCTTATTACTTCCCTTGGATTTTGTCAGATCCAACGGGGGGGGGGGGGGGGGGGCAAGCAGGGCCTGTGGTTTATCAAAGAGATCATAGCCAGAGTTCATCATGTATCTATGGACATAATTCCACAGGTATGTAATGAACCCTACCATTCACAAATTAGAACAGGAAAGAAATGATAATTATATCATTTAAAAAAAAACTTTGACAAATCAATCATTTGAGTTATAAATAATCAAAATAAAAAAAATCCGTACAGTAAATGTGAAAAGAACTTAAATTCTTGATAAGGAAATATATAATCCGAGATTTATAATTATATACATTACTTCCCTTGAAAATAATTGTCTCTAACAAATCTCTATTTTCAGTAGCAAATAATTAAAAGCCACTACCGTGACTGTAGATTCATCACTCACAATTTGCAGCTCCATGAGATACAAATGCATGCCACACATATTGCTATGTTCAATATTGAATAATTATCTCCCTTTAAAGCTTATTACTTCCCTTGGATTTGTATTTTTGGCCTATGACCTTGAAGGATGACCTTGACCTTTTACCAAAATGTGTTTGTCAGAAACACAATGCCGCCTTCTGCGCTGCTTTGATTTATTTAACAAAAATATATCATTTGGCAGGTCAGATAATTATGTCCATTTAAAGCTTATTACTTCCCATGGATTAGTTTTTTCGACCCCGTGACCCAGTTTTTGACCCGGCATGACCCATATTCGAACTTGACCTAGATATTGTCTAGATACAACTTCTGACCAAGTTTCGTAAAGATCGGATGAAAACTATTTGAATGAGAGAGCGGACACGAAAAGTGTGACAGACAGACTTACAAACGGACAGCGCGACAACTATATACCCCCTTTTCTTCGAAAGGGGGCATAAAAAAAAGACACAGTAGGTACATACTTTGCATTGTTGCCACTATTTCTGTTGGTATGGTGACCACCGCGGTTTCCCTCAGTAGCGATTCGGTAAAATACGTGATGAGCATTGGCCTGCATGTGCTTAAAGAAGTCCCTCTACAGAAAAAACAACAGAAAAACACATAACATTCAGATTTTCCAACTTCCGATGTTTCATGCAAGCTTAATATTGAGTTATTGAACAATAATCAAAGACTAAAAATATCCAATCTTAACAAAAGCCAAAAGCTGATGTGATGTCACACATTCAAATCATTTGACAGTGATATCCCAATTGGGATAAACACTCCTCATTGAGCCATCCTCTGATACTGAATTCCACAAAGGCAGGTAGGCAAAAATGTCTGAAACTTCGACAACCTATTTCTATTTTGATGACAAAAGAAAACAAGTTGGCCAAAGGCCCTAGGTTGCTCATCTGAGATCCAAAGCTACTCTACTGTTCTGAGACGCTTTTGTCATGTTTAGAGTACTATTTTAAGATTCTGCTGAGATATTACATGTAAGGACAATTTCCCCAAACACCTGACGACCATGCCATTTAATGGACAGAAAACATTTTAAAACTTAGCTGAAAAATGATAAGAACAAACATTCTGAGCAGGTTTCATGATCAAATAAGGAAATCTTAAATGCCCCCTTGCAGCCATGTTTTTTAATGGACCAGAACATTTTTCACACTTATACAATAATATTTTGACCCAAACATGACGAAGTTTCTAACTTGGCAGAGATTAAATTGGGAAAAATTTTCTGACGATATTTCATGAAGATTAGGCAATAACTGTGGCCTGTAAAGTGTTCAAAAGATAAATGTTGACAACTGACGCCACAGTAAAGGGACATACAATAGAACAAAGATGAACACAAAAGCTCTTATGTGAGCTTTCAACATCGCTACACCAGCTTACCTTACAGGCGACCCACTCTGTGATATCGTATACTTTTCCTTCCATGCAGGCGTAATAATGCCAAAGAAAGCCCAGCATAGAGGTTTCAGCCCACACATCACCCTGTCAATATACATCGTAACATGTATCACTTTTATAAATGCAATATAGTGTGATTAAATACAACAGAACGGCCATGATGGCCCTCGATTGCTGACCTGAATTAACATTGTGATACTAGAGTGATCTTAACTGGGTTTCGAAAAAGTAAAAATTATGTACGATGGCAAACAAGTTTCAGCAGGGTGGTGCAAATTTTGATCGATCAAGATTTGAATAAATTTGGTTGAAATCCCATGATATGATATTACTGACGAAATACCAAACCTTTGTGTTTTCACTAACATGAATTTAAAGCCATTTTTCTATACATCTATATGAACCCATCGCGGGTTGACAGTTATGAACCCAGGGGAATGATTTGAACAAACTTAGTAGGCTGTACAACCATATGATACTTAATATAACAAGAGATGTGTTCATCAGAAACACAATGCCCCCTATTGCGCTGCTTTGAAATAAAATTTCAATATATCATTTGGCAGGTTTAGAAATTATCTCCCTTTTAAAGCTTATTACTTCCCCTGGATTGTATTTTTTTTAAACTTTTGACCTTGAAGGATGACCTTCACCTTTCACCACTCAAAACGTGCAGCTCCATGAGATACACATGCATGCCAAATATCAAGTTGCCATCTTCAATATTGCAAAAGTTGTGGCCAATGCAGACCTGTTTACCCTACCGATTGCGTCTCAGTAGTATGGAGGGCATCTCTCAGTAGTTTGGGGCTATTGTCAGTAGTTTTGAACTTTTCAATCATTTTGAGCATTAAAACACCATGACTGGGTCACATATCAGTTTAACGGTACATAAAGCATTAGATGAATTAACTTGCTATAATAAAATCTGTTAAGTGATTTTTTTTTGCTTTGCTTTGTTACAGCCTGTGCCATTTGGATTGGGAAAATTAGCGCGATAAACCATGAAATAGGAAAAAATAGCGCGATAAACCATGAAATTGGGAGACATTAAGCATTATACATATGATTATAAGTAACAGAATTAGAATTGTTTTTAAGTGCATGTTTGACAGCATTTTATATTATAAAGTGCTGCTTTAATGTCTTCTTACAATTGACAATATTTAGTTAATATCCATCCACATGCATATTAAACTTGCAATAATCTATAGATTCTTAAATACACCATTTGATCATAAGCTCTTTAAGAGTAGCTATTAATTTAATTCAGTACTTTTTTAAATTAAATATCATAAGGGGAAAACATAAACAAATATTTACAAACATTCTTTAGTGTTCTTGTTGTGTTAATGATGTATTAAATGGAGTTAAAATAAGATCCACTAACACATAAATCAAATCATGTTTGTCCCTTTCCATTTTCGAACGATACTCATCTTATTATAATAAATGCTTTAACTGTGTGAGTAGACTAAACTCCAGTTTTCCAACACTCGTTTCCGTGACGCACATTCACTGAGCAGATTTCTGATAAATATTTGTTTTTTTGTTTTTTTTATCTCAAACGTAGTATGTTGCGTTAATTGACACACGCATTACATTATTCCCTAATGACCAAATGATATCCGTTGTTAATGTGAATGGTATTTATTATTTTCGCCGTTAATCGCAATTTCTCGTCTGCTTGCCGCCATCTTGGACATGTGTAAAAACAGGCTGCTCAATCCCGATACATTGACTATCGTCGGTATTCTCCGCAATAGAGAGATGTGTATACTGGATAGCAACGTAAAATCGTATATATTCGGCTAAATTTGCAAACCAATACGCAAGTCAGTTGTCGTTCGGTGACGACACGACAAGCTCGATCAGCACTCGTTCCCCGGGAGGCTTGAATTTCAACGTTTTTTACTGCACAAGTGCCAAAATGATTATGATTGATGAATTACCCGTTAAGACCGAAAATAAGCGAAAGTAAGATTAAAAACTGAAATTTGACCATTTTGATCGATGGATCCGTAGTTTTTCAGAACAAATCTGTAGTGTGTAGTTTATCCAGATACGTAAGAACTACGGCGAATCCGTGGAAGTAAACAGGTCTGCCAATGTTAAAGTTTTTGGAAGGACTGACGGACGGACAGACAGTTCAAATGCTATATACCACCCTACCGGGGGCATAAAAATACCAAATTTTAAACAGGGTTCATACAGAAATTTCCTTGCAAAATGTAAGCACTTATTAAGCACCTTACCTCTTTAGCAGAATGCCTGATGGAACAGCGGTTGCAGTAGCGGGCGCTGTACCACGGCCTCTCCACAGGAACCCTCTTGTGCTTGCCACCACAGTTGTCACACCGCATCATGTTACTGGCCTGGAACAGCTTCTCCTGCAGCTTTGTCAGTAGGTCGTTAAACTCGTGCTGGAAAGGGAGGCAAATCAGGGCTAAGTCTGCTATTTGTAAAATTAGCAGATGACTGAACATTTGAAGATATGGCTTAGAGAACTCTATTTGGCGTCAAGGTTACTCTATAAAACCCTATAAAGAAGTAGTTATTTGGCTTAAACAAGATGTTGCATTCAATAAAAGGATATGCTCCCTGTGGAGGCCTTAACTGTATTGATTCATTAGCCCAATAAGTTTAAGTCTTAAAACTAATTCAACAAGAAATACACTTGAAACAAATAAAGCTTAAGATAATTTAGTTAAAACGGAATGCCATATGTACATTAAATCAGGTTTTGTAATGTATTGTGACTGCATGATGTGATTTGAGAAAGTATTGGAACAAATAATCACACTATTTATGAAGACACTTTACAACCATTTTGCTCACTTAAAGGTAAAGGTTATTAATCAAAGAGTTACCATGGCAGCCTCAGCTTCTTTGGCCTCCTGTAGTTGTCTGTTATATGCCTGGCGTTTACTCTGAAATAACAAAATGAAAAGATTAAAATAATAGATGTGTTGACGTGAGAATGAATACCCCCCTGACAATGCTTGACGTAAAATATAGCATGATGTAATATATTTAAAAAAAATTATGTTATCAAATAAACAATTAAAAAGGGTAATGACTTTTGTTAATTTTACCAAAAAATGATACAAGGGGTGTCAGCGGATGTCAGCATTGAGTAAGGTATTAGGTAACAAGAGTTCCGCGGTCGGAGATGACCGCATTGAAGCCGGATTTTTGATTTAAATGACAGGAAAGTACCTTTCGTGTTTTTGTCAATGCAATACTTAAACAAGAGTTCCGCGGTCGGAGATGACCGCATTGAAGCCGGATTTTTGATTTAAATGACAGGAAAGTACCTTTCGTGTTTTTGTCAATGCAATACTTAAATTACTGAAATATTGTTCAAAGGTCAAAATGAAATGTAAGTACTTTTCAAGGCATGAGCAAAGTTTGAGATTCTAGGTCCAAGCATACCAAAGTTACAACAATTTTAACATTTTAACATTTAAGTTCACAGTGACCTTGACCTTCAAATGAATGACATTGAAATGAATGACCTTGAAATGACCAGTGGTCATCTAAGTGTGCTTGCAAACCTTTACGTCAAGTTTGAGATTCTAGGTCCAAGCATACCAAAGTTATAACAATTTTAACATTGAAGGTCACAGTGACCTTGACCTTCAAGTGAATGACATTGAAATGACCAGTGGTCATCTTCTAGTACTGGCCAATCTTTATTTCAAGTTTGAAGACTCTAGGTACAAGCATACCAAAGTTATAACATGAAATAAGAACTTTAACATTTTTACATTCAAGGTCACAGTGACCTTGACCTTCAAATGAATGACCTTGAAATGTCCAGTGGTTACTTACTAGTTCTGGCCAACCTTCATGTCAAGTTTCAAGACTCTAGGTCCAAGCATACCAAAGTTATAACAACTTTAACATTTTTACATTCAAGGTCACAGTGACCTTGACCTTCAAATGAATGACCTTGAAATGTCCAGTGGTTACTTACTAGTTCTGGCCAACCTTCATGTCAAGTTTCAAGACTCTAGGTCCAAGCATACCAAAGTTATAACAACTTTAACATTTTTATATTGAAGGTCACAGTGACCTTCACCTTCAAATGAATGACCTTGAAATGACCAGTGGTCATCTGTTAATCCTGGCCAACCTTCATGTCAAGTTTGAAGACTCTAGGTCCAAGCATACCAAAGTTATACCATGAAATAAGAACTTTAACATTTTTACATTCAAGGTCACAGTGACCTTGACCTTCAAATGAATGACCTTGAAATGACCAGTGGTTACTAACTAGTTATGGCCAACCTTCATGTCAAGTTTCAAGACTCTAGGTCCAAGCATACCAAAGTTATAAGAACTTTAACATTTTTTATATTGAAGGTCACAGTGACCTTGACCTTCAAATGAATGACCTTGAAATGACCAGTGGTCATCTGTTAATCCTGGCCAACCTTCATGTCAAGTTTGAAGACTCTAGGTCCAAGCATACCAAAGTTATACCATGAAATAAGAACTTTAACATTTTCGAGCACGCCGCCACCCCGCCCGCCCGCCCGCCCGCCCGCCCCCCCGCCCGCCCGACAACATCAATCTATAAGCCGAGATTTTTTCGAAAAAAATCCGGCTAATTACTGAAATATTGTTCAAAGGTCAAAATGAAATGTAAGTACTTTTCAAGGCATGAGCAAACCTTGTGTTATGTTTTGAATGCATGCATATACATGAACAACAATAACATTTAAGGTCACAAATATGAACTTGAATTGACATTTAACATTTTTACCTACCAAAATTATAAGAACTTTAACATTTTTACATTCAAGGTCACAGTGACCTTGACCTTAGAATGAATGACCTTGAAATGACCAGTGGTCATCTAAGTGTGCTTGCAAACCTTCATGTCAAGTTTGAAGACTCTATGTCCAAGCATACCAAAGTTATAACAATTTTAACATTTAAGGTCACAGTGACCTTGACCTTCAAATTAATGACATTGAAATGACCAGTGGTCATCTTCTAGTACTGGCCAATCTTTATTTCAAGTTTGAAGACTCTAGGTACAAGCATACCAAAGTTATAACATGAAATAAGAACTTTGACATTTTTACATTCAAGGTCACAGTGACCTTGACCTTCAAATGAACGACCTTGAAATGTCCAGTGGTTACTTACTAGTTCTGGCCAACCTTCATGTCAAGTTTCAAGACTCTAGGTCCAAGCATACCAAAGTTATAACAACTTTAACATTTTTACATTCAAGGTCACAGTGACCTTGACCTTCAAATGAATGACCTTGAAATGTCCAGTGGTTACTTACTAGTTCTGGCCAACCTTCATGTCAAGTTTCAAGACTCTAGGTCCAAGCATACCAAAGTTAAAACAACTTTAACATTTTTATATTGAAGGTCACAGTGACCTTCACCTTCAAATGAATGACCTTGAAATGACCAGTGGTCATCTGTTAATCCTGGCCAACCTTCATGTCAAGTTTGAAGACTCTAGGTCCAAGCATACCAAAGTTATACCATGAAATAAGAACTTTAACATTTTTACATTCAAGGTCACAGTGACCTTGACCTTCAAATGAATGACCTTGAAATGACCAGTGGTTACTAACTAGTTATGGCCAACCTTCATGTCAAGTTTCAAGACTCTAGGTCCAAGCATACCAAAGTTATAAGAACTTTAACATTTTTTATATTGAAGGTCACAGTGACCTTGACCTTCAAATGAATGACCTTGAAATGACCAGTGGTCATCTGTTAATCCTGGCCAACCTTCATGTCAAGTTTGAAGACTCTAGGTCCAAGCATACCAAAGTTATACCATGAAATAAGAACTTTAACATTTTCGAGCACGCCGCCACCCCGCCCGCCCGCCCCCCCCCGCCCGCCCGACAACATCAATCTATAAGCCGAGATTTTTTCGAAAAAAATCCGGCTAATAAGGTATTATAACTGTATATGCAAAATCAGCATATGCATATAAACGAGCAAATTCGTTGAATTGATATCCCCCGCCAATATGCTTCTGGACACAAAAGTGTTATATTTGACACTCAGCTCAAAAATATTTTTTAAGATACAAAGGGCCATAACTCCATTATTAACAGATGGTGTACAATGCCATTTTGCGTGCATCATCCTCTTATCCATATATATACTCATACCAAGTTTCAATGAAATCCGCCAAAGCATTTCCAAGACATGGCTCTGGACACAAAAGTGCCAGACGGACGGACAACGCCAAAACAATATCCCTCCGCCTATGGCGAAGGATAACAACACAGCATGTATTGTGTTTGTATCAGTTGTAATTAAATTCCTAAAAGCAGAAATAGTGTATAAAAAATAATAAAGCAATTAATAATTGTGTATGCATAAAATGCCATTAAGCATGTCAATTAAATTACTTTCAATTACCCATGTAACAAGGGACAAAATTGTCACAAAACCAGGTTTTCATTGTGAAAAAAAATCTGATAAAGGGAGAAAACTCAAACTGAACTTTTGAAATGAACAAACAAAATTAACCCCCTTAGTAAGTTTTTTTTTCTATTTTTAGTCGTGGCAACCTTGACATTGGAGATATTGACGTGATTCTTTCGTGCGACACACCATCCCATGATGGTGAACAAATGTGCCAAATGATTTTAAAATCTCACAATGAATGACATAGTTATGGCCAGGACAAGCTCCTTTATGGCCATTTTTGACCTTTGAACTCAAAGTGTGACCTTGACCTTGGAGATATCGACGTAATTATTTCGCGCGACACACCGTCCAATGATGGTGAACAAATGTGCCAAATGATTTTAAAATCTGACAATGAACGACATAGTTATGGCCCGGACAAGCTTGTTCCGCCCGCCCGCCAGCCAGCCAGCCAGCCAGCATTCGCCAATCTAATAACCAGTTTTTTCCTTCGGAAAACCTGGTTAAAAACCTGGTTAATAAGTTGTGTGTGCCTCATGTACTCTGTGGGAAACCCGTACACTGCATCAGTTACATAAAGGTATAAACAAAGACAAGGACATCATGTACTCTGTCACAGTCTCTATGGGAAACCCGTACACTGCATCAGTTACATAAAGGTATAAACAAAGACAAGGACATCATGTACTCTGTCACAGTCTCTGTGGGAAACCCGTACACTGCATCATTTACATAAAGGTATAAACAAAGACAAGGACATCATGTACTCTGTCAGTCTCTATGGGAAACCCGTACACTGCATCAGTTACATAAAGGTATAAACAAAGACAAGGACATCATGTACTCTGTCACAGTCTCTGTGGGAAACCCGTACACTGCATCAGTTACATAAAGGTATAAACAAAGACAAGGACATCATGTACTCTGTCAGTCTCTATGAGAAACCCGTACACTGCATCAGTTACATAAAGGTATAAACAAAGACAAGGACATCATGTACTCTGTCACAGTCTCTGTGGGAAACCCGTACACTGCATCAGTTACATAAAGGTATAAACAAAGACAAGGTTATCATGTACTCTGTCACAGTCTCTATAGGAAACCCGTACACTGCATCAGTTACATAAAGGTATAAACAATGACAATGACATCATGTACTCTGTCACAGTCTCTGTGGGAAACCTGTACACTGCATCAGTTACATAAAGGTATAAACAAAGACAAGGACATCATGTACTCTGTCACAGTCTCTATGGGAAACCCATACACTGCATCAGTTACATAAAGGTATAAACAAAGACAAGGACATCATGTACTTTGTCACAGTCTCTGTGGGAAACCCGTACACTACATCAGTTACATAAAGGTATAAACAAAGACAAAGACATCATATATTTAATTTGTGTGTAATATGTGTATGGTAAAAGTTTTTTTCTAATAATAATATGTTCAACATTCAAACATGGTAAATAATTTATTTGTCTTGGAACATCAATAATAGACATTGTAAATTGCTAGAGAACCAAAAATTATATATAAGAATGCATCTTAATTTTAATTGTGACATATTGCTTTGTTTTATAGATCTATCAAGAAAACTTAGGTGTGACAGCACCATTTATTACCTGATGTCTTATATAAATGATAATTAATTATTTTTTGCTATTTCCTCGTCGAAAAAGAAATTTGCAATGTTTTAAACTGTTACCGGTGAATATCGAACTGTTGACCGGTCAACAGTTTGAACTGTTGCCCGCTGGAATAATGACGTCATTTCGTCGAAAAAATGACGTCATTTTACAGTTAAACAGTCAAAATTATTCATTTTATCTATTACTGTTGTGTGTAAATAAAAATTTAGTTTGCTGTTATTTCTATGTTGGAAATTTGATCAGGTAATAAAACACTTATTTCATGGATGCTTGGTGAACAGTCAAAACTGTTGTCCCTCGGTATCAGGGCTGACATTTGGAACTGTTGCCCCAGGCCTACAGTACCAAAGTCATCCCTGATACCTTGGGAAACAGTTTTGACTGTTCACCGCGCATCCATGAAATAAGTGTATACTGTTGTTAATCTGTTAATCGCATATAAATTGAGCATATTTAATTGAATGGAGACTGCCTGAATGGCTTATAGCCTGTTCGAATTTCAGATAATCAATTACTATCATAATGCTATCACATTATCCAGTCATCAGGATGTACAAATACGTGATGACCTCACCAGATGATACAAATAGAACATGCACAACTGCATATGATAAAAAACAATATGAGAAAGTTTAAATGTTCTATGCTGAAAAGTGCAGAAGAACCCCTGCTGACAATGTTGTGTCTACATATGGACTGACAAACTAACAGATACTAGACATTCATGTTGATTCCAGTATAGCCTTCTTTACTTTGCTATGGGGATATAAATATAACATAACACTGCCTCCATATTTTACATTACCATAGTAACTTTATGGAGATGAAAAAATGGTGAAATCTTTTACTGCCATGCTATGATTTATTTGCACTTCTTCTCTATATGAACACAGAGTTTGCAAATGGTTTAATATACTCTAGTATTTACACCAGATGGCATAATTCACTTGAGGAAATATTTACATTCCAGATTAACAAGAAGGGAATAAGGGTCGATTCAGAAATATAAGGGAATATGAGTTGAGAAAGAAAGATAAGGCTACAAACCCAGAATAGTTCTTTGATAGAATGAAAGTTACATGAAACAGATATATCATTCTTCTTGTTGTTGAAGCAACAACACCCCAATAAACACAAGAGCACCTCATAATGGGTGCCAACGCTCGGATGAGGGTGCAGTTTTGAATAACTGAAAGCTTATAAAAACAAGAGATGTGTTCGTCAGAAACACAATGCCCCCTATTGGGCCACTTTGAAATAATTTTTATTTATTTATTTTTACCTTTGACCTTGAAGGATGACCTTGACCGTGAACGTCCACCACTCAAAATGTGCAGCTTCATGAGAACACCGCTTTGAATTTTATTTATTTTTTTATCTTTGACCTTGAAGGATGACCTTGGCCTTGAAGGATGACCTTGACCTTCCACCACTAAAAATGTGCAGCTTCATGAGAACGCTGCATTGAATTTTTTTATTTTATTTTTTACCTTGAAGGATGACCTTGACCTTAAATGTCCACCACTCAAAATGTGCAGCTTCACGAGATACACATGCATGCCAAATATCAAGTTGCTATCTTCAATATTGAAAAAGTAATGGCCAATGTTAAAGTTTTTGGATGGACAGACACCATATATTTGACATTTGACCTTGAAGGATGACCTTGACCTTCACCTTTGACCACTCAAAATGTTAAGCTCCATGAGATACACATGCATGCCAAATATCAAGTTGCTTTCTTCAATAGTGAAAAAGTTATGGCCAATGTTAAAGTTAAAGGACGGACAGACTGACACACACATACTGACATACACACATATTGACATACTGACTGATGGACAGTTCAACTGCTATATGCCACCCTACCAGGGGCATAAAAAAAATAATTTAAGGTCACAGTGACTTTGACCTTTGACCTAGTTACCCAAAAATGGGTGTGGCATGTAGAACTCATCAAGGTGCATCTACATATGAAGTTTCAAAGTTGAAGGTGGAAGCACTTTGATTTTAGAGCCAATGTTAAGGTTTTAGCACGACTCCTTCGGCAGACAGCAGACGACAATCTGGCTATGACAATACCTTGGTTCGCTCTGAAAACAGCCGAGCTAAAAATTAGAATAACAAGGGCTGTTTGCAAAACATGCATGCCCCCCTATATGGGCCATAAGTTGTAGTAGCAGCCATTGTGTGAATACGTTTTTTGTCACTGTGAACAACAGTGGTGGTGGTGGTGGTGGTGGTGGTGGTGGTGGTGGTAGTTGTAGTGGTAGTGGTAGTGGTAGTAGTAGTAGTAGTAGTAGTAGTAGTAGTAGTAGTAGTAGTAGTAGTAGTAGTAGTAGTAGTAGTAGTAGTAGTAGTAGTAGTAGCATTACAATAACAATATTTAAGAATGATCAAATGGGAAAAGGTAACCTAGCACTGGCAGTAAATATGGGGCTCATTTACAGGTCTGATTTGGAATCTCTGCTGTAAAATGAGATTTTAAATGAATTTAAGGGAGGCAAATGCTGTAATAAAAAGAACATGCATAAACGGTAGTTGTTTCCCTTAAAATGCCTATTTCCAGTAACTGTGACTTTCACCTGTGACCTTGACCTTTGACCTAGTGACCTCAAAATCAATAGGGGTCATCTGCGAGTCATGATCAATGTACCTATGAAGTTTCATGATCCTAGCCCCAAGCGTTCTTGAGTTATCATCCGGAAACCACCTGGTGGACGGACCGACCGACCTACCGACCGACCGACATGAGCAAAGCAATATACCCCCTCTTCTTCGAAGGGGGGCATAATAACTAATAATTTCTAATTATTTCTTACAGCATCTCCAATGAGGTCGAAGGCGTGGCCTAGAATCTTGAAAGCTTCTTCCGCACCGGCTTGTTGGTTCTAAAAACAAAATGGTATTAAAACTGTTAAAGCTTAAAATAAACAAACTTCCATTATAAATTTATTTTTTTATTGCTTCACAGTTTCTATTCTGTATGCTGCTAAACAGACATTGTACTTAGATAACTCCCAAACATGATCTGTTAAGAACACTTGAGAATCTTTTTATATGACACGTTAGTAAGTAATCTTGAGTAAGATCTACATGTAAGCAGCTAACACAAAATTTTAGGGCAATACCTCCATCCAAACAAAAGTCATTGAGCTGCAACTTTTTTTTCTTTTGTTAGTATGTGACTTTGACCGTAACCTAACTGGCCCATATGCAATCCCAAGCCAGGTCTGTTGGTAAGCTACACACACGCTTTAATTGAAATACTATTTGATGCAGATATTTCCCTCATGAGTACATACCTTATCTGGATGAACAAGTACAGCCTGACGTCTGTAATACTTTTTAATATCATCATCAGTGGCAGTGGCTTTAAGGCCTAGTATACTGGAATTGGAGAAACACAAAAACTGACAAATGTGGAAGTGACTTTAAGGTTCGGTTACTGATATAAGCAAGACAAGAACTGACAAATGTGGCAGTTGCTTTAAACTTTCAAGCCATGTATTCTCAAATATCAGAATATTGCATACTCTAATGTCTATGCATTAAGTATGCAACCATGTACCATAATTACTCAAGTTTTTGGACACTCAATTTTTGGACACCCCTGTATTTAGTCCAAATATTTTTTTTTTATGATTCTAAATTTTCGGACATACAACTTTTTGTCTATAATTAATTACTCTAAATTTTCAGACATATGACTTTTTGCCTATAATTAATTACTCTAAATTTTCGGACAGTTTGTTTCACAAAGCTTCTTTACCAGAATTCTGACCTGTTGGTTATCTGATGACACCACTATCATGTGTTTTTGCAACTGGATTGAGGTAATGAACCCTTGAAGAGGAACACCCTAAGGCAATGGACCATTACATTTGCTTTATTGAGTAAATAACTATGTACATGTACACCAATAACAGACAATGGTTTCACCAAACATGAAACATATGTTACATTATTTTATACTTTACGTGTTATTTTACAAGCATTTGCTATTATTTGTTGGAATTTTTAACGCTATACACATTGCATACCTGTTACGAATCATTCATGCAATATTTTTAGAGTGTCTACCTTTAAATTTTGTCTCACCTGTATTTTTATAATATTTTTTATAGCATTTTTTGTATCTAAATTTTTTGACAAGGAAAAAAATTTTTTTTGTAAGTGTCCCAAAACTTAAGAGTAATTACAGTAACTTTACGTTTTACACTTGAAAGAGGTTTATATTATATTTGTTAAATATATCAAATCAACACATTTTTTGAAAACTTTTTTATCATTTTACCGGGTCTGTTATTTGATACACAATAAACAGTGTTCAATCACAAATGGCTTCAATAAATACAATATTTATACAAAATGATTATACCCTTACCTATAAGGGTCCTTTCCTTTACAGGCAAGAAGTCGCTGCATGGCTTCATCACCTGTAGAGCAATGATTTATTAGAACTTCAGGTAAGGTACATAAACATTATTAGATGAGGCATAACAAGGGTTAGGAGTTATATAAGCCAGAATTTCTCTTATGCATGTTAGTGCACTCATCCCCCAATAAAAAAGGTACTGTGCTTTACAAGTGGTGTGCTTGATACTGAATACAGGATCAGGATTACAAAACTTATTAATTTATTATAACCAATTATTAAGAGCGCTCTTAAATGATTGTACAGCGATTTTTTGCCCTATTGGAAAAAACCAGTACCCGCCCAATTGGGAACAAGAGGGCCATGATAGCCCTGAATCGCTCACCTGACTAACCTTGCTACATCAACTTAAATTCTATCAGACCCATATACAATCCCAAGCCAGATTTCATTAATTAATACATTGACAAAATTTCATTAAGACATGATGAAAACTGTGACCTCTTTCATCTACACAAGGTTTTACCAGAATTGGCCCGGTGACCTAATTTTTCAACCCAGATGTCCCATATACGATCCAAAATCAGATATTATCAAGATAAACATTCTGACAATATTTCATTTATTGTTTGATTATATTGCGTGAAGTTTTTTCAACTTTATGAGGGCAATTTCGTCTTTTTTTGTTGTGAATGTAACGTAATGTTATTTGCCGCACTTAAGTGTAGAACGTCCTAGACGTCACGTTATATTTGTTGTTTATATATGTCATTGATTATATTTGAATCAGAAGTAAAAGGAAGAACCTGAACACACAACGCTTTGTACCTTTATTATCCCATACGTTGCCATATTTTTATTGATATTCTTTATGGAATAATGTCCACGTCTTTTTTCCAATTCTGCAATTTTGCACTTAGCTAAGTTGATGTTCTTGTTTAGTCTATTTAAATTCTTGTTTTGCTTAGCACACAAATACTCTGTCATTTTATAACATTTTGTATTGTCCGAATCATCATCACACTTGAAATTTGTTTGACAAGACACTGACTGTTTTTTTTCTTGATTTAGGGATGTTTCAGATGAACTACTACTACTAGGCGGTGGGGGAGTAGACCACGAAATTTCAGTCACTGCGTGGCACACAGTCAAATCAACGTTTTCATTGGAAACATTACTGCATGTTTTGGCAGGCACCATTTGTTCAAAATGTTTACTGTCTGTGAATTCTTGTTTCAACAACTCTGGCAGAGTTTTTGCACATTTTATTTTTTTTATGTTGCAGTTTCTTTTTGTTTACAGACAGACGCTGACTTTTCATAGTAACTGAATGTTCCTTACAGTTTACTCAAGGGGCCTTTTCACAGATGTTGGCATGTTTTGAAGTTTGTCATTAAATGCTTTATATTGATAAATGTAAACATTTGATCTAAAAAGCTCCAGTAAAACATCAAGAATAAACTTAAAACAGAGGGCCATGATGGCCCTGAATCGCTCACCTTACAAACCAAATTCAATCCCAACCCAGATTTCATCAAGATAAACATTCTGACTAAATTTCATAAAGATTAGATGAAAACCGTGACCTCTATTGTCTACACAAGGTTTTTCTATTATTTGACCTTGTGACCTAGTTTTTGACCCCAGATGACCCAAATACAATCCCAACCCAGATTTCATCAAGATAAACATTCTGACCAAATTTCATAAAGATTGGATGAAAACTGTGACCTCTTTTGTCTACACAAGGTTTTTACAAGGTTTTTCTATTATTTGACCTTGTGACCTAGTTTTATACCCCAGATGACCCAAATACAATCCCAACCCAGATTTCATCAAGATAAACATTCTGACCAAATTTCATAAAGATTGGATGAAAACTGTGACCTCTATTGTCTACACAGGGTTTTTCTATTATTTGACCTAATGACCTAGATTTTGACCCCATATGACCCAAATACAATCCCAACCCAGATTTCATCAAGATAAACATTCTGACCAAATTTCATAAAGATTGGATGAAAACTGTGACCTCGACTGTCTACACAAACAAACTGTTGACGGACGCACACACTCACGCACAACGGGTGCCGGACATCACACGGTCACATAAGCTCACCATGTCACTTCTTGACAGGTGAGCTAAAAATTAACGCGAAAAACCTGAAATTGGGAAAATTCGTGCTGTGAAGTCTGCAGATGGGTGTATATGGTAACAAATACTTAACAAGAGCACCGCATAACGGGTTCCAAGGCTCGGCTGTGGGTGACCTTGACATTTTACCTAGTGACCCAAAAATGGGTGTGGCGTGTAGAACTTATCAAGGTGCATCTACGTATGAAGTTTCAAAAATGTAGGTGGAAGCACTTAAATTTTAGAGCCAATGTTAAGGTTTTAGCACGACGCGGATGACGGACGACGAGCTGGCTATGACAATACCTAAGGTTTTCTCCAAAAACAGCCGAGATCAAAATTGATAACTAAGTGTTGTCAATATTATATTTTCTGCATAGCGAAATTAACTAAATAATGCATTATATAAAAAAATAATATTTTTGGGGAACATTTAATTGGATTTTTTTGGACAGCAAATAGGATTTTTTTACTTTTTTTTCCCTATTGGGAAAGTGCCGTTTTCTGGTACTTTATATAAAGAAGGCACAAAATCACTGTTTTAATTAACTAAGAAAACACGTGTAAAGCAAAACCAACAAAAACCTTCCACAAAAGAATTTGTTCATTATATAGATAAAGGAACTTTGAGAATACCTACTTTAAATAGTCTAAAGTTCCCACAAAAAACTAACCAGTTGAAGGCAGTGCTATATTTTCCTCGAGCCCGACCTTTCTCATGGGCTCAGGCTGCCCCTTGCCCCAGCCGTGTGCCCCGAACATCTTGCCCTTGAACACACGCTTCTCAAGGAAAGTCCACAGCTTCACCCACAACCAGCTGCAGATGTGGATGGTTCCCGACACCCTGGGGTGGAATGTTGGCTTTACACATTATGTTGCACAAATATTTAATAATTATTGCAGGGTTTATAAACCAGCAAAAATTCACATGTGCTGGGCTTATGCATTTACGAAAAAAAAAAATGTCTTTTATATAAATACTTAAAGGACCAGTTTAGTCTACTCAGGGCAAAGTGTTAGACAAAATTGGTTTATTGATTTTTATCCCACTTTTACAGCGAAATCGGTTGATTAAAGCCCCGTTGATTAAATTTCATCTATAATCAACGGCAAGGCTATAATCAATAGCACGAAATGACGTCATCAACTGTCGAACCGGGACTACTTTTTCCCACGCACCTCGTCACCTGTATTTACCAAGTGCATCAATAATAAAAACAATCTCAAATGTTTGTCAATCTTAATGACCTTAAAACAAAGGAAAGTAGCAAAAAACGAGTTTTTTGTCATTTATTGTCATTAAAACCTAGTATTAGGTAAATTTAACACTATGCAAATAGGTTCTGTTGTTGTTGCTCCCCTTTGAAGAAGTCAGTTCGAGTTGCTCCCCTTTGACCGTAGAAAACAATCGTCTGGACCAAGAAATCCTGTGTTCATTTACAAGATGTACTCGGATATGCGTCCATCTGATTTTTCTTTAAAGCATCTTTTCTACCTGGCAATACGCACAAATGACACTGCATCCCGGTGATTCTTGCGTCAACAATTGGGTGTCAACAAGTTAGGTCAGATGCTGAAGGCCATGGCAAAAGACGCCGGCTTTCTCAAGCACAAGAGAATAACGAACCACTCAGTTCGCAAATTCCTGGTCCAAAAACTTCGAAATGCAAACATTCCACCCACTGAAACCATGGCCATAACAGGGCACAAAAATGTCCAGTCCATAACCAATTATTCCAACATATCTGTTGAACAGCAGCAAAAGTGTTCATTCTTGCTCAGTCCAGTAAATGTAACAATCCAACAGATTCCTCTTGTTCACCTTCACGCACTGAAACTATGGCCGAAATGCAGCCTAGACAACCGATGTCTACCGTCGAACAAGTTGATCTTGATGTTCGCCCCACCCAGTCACTTCACTTGCAAATGTCTTTCTCTAGTTCGAACAACTTTGCCTCACAATTCTTTGGTGCCACTTTCAACATTCAAAATGTTAATGTATATAATAAGCTTAAATCCAAGTAATCTTTGTTATTTTGTCACGAAATAACCACATATTATAACAAAGAAGGAAATATTGTGCACCTCGTGATCGACTCGATAGTTTGATATCGAAAGTGAATTGTGTGTGGTGTTAGGCTACGTTGTAAACAAATGTAGTTCCTTGTGTATAACAACTTAATGCCATATTGATATCATAAAACTTAAAGATTTGCAATTCAATATGATTAAAATTGTAATAAATAACGCTCGACACTTTGTTACAGAACGATATTCTGATTAAAAAACAAGAGTTCCGCGGTCGGAGATGACCACATTGAAGCCGGATTTTTGATTTAAATGACAGGAAAGTACCTTTCGTGTTTTTGTCAATGCAATACTTAAATTACTGAAATATTGTTCAAAGGTCAAAATGAAATGTAAGTACTTTTCAAGGCATGAGCAAACCTTGTGTTATGTTTTGAATGCATGCATATACATGAACAACAATAACATTTAAGGTCACAAATATGAACTTGAATTGACAATTAGGAAAGTTTGATCTCAATTTTTTTATTAGCAAATTAGTAAGATATTGTTTGAAGTTTCCATCAATTTCATTATCAAATGTAAGAAAATAAACTTAGATGAAATAATACTATTTATTGTTTTGCTTTCACATACCTACACAGAAATCCAGACAGCCTTATGATCACTCTGGCCAACCTTCATGTCAAGTTTCAAGACTCTAGGTCCAAGCATACCAAAGTTATAACAACTTTAACATTTTTACATTCAAGGTCACAGTGACCTTGACCTTCAAATGAATGACCTTGAAATGTCCAGTGGTTACTTACTAGTTCTGGCCAACCTTCATGTCAAGTTTCAAGACTCTAGGTCCAAGCATACCAAAGTTATAACAACTTTAACATTTTTATATTGAAGGTCACAGTGACCTTCACCTTCAAATGAATGACCTTGAAATGACCAGTGGTCATCTGTTAATCCTGGCCAACCTTCATGTCAAGTTTGAAGACTCTAGGTCCAAGCATACCAAAGTTATACCATGAAATAAGAACTTTAACATTTTTACATTCAAGGTCACAGTGACCTTGACCTTCAAATGAATGACCTTGAAATGACCAGTGGTTACTTACTAGTTCTGGCCAACCTTCATGTCAAGTTTCAAGACTCTAGGTCCAAGCATACCAAAGTTATAAGAACTTTAACATTTTTTATATTGAAGGTCACAGTGACCTTCACCTTCAAATGAATGACCTTGAAATGACCAGTGGTCATCTGTTAATCCTGGCCAACCTTCATGTCAAGTTTGAAGACTCTAGGTCCAAGCATACCAAAGTTATACCATGAAATAAGAACTTTAACATTTTTACATTCAAGGTCACAGTGACCTTGACCTTCAAATGAATGACCTTGAAATGACCAGTGGTTACTAACTAGTTATGGCCAACCTTCATGTCAAGTTTCAAGACTCTAGGTCCAAGCATACCAAAGTTATAAGAACTTTAACATTTTTTATATTGAAGGTCACAGTGACCTTGACCTTCAAATGAATGACCTTGAAATGACCAGTGGTCATCTGTTAATCCTGGCCAACCTTCATGTCAAGTTTGAAGACTCTAGGTCCAAGCATACCAAAGTTATACCATGAAATAAGAACTTTAACATTTTCGAGCACGCCGCCACCCCGCCCGCCCGCCCGCCCCCCCCGCCCGCCCGCCCCCCCGCCCGCCCGACAACATCAATCTATAAGCCGAGATTTTTTCGAAAAAAATCCGGCTAAAAATGATTATTTGATCAGCGGTTATTTTTGGAACGCGGAGTAATACACTGACCTTGGTTACACTACAGTCATTATCAAAGTACGACAAACACTCATGAAAACTTATTTTGTTTAAATAAAAATAGTTTACTGAATAAAAAGTGGGATAAATAGAATAATAGGTTAGTGTTGATTATAGATCAGGTTTATCATGCTCGGCACGAAAACGAAAAAGCACTCGCCAAGGCTCGTGCTTTTTGTTTTCTAAGCCTCGCATGATAAACCTGATCTATAATCAACACTAACCTATTATTCTCTATATATTACTGTTTTTTTATGCCTGTTGTTTGTTTTGGTATTAGATAAAAAATAAATATATGTTTTGTTGATTTCATTTAGTTTTTAGTGAATTATTATTTCATAAATAATATGAAATATATGAAATAAAAAATATTTCTCATTCTGAGGGGGATGTTAAACAGTAAAATCCATTGGAAAGACCCCAATATGTATGTAAAAATACTGCTATGATTAAACCTTGTGTAAAATAAGTATTGTAATGACCCACCCCCACACCCATTATATGCTTAAATGCTTTATTGTTTACTGTTATACTTACGTGGAATGCAGTTTCCAAAGTTATACTACTAATGATTATGATGATGATGATGATAATTGCACTTACCTTGTTATTCGTGTAAGGCTTGCAATGTCCATTGTTTACATCCTTTTAACACAATAATCCATTTCATTTCCATGACTTATTCCGTAATACCACGAATTATTAACTGCACTAACAGAACTATTAGTATTATGTGTATTGTTTCCATTTCGATCCTGTTGTTTATTGACAAGCCATATTTATGCATTATTATATAAATGTTATGCATAAATCTGACCTGTCATGGCCGCTATGACACAGAATTTGCCAGCATCATTGTGGATTCTGACAGCTCAGGCTGACGGATTCTGATTGGATGATTCCCGAGCTGTCAGAATCCTATTGGTTTATTGTTATTATGCTGGCAGGCTGTCATATGGTCATTGGTCAGTTAAGGTCACGTGGGCACTTTCCAGAAAGTATATAAGTGCGCTAGAATTTGAATTTGACAGCACAACTTCCATCTTGGTAGCTCCACTTGTCTGGGCAGTAAAGTGAGTAAAAACATCTTGGGTAACTAAAAATAACTTGTAACGTATTTCCGAGAAAGTGTCCACCAAACTTGTCTAATTTTGCAATAACATATTAAACCTACTAAATAAATATATTATTTAAACTGCCGCCAGTCTTGTTGTAAGAATATAACTCACAAAGAAAACCAATAAACCCATCCTGACGGACACCACAATTGGTGTCAGAAGTGGGATCGTTCAGTGCCGAAGGACGATTTTACAAACCCGCCTAAAGTTATAGTAAATTCCAATGTGATGACGTCATTGAATGAATATATGACGCAGTATTTACTTAGCGCTCGTTGAAGTGGTTTAAAGGGGCATATCCCTCGATAATTTAAAATATTTTATCCGTGATTCGCGAATCGCAATATAGATCTAATATATATTATATAAAATATATTGTGTGTTATTTTTGCATAACTAACATATTGTGTTTATTTAAAAGGCCCGTGTACAAGGAACATTTAATAAATATTGTGGTTAATATAAATCTATAAATCTTTGACTATTCCTATAAAATAAGTGCAAATTAAAAAATATGGCTAGCGAAAGTTCGGATTCCGAGGTTGTGTTAAATTTGAGAAATTTAGAAAATAGTGAATTCGAAATTAGGAGTGAAGCTTCAGTAACTTCTTCCATGTCTACTGGTCGCCATCGTCGACGTCAGCGAGCAACACCTGTTCCGCCGTGTACGTCGGAAAGTGATTCCGAGGCTGGGTCCAGTCCCGTGCGCCGACATGGCCGAGCGCAAAATCTCAATTTCAACAACGTAGGTGTTGACCGTTGTAACAACTGGAGGGCATCCGAACATGTCCCCCATCTCAAGCCAGAGCCATACAGCGGCGAAGAGCCTTGGGAGAGTTATATTTCCCATTTTGAGGATTGCGCCAAGCTTGGTGTTTGGAGCCAGAGGAGCCGTTCTTTATTCCTAGCATCCAGTCTTCGAGGAAAGGCGAGGCAGTTTTATATGAGCCTGGACGAGTACGAGCGCCGCGATTATTGTACGTTGGTAAAACGTATGAAACAACGATTCGGCAGCAGTGTACATGAATCGAAGTACCTTGGGATGTTGGAGAATAGACAGCGCCGGCCCGGAGAAAGCATCATCTCTCTTTGTGACGACATAAGACAACTCACAAAGAAAGCGTACAGTCAATTGAACACACAATCACAGGACATTATTGCTTTAAATCAACTGTATAAAATAATTTCACCCGAAATGAAGTGTCGCTGTATCGACAACAACTGTTCCAGTATTCACGAGGCCGCTGCAGTGATCGATAAGTATGAGTCGATCCTCGGGTATGATCAACAAAGATCCAGCCGTGTTCGACCCGTAGACACCAACGGCATAGACCGGAAGTTGTCAGGTCTCATTAAGGGTCTCGACTCCCGCCTGGAGCGTCTTGAAAGCGTGTCTCTGGCAAGATCAACGCAACAGTCACCCAAAACAAAGAGCGAGTCGCGCAAGTGCTTCAAGTGCCGCTCGGAAGCGCATCTCTTCCGGGACTGTCCTCAGCGTGAACGTCAATCGTTTGGCGAAGTTTCTCGAAACGTTCCTGCACATTTGTCTCAGGGAAACGGATCACGGTCGACCCAGTAGGTCATGTGTCGACTGAATCCAATCAAAATCGGCCTGCTGGAAATGTAATTCGCACCGGTAGTTTTTCTGATAAAGTTTGGGACAATGGTTTTTACGTGTCAGGCAAACTTGATGTTCAAGAAGTAGAATTTTTAATTGATTCCGGTGCAACATGCTCCATTTTATCAAGTACCGTTTATCAAAATATGCCTAAGCTTTCAAAATACTTATTAACTCCATTTGCAACCCCTGTATTCGATGCCGGTTCAAATCAAATTAACTGTCATGGCCAAACTGCTTTAGAAGTTACATTAAATGGTTGTAATTTCAACATCGAGGTCTTAGTTTGTGACATTTCGCAAGATGGCATAATAGGCCAGGATTTTCTCTTGAAATATGTTGAAATTATTGATTACAAAAGCGGTAAACTTGTCACCCATTGTAATGAGATCCCGTGCTCTGTGGGCTCTGAAAAATCTTTTTCATGTCGCGTTATTGTGCGCAGGACAATTGTAATTCCTGCCAATTCCGCAGCTTTTGTATCCGTCGGCATTTCTAATAAAGATAAACTGACAAAGTACTCGCTGGCGGAACCTATCGGCTCTGCAAATCCTCACTGTCTTATGTTGCCTGGTGTGTTAACTACAAACGATAGTGACCTTAAAATTAATTATGTAAACTGTTCCGACAGCTCTGTAACTTTACACGAAAACCAATCAGTTGGCACTTGTGAACCATACATTGATCAAGAAATTTTTAATAAAGTTCAAGTACGATCAGTGACACCAACTAGTGAAAATAAAATTGTAAACCCCAGTAGAACTGATTTGCCTGAGCATTTAAAAGATCTTTATGATAGAAGCTCGAAATTTCTAGCTAAAGAAGAGTGTCATCAGTTAGCATTATTATTATTAAAATACAGTTCTGTTTTTGCAAAACATTCTAGTGACTTTGGAAAATGTAACCGGGTACAACATCGTATTAATACTGGTCAAGCGCTACCAATTAAACAACCGTTGCGTCGATTACCATTGGCAAAACAGGAAGCTGAGCGAAATGAAGTCAAGAAAATGCTCGAACAGGATGTCATTGAAGCCTCCAAAAGTCCTTGGGCCTCTCCTGTTGTCATTGTAACAAAGAAGGACTCTACCGTTAGGTTTTGCTGTGACTACAGGCAACTTAATGATGTTACCGTTAAGGACGCGTACCTTCTTCCTAGAACAGATGCCTGTTTGGATTCATTAGCCGGTGCGACCTGGTTCAGCCAAATGGACTTGTGTTCCGGTTTCTGGCAGATTGAAATGGCACCAGAGGACCGTGAAAAGACGGCCTTTGCCACATCACTGGGATTGTACCAGTGGGTATGTATGCCGTTCGGCCTCGCGAATTCTCCATCAACCTTTCAACGTTGCATGGAGGATGTTCTACGCGGTTTGCAGTGGGTAGAACTAGTCCTCTACATGGATGATATAACCTCGCCAGCAAACACCATCTCTGAAGGCCTGGAGCGTTTGTCCCGTATTTTTGACAGACTCGTTGATGCCAATCTAAAGTTAAAGCCTTCCAAATGTGCTTTCTTTCAAAAGAAAATAACTTTCTTAGGCCACATAGTGTCTGAGGAAGGAGTTTCCACTGACCCGGAAAAGATAAAGCTGTCCATAGTTGGCCAGTGCCAACGTCAGTCAAAAAAATGCGAAGTTTTCTTGGTCTTGCCTCATATTATCGACGTTTTGTGGAAGGTTTTGCTAAAATAGCTCGACCTCTCCACAAGTTATGTGAAAAAGGTATTAAATTTTGTTGGAATGAGGACGCAAATAGTGCATTTGAAACATTAAAACAGGCGCTAACGTCAGCACCCATATTAGCTTATCCAATAACGGGATTATCATACATAATAGATTGTGATGCTAGTGACTTAGCAGTTGGGGGTGTATTATCCCAGGTGCAAAACGGTCATGAACGTGTAATTGCTTACATGAGCAAAGGTCTTAGTAAATGCGAGAAAAATTATTGTGCAACAAGAAAGAACTTTTGGCCGCCGTAATGGCTTCAAGAACTTTTCACCCCTACATATATGGTCAGAAAACATTGCTTAGAACTGATAACGCAGCTGTAAGTTGGATCAAAAAGCTGAAAACCCCGTCAGGTCAAATGGCAAGATGGTTACAGGAACTATAAACATATGACCTTGATGTTGTTCATCGGCCTGGGCTCAAACATACAAATGCTGACGCTTTAAGTAGACGACCATGTAAAGTTTGTGAAAGACAAGAGAATTTAAATAATGAAGATACTGACAGTGATTGTGATAATAATTTAATCATAAACCAAAATAACAGTGTAACTATACGAGCAATACAACAAGACGCACAAATAGTTATAAATGGCTGGACCCCTGATGACCTTTTAGTTGCCCAATTAAATGACCCAAATATTAGTCCTATTCTTAATGCTAAGACAAACCAATTAGATAGGCCTTCATGGGATCAAATATCAGATGGTACTTCTTATCTTAAAACACTTTGGCGCATGTGGGATAGACTTAAAGTAATTAACCAAATATTGTATTGTATTTTCATAGACACGGAAACTGGCTTCGAACAAAATTTACTTATTGTACCGTTAACGAAACGAGATGAAATTATTAAGTATTCGCATGACATTCCGTCTGCTGGACACTTGGGTTTAGAAAAGTCCTTACATAGGCTTAAACAATCGTTCTATTGGCCAGGTATGAAAGAGGATGTTAATAAGTATATCACTAAATGCGATAAATGTGCATGTCGTAAGTCTAATACAGCTCCTAAAGCCCCAATGAGAAATTATATCAATGGTGAACCAATGGAGAGAATTTCCATTGACGTGTTAGGTCCTTTAAGTACAACACTGAAAGGCAACAAATATATTTTAGTAGTAGTGGACAATTTTACAAAATGGACTGAGGCTTATCCCCTGCCTAACCAAGAAGCAAAAACTATTGCTGATGTTTTAGTAAATAATTTCATTTGTCGGTTTGGTTGTCCTCAACAAATTTTAAGTGATAAAGGGACAAATTTCACTTCACAGCTTTTTCAAGATATTTGTGATTTTCTTCACATCGACAAAGTAACAACAAGTTCGCTTCGACCCCAAAGTAATGGTTGTCCAGAACGATTCAACAGAACTCTTCAATCCATGTTGGCCATTTATTGTGAAGATGACCAACAGAGATGGGATGAGTACCTTCCACAGCTAACCATGGCTTATCGTGCTTCCGTGCACAGCAGTACTGGTGTAACTCCCAACAAAATGGTGTTTGGGCGTGATGTAACCCTACCAGTAGAGGCATTTATCGGGTCACCAAATTCTTCAATTGAGGCACGTGATCCAGAGTCATATTGTAGCCAGTTACAGACGGTCCTGGTGAGCTGTCATACAATTGCGAGGAAGTCTCTTCGTAAGAACACAGCATATCAGAAGCGTCATTATGACATCAAGGCGAAAAAGAGGTCTTTTTCGGTCGGCCAAGCTGTTTGGTTGTATAACCCGATTCGACGTATTGGAGTCTGTTCGAAATTGACCTGCAAATGGAAAGGTCCATATGTAATAACAAGGAAATTAGACGACATAACCTATTTAGTAAAGAGTGGACTAAAGTTAAAGCCAAAAGTGTATCACATAGACAGATTAATTCCCTACAAAGGAAACCATATTCCATCTTGGTTTGCTCAATTCTGCAATTAGTCAAGTGCAGATTTCGAATAAATAAATGAATTAAGTAAATATGACTTAATTTTTATATCACTATATTGTGTGTCGGTTTGATCCAAATATATAGTTTATGAGCTGCTGCAAAAGCTGGGGAGAATCAGCTAAGTTGCTCATGAAGTTGTGGTGACCGTGTTAAAGGCACCATAGTATGTGATATGGGCTATATATCACATGTTTTGATAATTGAATTGGCCTGCGCAACCATATTCGTTATCGGTTATTCTTTCATATTTAAATAAATATGATGTTTTATATATTTGGAGCAGACGTTTCAAAATAGTGCTATTAAAAGTAATTAGTCGTTTTTAGAGTAATGTGTGATACCTTTGAGTACTTGTGTTGCCTTTTTATTAGGATGGTGGACACTTTTCGTTGATACCTGAAACAAATAAACTTGCTTTTTGCATATAACATTTTGATTTGGTGAACTATATCTATGTGTACAATAACATGCAATTTGAACAGAACATTATTGGCTTGCTGTTTAAACATTCAGACATTTGTAAAATTCTTAAAGTGTAAAACACATATATTTGAGTTAATGGAGTGTTATGTATAAATGACTCATATAACTTTTTTTATGAAGATGAAAATAAGTAAGCGAGAACATATAAAGTAGCAAATTTCAAACTTATAAACTGTTATACCTTTTTGTAAATTTACAGAATGAAACACCAAAATTGTTGGTTGTGCCATGCCACATTGGCAACTCAACGTCAATTTGAGAGACATGTCGAGACTGTACATCAGCTCTTGGGAGTGGAGTGTCCATTTTGCCATGTAACCATTAAACGCGCAGCTGATATGAAACGCCACATCCTTACGGTTCACCCAGATACGAAGGTTCCGGAGACGGCCTTCCATGTCAGGGAGATGGCTTGCTTAGCAATTTTCCAGGATGATTTCGTTAGGGTTTATGGACAATCACGTTCAACAGACCACAGCTTTTGGCAAACTATTTCTTCAGGGTCAAAGAACACTTTCAGCACCCTGTCGGTCTCTTATATTTCCATTAAACATGGATCTTCTACTGTTGAAGGACAATTTGACAATCAGTCATTTTCTTTAAAATTGTCTGATGACATATTTAACCATCCTCTAATCCTGAGACGTTTGGCCAAAAGGCTAGCTCAGCTGCCACTCTCAAACAGTCCCTTTGACGAGTTTACCTGTCCTGTGGATGCGGATGGAGACACCAAGGAGAAAGTCGCTCGAGGAATCGGAGTTGGGGTTGAGCACATTACTTCAATCAAATTCAACCATGTCCCATCTTTCGTCTTGGTATCGGATGATTTGTCAGGTGGCTCAACTCCACTTTTAGATGAAGTTGAGATCACAGCTACTTCTACGTTTGAAGACAGTATGGGCTACCCCGGACAGCTTCTAATTCAGGCCGACTATTTGGAGACCGCCTTTGCAGACGATTATCTCGCCGGCCACTCCGTCGTGCCTGTTGCAACTTCGTCTTCGTCCGTGTCTTCGGTGCCACACATTTCGAGTATAACATCACAACCTGCAGCCTGCGTTGAGGTTTCAAGGTCGATTAAGACCCCCATAAAGGCCATCATTCATCATTCAAGACCAACTGAGATTATTTCAAGTGAGAACTCAGAATTTCTGGTGCCAAGTCTTCCCCCAACACCATCAAACCAAATGAGAGCCAAGAAACTGCTAGCCATGGGCGCAATGCCTTTGTTTCCTCCAGCCCGGCAAGAGTGGGACCAGGATGAGGCAGTTACCTTCCTGGAACCGAAATTCAAATGGCCTCCCCGTGGCTGGAAGGGAATGTCAGCAGATCTGCGATTAATGCTCACAGAGTTTCAGGCAATGTCAATCTTGCAGGCTAGGGGATGTAATTTCAAGTTTGAACGTGTGGAACTACTGAATGCCTTCAATTTTCTGGTTTTGCCTGGAAGTTTGAGCCCGAGGGCACCAGTCGATACAAATGTACATTCGTGTCATGCTATTTATGTGAGACTGAGGGAAATTGCCCTAGGGAAAGAGGACATGAAATGGTTGCGCATGATCGAATCTGCATCCATGATGCGTGACACTGCAAATGATAAATTAATAGCAGCGTGCAAGGAAATTCCATTACGTTTGAAAAAGAAATAACTGATGTCTTCTGCTTCGTGTATTGTTCTTTATCCATGATGTGCTCCCCTGATGTCGATCCATGATTGTCTCCCCTGATGTCGATCCATGACGTGCTCTCCTGATGTCGATCCATTACGTGCTCCCCTGATGTCTTCGTCGTATATTGTACTATATTCGACTGATGAAATTGGTCTTGATTTTACTCTTCAGACTTTGATGTCTCAAATCTGTAACAATATATGTGTAACTAAGTTATCAAGACAAATAATTGCTGAGCGTGTGAACGATTGCCAAGTTTATCTTGATCCAAACATTATTAACAATTCCTTTAATTTAAAACTAATAAATGTGTGAAGCATCAGCAAAGAAACTCGATAAATGATAGTTAAATAGACAGCTTGACAATAAAGGTATACTTTACCACGAACGGCGAGGTTCACTTGGATGACAAACTAACCCTCAAACATGTGGTTGTTATTTGCGAACAATCGTTTTCCATACATTGATTTCGTGACTCAATTTCCGGTGTTGAAGGCTACACCTAACTAACATGCAAACTATTTTACGGCGTCATTCAGTCTGGACATTGACTGATAATTTATTATTATTATTGTCGTTTTGATTCACACATGTGTTGCATTTGATTGTTTATTGACTGATGTATTGTATTGTCGTTTTGATTCACAAATATGTTGCATTTTATTGTTTATTGACTGAACTAAGTGTTTTTTTATTAAGTTCATTATGTCATTATTCTAAATTACACCTGAAACAGAGGGGTAACTTAAATTGTGTGATTACGCGTTAAGTTTAAAATTTGATAATAGTTACTGTATTATCGATAATTGGTAAACGTATTCACGAATTATAACGAATTTAAATTTATTATGTTCAGTATTGTTATCTGATATTATTGTTGCTGTTCAAGTTAAAATCAATAGTTTGATTGTCTGTGCACACCAACCTTCTAGGGATTTGCGATATGAATGTACCGCTATTACGTTACTGTGTGGGTAATTATTTCATAATGATTGTGTAGTGTACAACCATTGAATGCAAAACAAGAACCTTTGTAAGATTGAAAATATCTTAGTGTGACTTATTACCCCGAGTGAATAAGTACGGCGTAATGGTATTTGGTGGAAGTTCTATGCACTGGATAACAACTACTTACCAACTGTTTCTAATGTTCATGTTCGTTTGTTAATTAATGTTAGTCTTATAATAAGTTTCGATTGCAGTATATTTTATGTGATAACTACCACATGACGTTTGCTTTTGAGCTATCAAAATTCAGGAGAATTTTAATTTTAGAAAGGTGGGGCGATTGTAATGACCCACCCCCACACCCATTATATGCTTAAATGCTTTATTGTTTACTGTTATACTTACGTGGAATGCAGTTTCCAAAGTTATACTACTAATGATTATGATGATGATGATGATAATTGCACTTACCTTGTTATTCGTGTAAGGCTTGCAATGTCCATTGTTTACATCCTTTTAACACAATAATCCATTTCATTTCCATGACTTATTCCGTAATACCACGAATTATTAACTGCACTAACAGAACTATTAGTATTATGTGTATTGTTTCCATTTCGATCCTGTTGTTTATTGACAAGCCATATTTATGCATTATTATGTAAATGTTATGCATAAATCTGACCTGTCATGGCCGCTATGACACAGAATTTGCCAGCATCATTGTGGATTCTGACAGCTCAGGCTGACGGATTCTGATTGGATGATTCCCGAGCTGTCAGAATCCTATTGGTTTATTGTTATTATGCTGGCAGGCTGTCATATGGTCATTGGTCAGTTAAGGTCACGTGGGCACTTTCCAGAAAGTATATAAGTGCGCTAGAATTTGAATTTGACAGCACAACTTCCATCTTGGTAGCTCCACTTGTCTGGGCAGTAAAGTGAGTAAAAACATCTTGGGTAACTAAAAATAACTTGTAACGTATTTCCGAGAAAGTGTCCACCAAACTTGTCTAATTTTGCAATAACATATTAAACCTACTAAATAAATATATTATTTAAACTGCCGCCAGTCTTGTTGTAAGAATATAACTCACAAAGAAAACCAATAAACCCATCCTGACGGACACCACAGTATGCATATTTAAAAGTCACTGATTCTGATAAAATATCATTTTACAAATAGTTATTACACTAAAACGTTTATATGACATTACCTTAATTTGAAGACGTAACTTATTCATTTGTTTTTATCTTTATGAAGAAATGATTTGACATACATCAGATTTTCAGAGATGACTTCCATTCATGCACAATGATATTACTTGAATGCTCAATGTAAATTCTGTGAAGTTTCCCACCCTCATAAGGGCATAGAACTCTGTTCCTGATACATGTAGGTGAAAAAGCCCTGAATGAAGGCATATTTGGACTTTGGCCAAAGTTGCTTCAGATCAGCATCAAATGACTTCAAATCAGCAACCTTTGCTAAAGAGAATCCCATATGGCTATACAATTTCTTTATTTCACCTCATAAATAATATAATAGGAGAATAATTTTAAGTACAATTGTAATTTTAGCTATGGAACAATTTGGGCCAAGCGGTGCAATACTGATAGTACATTGACACCAGCATACTCACTGAAAGTATTTCTTATGATCAGGGATTTCAACTGAAGCAGTTTTTGTATGCAAGAATGGCAAAAAAATCACTTTAAACTCCTTCAAATTATCTGCCTTATATCATTTTGATGTAAATATGATGAAAAACTCTCTTGAATATATTTTAAAGCATACATCTTTTGTTGTTTGCAAATTATCGCAATCAATTTTATACAAAGCAAAATATGCAAAGTATTAAACAAATAAGCAGAAACGAAATAATTCTTGACTTCAGTATTTTGACACATGACAATTTCAAGCACGGGGGACTCCTATTAAAAATCCGTGTACTTACAGGTATACTACGATGCTGAAGAGCAGCAGTACGACCATCAACAGCAGAGTCCATAGCTGGTTCAGGCACAGCTTGCCCTTCTCATACAGAGAGCTCACCCATTCATCTGAAATATGGAAACAAAATGAACTGCATCGTGCAAAATGAGCATGGGGCCAGCATAGTTCTAGAGTAGCCAGCACATTTGCACATTCAGTTTAAATATGTCCTAAGACCTATTTTTGAATGACGCAGGTTAAATGTAACGTTAACCAATACTACCATCATGATCATTCAATAGTAATGAAAATATAATGTATATACATATTACAAGGTCAGCACGTTTTCAAACAGGAAACTTTCCCTCTCAACTTAAAATAGACCACAATACCTTTAGTTATGGAAAAAATATATATTCTCCCCAATCGGACTGTATAATTCCCTTTTTTTTAAATTAAATCACGCAATTTAGGTTACCTCCCATCGAGCTATACTTATTAAAGATGAATCTTAGTATATATAATATTAAAACACATTTACATTCAAGTATTTGTTAGCATAAAAACAACAAATATCAAGTCAAAACAAAGCAGTTTTTCCCAATCCAAATGGACCCTGCCCCATTCCGAAAATGGCAGAAAATACTGTAATGTACTTAGTGAGCTTATGTACAATGATATATATATTTCAATGCATTATGATAAATATAATTTTGAAAATCAATACATGTAGTAACATGTGTTTTGTAGTACATGTACATGTATGTGTCTATTTTGAGATTTAATAATGATGATATTCTCTTTTCACACCACTATACACTATTAGAATAGTTGAATACACTATTAGAATAGTTGAAAACACTATTAGAATAGTTGAAAACACTATTAGAATAGTTGAATACACTATTAGAATAGTTAAATACAATTTCTTGCTATGTGCATGTATTAAGAATTTTTTCGTTTACATTTTGAAATTTTGTACCTAGTTCTTTTTTCTTAGATTCAGAAATAAAAGCACACTCCATGAAATACTCCAGAAGAATGTTTTTAAACACACAATGCTTTATAGAACACCTGAATTCATCGTCCATTTACATCTACATGTACATGTATGTCCGTTGTAGGTTACATGCTTTCAGTTTCATGCTCTTAACAGACTCTGTGTTAACTCAAAAATACTAATATCAGCAAAATTAGATTTACATGTATATCATTATGTTCACATTTACATAATTATCACCCATGTTTATGATGTACATTTTATATGATCATCCTCTTGCAATCATGTACATAAAGTATTATATCGGAACACATGCACTCATAGGTTAAATTAACAGTCTACTATTCTTTAGTCAACTGTTTTTACAACATCAATAATCCAGGCTATAATTGCAGATTTATTTCATTCATACATTCATCATTTCGTTAAAGTCATGCAGCTAGCATACTGTTTCATGGCTATCTACAACATGACCTCAACTAGTAGTTGAACTGTCCAGCCTTGCAAGTGCTGATATCATGACATTTCTTCTTCAGATAATGACTATCTTGTACAAATAAAATTACCTTGAAGATCAGTCAAACACACTGCATAATATTCATTTTTTAGTGGAGCATAAACTGATTAAAGATAATAAACATACGACTTTAGTCAGACATAAACCTGGAAGAGGCCTAATAAGGGCAGGGTGACATTTGTAAAAAATCATCAGTAAACTGTGTACATTGTTAGCGACTTAAATGTCTGTTTCTTTATATATATATATATATATATATATATATATATATATATATATATATATATATATATATATATATATATATATATATATATATATATATGGGCCGTGTCGCGGCAAAACCTGTATTCGTGACAAAGTTTGACATTTTTTGTTTTCTATGGATTGATAAAGACTGTTCTGTGCTTGTTATTATGATACCAAATTTATAGATATAGCCCCATTACTTACAGAGAAATTTTTATTTTAGTAACAGCACTGCAGAGGTGTTTTGACGTTAACAACGTTAACAACGTTTTCAAGTAAACCGCATTCAGATGTATGTTACATCAAAATCCACACTTATAAACAAGACATGATATAACATTTAAGAACACATTTATTTTGTTAAAAATATATTATCAGGTATCTATTTGTTCTAAAAATAGTTGTGATTAACATTAAACTGTAAACTAACATACGTTGCTTAGCAACAAAGTCCACTTATATCTACATCGACCAGCAAACCATACAGTTTAAATCATTTTTTTCTAAACTAATCTCACATATTTTCACAACATATCATTTAGTTTTTCATAGGAATGCACGCATCAAAACAAACATTATCAATTACACCATTAATACATAAACCAACAATATCCAATAATAAAAATAATAAAATAATTTCATTGTGTTGAAATGTTAGATTTTTATTTCCCAAAAGTGCTGTTTCTAAAAATTAAGAGTCGAGTAATCTTTAATAATTTTTATAATTATTCTTAGCATGTTCACAATTTATTTATCGTACAGCTTATATTGTATGCATAATTCTTCGTTTGCCATGAATTCTATAGAAACGAGCAGAAGTGAATACAAATATTTCATTTGATATAAAAAAGTGTTATTTAAATGTGTTATAAATACACCAATGTATTCAAACAGACATTGAAGGATATTCAAAAAGAACTGAAGAATAAGTTTCAAGGTATTTGTCATTCGCCTGTAAATATTGACATTATAATGTGTGTAATATTTCGCCGTAGATGCGATAGATGCGACGACATAACTATAGTGATGTTTCTGGGCATGGGCAAGTAGCATCCTTGTTAGCATCGCTGAGATATGGCCTGACAACTTTGTACAAGTACTCCTGTCTGTTTCGGCTGAGTCCTTTGGCCTCTACAATCTGCAGTTGTTGGTATGGAATATGGACGCCATCCATAGTCACTGTAACCTTGACCTCTGGACATCCGACTCTCGTGCGCATTGTGACCACACCTGGCTCTTCCGTCGTCATGCGGAAGTACTGATATTGTCTGAAAATAAAAATAAATACTATTTTGGCAAACATTTTAATACGTTTGGATATGACACAAAATTATGATGCGTTTGCGAATAATATTCATTTGCATTGGTAACTATAATTGAAGACAATGTGCATGGTTATGTCCGAGTTTTGTTTTTCTTTTGCTTTGCATTGCACTTTAGGAATTTTACACTTTTCGTTAAACATCAGTATAAAACCGTTATACAGAAAAAAAAAATTAACAATTCTACTCAGTGGTGTGAACATTTTCAACCAATTATCATAGGCCTACGTTAGTAAATACCTTATCGCTGGTACAGGACAAAACAGTCGGGACAAAAACCCTTTCCAATCCCGCCAGTTCCATGCCGGATACCTCACTGCTTCATTGGATGCTGAGGACATATTCACCATCTGGGTCAATGAGTCTATTGTCTCAATGTTCGACCTCCTGAATTTCAATGATCAGATTGCTAGTATTGTCAGGAGAAGAAATGTAAACTCGATCTTATTCTACATGCTAAATAAATAAAACACTCCATGCAAGGAAAATTTACCTTTTTTTTTAAATTCTTACACATACAACAAAGGCGGCTTTTAGGTACCTGTAAAGTTTCTTTAAATGCCCAAATCCACTGTCAACCAGACACCTGGCATGTCCTGGTATTTGCATGTGGTATTCTATCACGTCATGTCTGCCGGTCATCACACGCCATGTGAAATAGCCAATGAGGTAGCGGTTCTTGTTCTGACCTGTAAAATATTGCAGACCATATGTTTACATTCTAAAAAAACATACTAAAACGTTTCTATATTTTTTTCTTGGTTATTAAGGTAACGTTACACATTTTGTTACGCCTACTTTAAAAGAAAAATCAAACAATTATTACCATATACTATATAGTCATAGATATAAATAATGTTTAATTGTTATGAACTCAATATTTACTCATATGTTTGAAATATTTATTCAAATATAACTAAATGAATCATATGATTGATTACCACTGGATAATTTTACAAAATAATACCTGGACAATTATCCGCATGGATGGAGCATGTCGATTCACCACGCCGTGGGTGTCTAGCACCATATCCAGCATAGAGATGCCAGCATTGGGTCCGTGTGTTTGGGTACCATCTATGCCCATAGTTTCACTTTCATCAATAAAAAAATTGAGCTGTTTAGGCAGTCCATCTATCCGTACACCAAAAATCTGTACTTTGCGAAGGGACATGAAATAAATTGGCCCCATTTGCCGCGAGAAGTGAGGAATGGATACATTTTGACTAAAATCAAAAGTATAGTGGTTTGTTCTTTTATCAGAACTTAATATGCATGTTTCCTTGGCACGCTTTACACAGTCATTATAAAGTTCTCTTTCTTTTTGGGCATTTATCACATGTTGTTTGAAGTTTTCGGCAGCCTCTAACTTTTCACTCTCTTCTATTGCCTTCATAATGTTCTTTCTATGGCCTTCACATGTTGCGCATACATCATCCCTAGGCGAAGCTATTCTAATGTGACACAGACAGCTTTTCCAAATTTCACAGAAAGCAGTTCGCTGCAAAGATCTAACCCCAGCCTCGCGACACCTTTCTATATACTCTTTATGAATGGTTAGTTTTGTTTTGCCACTGTCAAGATAAATTGGAGGAGTATTGTCGCTTCCTCTGGGAGCTGCTGGTTGGGGGATACCATACGTGTCCGCATAATTTTGCAAAAATTCAACCACGCGTTTTACATCATCATAAATGACGGCTTGTGATGGTTTCTTTCCTACGTTTCCATGCTTTCTTGGCAATGGACCATTCTGCTTATAATGGTCTACAAGATTTTCTAAAGCTGATCTACCAATGTCATTAACCAGCATAAACGTTTTCTTGCAAACTGGCTTTTGGAATGCATTGTATGAAACCATCGAACGTTTCCTTGGCTTCCCTCGTTTTGTAGTCAGGCCATTTCCACACTTAAGATCACTCATGACAATAATATCCTTCTCTTCCTTTGTCAATTCTCTCATGTTCAATATATGATGGTATACCTGGCCAATTTCAAAATTAACAGTACACTTACTCTTGCAACCACATCCGATCTCGAGAAACTGCCTGACAGTTGCATAGTCAGCGTCCATGTCACCACTGGCGCATGCACCACTGACAATGTATGTATCGTTCACATCACTTTCATACGAGTTCATTACTGTTGTTACATGCAATGTCATGTTGGTGAATGAAATTTCTGGCTCTACAATCAACACTATTTGCTGCTGAACTGTTTTCGTCCTCACTAAATGAATGATCATTTGGGGAATTTATATAAGTCCCATCATCGGAATTTGAGCTCACCTGAGATGCCGATGGAGTTCGCCCAAAGTGGTCGGACAATAAATTGTCCAGTTCCTGGAAACGTATATAGTCTATGCCAATTATTCATACATTAAATAATCGATACGTGTTTCTATACGCGAAATTACAGAAATTTGTTTTTGCACTCATTAAATAAAAGTAGACAATGTAGATCTAATCATCTATATGTGCGATATGCAAGCTATTTCCTACCGAAACAAGGATAATAAGTGACAAAAATATTCCAAACTTCTATGCAATATTCTTTCCTGCATATTAATCTATTTAAATCTATTAAGAAGTTGGATAAATAATAATTTAGAGACTATGGTCGAGTTTATAATAAAAATCGAAAACAAAAACTAACAAATATCAAATACTATTTTGCTTTGAATTATAAAAACTGTTTAGCCTTCAGGATCGGCACAACAAATTAGAATCGATCGGGTTCAATATTGGAAAAAAAAATGTGTAGTAACCCCATGGTTCCAATAAAAGGTTGGGATAAACTCTTACAACGATTCATGTACAAATAAAAATAACAAACTTTTAGTCTGATAAGTTATACCGTAAATAAATTTTCGTTCACTGAATATCTTAACAACGTTTAAACTGGTGGTTAATTTGTAAACACGTCTAGTTCGCTATATTTTATTAAATATTTAGATCAAACCAATTTTGCAAAATAGCAAATTATAATAAAATATACTACTTACTTCTATTTCATTATCCATATCACATCATTTCATATTTAACACTAGAAATGGCGCGGCAGAGGCCGACGCGTATCCCCACGCCGAATGTTTGACCTAGGTGTGCCCCAGGGTTGGTAATGGGGCCATGCATAGCTGAGATTGACCGTATTGTCATAAGAGAAGTTCATCATCAATTAGAAGTGAATTGGTGTAGAAATGAAGAAGTTATAGTAAAAGGCAATTTTGGGTGGGTGTGACATATGTGGGCAGGGCGCCCCAGGGTTGGTAATTGTGCCATGCATAGTTGAGATTGACCGTATTGTCATAAGAGAGGTTCAGTATCAATTTGAAGTGAATCGGTGTAGAAATGAAGAAATTATAGTAAAAGGCAATTTTGGGTGGGTGTGGTCTATGTGGGCGGGGCGCCCCAGGGTTGGTAATGGGGCCATGCATAGTTGAGATTGACTGTATTGTCATAAGAGAAGTTCAATATCAATTTGAAGTGAATCGGTGTAGAAATGAAGAAATTATAGTAAAGGCAATTTTGGGTGGGTGTGGTCTATGTGGGCGGGGCCCCAGGGTTGGTTATGGGGCCATGCATAGTTGAGATTGACCCTAATGTCATAAGAGAAGTTCAGTATCAATTTGAAGTGAATCCGTGTAGAAATGAAAAAATTATAGTAAATGGAATTTTTTGGTGGGTGTGGCCTATGTGGGCGGGCGCCCCAGGGTTGGGATTGGGGCCATGCATAGTTGAGATTGACCCTAATGTCATAACAAAAGTTCAGTATCAATTTGAAGTGAATCCGTGTAGAAATGAAAAAATTATAGTAAATGGAAATTTTTGGTGGGTGTGGCCTATGTGGGCGGGGCGCCCCAGGGTTGGGAATGGGGCCATGCATGGTTGAGATTGACCGTATTGTCATAGGTGAGGTCCAGTATCAATTTGAAGTGAATCGGTGTAGAAATAAAGAAGTAAATGTAAAATAACCTAAAAAAATGAGTGATAATTTCTGACGCGGCCCCACCCCAACCCCTATAACTTTTGACCCAGGGGTCAGATCAAAATTCCAAATAGTGCAGGGTCGCACATATGCTCATAGCTACCATGTGTGTAAATTTCAAGGTTCTAGTGCTTTTAGTGTAGGAGGAGATAGTGGCCAGGACGGACGGACAGACGGACGGACGGACGGACGGACGGCGGAGATCACCACAATATCCCCACCTTTTTTTCAAAAAGCGTGGGGATAACAAATATAAAACTGTCCAAAACAGCTACACAGATCCACATGTTGCAGTGATGACGAAATCGCGCAAATTAAATAAAATGTTGACGTCACTTTACAGAGAATTTACCAACGTCATAACTGATGTCACGAATACAGGTTTTGCCGCGACACGGCCCATATATATATATATATATATATATATATATATACAGTCCAACCTGCACGAGCGACCGCCTGTTAATAGCGACCAACAGTCAATAACGACAACACCGATTTCCTCCCGAACGATTTCACTATATATTGAACCTGCGAATAAAGCCCACCTGTGAACAAAGACAAACGACCACCCTTTTACATTCCAAAATCTCCATTTTGATGGCCTACAACGATTAATGCAATCATAAAAATCAACGATTTCGCAACTTTCAAAAAACAAAATGGCCGCCAGGACGCTGCGTAGTCACGTGATACACATCTTACCAGTGTACTCGTCGGTCGCTATGGAAATATTGGCAAGTGACAGTTTATTGCACTCGATAGCAGTTGTTTGTTTATTTAACATGCATTGCTAATCGACATGACGCCTTATCTATGATCGCTCCGACCACTTAATCACGTGACTTAGCGGTTCTCAAACCTAGACAAGCTAACACCAAAATGGCTTCTTTGCCTATAGACTGCATATAGATTTACGCGATATCGGATGATTTTATGGACTTTTTTAACACCATATTACACTTGTAAAGCGGTTGATGCCATTTAGTTATTCTGCAAATGCAAAAAATATACGATTAAAGAGAACATCAGCTATTTATTACGGGTAAATCGGTACATTAAACACGCTCTCAAACGCTTGCGCGCTTACCGAAATCGAACCCGTTATTATGTAATGGTGGTATTTGCAATAAATTAACACTTTACTGGTATTTACCCGTGTTATTAACAAAATTACTTTTACTGAAACATTCCCCCTACCCGTGTATTTGACACGAAATAGCGCTTTATAACAGGGAATTCGGTGAAGTTTTACGCGCTTTCTGACGCCGGGTGGGTACCTCAATCCCACATGTTATTACGTATAAAAGTGATATTAATCATATTAAACATTGCTTATGGGACATTTATCAATCACTATAATTTAAAGCGCAAAAACATCACAATAAGTTTGGACATTGTCTGATATAAATTAGCGTTGTACGAAATGGAATATGGTCAGGCTATTATAAATTAATAAGGCTACCAATATCAGACGCTCGTGCAGGTACCGACTTCCCCGAAGTTACCGCATTTATTGGTTAACTCATATCAGTAATAATAACTTTTTTACAATAGCATTTATCGAAACATCTTTATTAAAATAATAACAAAAAGGTTTTCACTTGTTTCTGACACACACAGAAACGCGATTTTTAACGGGGATTTCGTAAAGTTACACGAAGTGGGTACCAAAATTCTCAATTATTTTACATGCACACGTGACATAATACATACTAAATAATGCTTAGTTATTGCTTGTATGACATTTCAAGTTTTTGAAATAAATTAATGTTCTATAAAGGGGATCTCGGTAATTCTTGAAGCTTCCACTTGCTCTTGTCAAGACCGCATTGCCGCGTTGGAAATGATATAAATTTAATTCATCTAACTAATCTTTCTGGATACCAAATGTCAGAGTTGCATTAACCCTATTAAAACCGTTTTTGCCATATTTCATTTCTGTTTTTTATCCGAACAAAAATAAACAAAACTCGTTTAAAAAATGAGATCTAGGCTATCAAGCTCCTAGTGTGTATTAAAAGCGTTTATTGGTGACACCACATGACTGCAAAAGTGTTGATACCGTTAATAAGATCAGACATCACATGTCACCTTCAAATAACATGTATGATGTCAATTAAGTGCATTACTATCAGAGTAATAAAACACAGCATGAATTAGGGGACGACCGCATGCCTTTACCCATCTCTTACACTTCTCAAGATCTTTTTTTCGGCTTTGGAAACGAAATAAATTCAATGCCACCAACTAATCTGTCAGGATATCGATTGTCCGAGTTACATAATCCCCATTGACACCGTTTAACCATTTTTAATCGTTTTTTTAAAGAGGAAAACAAAAGATACTCGTTGGAATAAAAGTGAACATAGACATGTAGCTTGTCTAGGAAAATGGCGGACAGGTCGTTGCTAACGCCCGATTAATCTATCGCTGATTGGTGGATCAATTCTAAGATAAGGATTTGATTGACAGGCGGCGTCATGTCAATTGGTAGTCGCCTGCTTCTTTTATGCATTTGACAGTTTGTCAAAAGTGTAAAAATTTGCCTTTGTATTAAAGTGACTCGCGATTAATGTAATAATTGCCGAAAATATCAAAGACAAATTTGGGGCTTTCATAAACTCATTTAGGAAATTAACGGTTTCATATCATTTACGATGCCTATTAAAGACAAACATTTTGATAGTCATTCTCTTCTTAAATTTCTCTGTAATAAGACGTTCATAGATTATAGAAAAGTAAATTGTCAGTTCAAGTTTGCCATCATGGCTTCCAAGCGTAAGTTCTTGACGTTGGAAGAACGCGTTAAGGTCATTAGTTTGTTAGGTAAAGGACACAGTTGTAGACGAGTGGCTAGTGATCTTGGTGTAGGAAAAACTCAAATTCAGAGCATTTTAAAGCGTAAACATGAGATTATGGACGAATTCGAGGAGAACGTAAACTGTGAAAGTAAATGCAGTTTGCAGTTCTAAAAAATGACTGCTTGCTGAACTCAATCATGGATGTGTTTATCAAATATAGGATGGACTCTAGTGTCAAGCAGAGTAAAATAAGTGATTTTTTTAAGTGAGTGTTTTGATTTTGTGTGTGCCTTGAGTGGAGGGGACGGGGGTCGTAGTGCTTATTGTGTTTTGTTCGTTCTACTGGTACGTTGAGTATCTGTCTGGAATCTTATTCTTGGATGTTTTCAGTCTTATATAAATATCAGATGTCATTTATTGTCCATTATTGTCAACTTTACTGGTTGTGTAGTAGTGATTCATGTATTTCATGTATAAATGTTTGCTATGGTATGTGTATTTTGTACTTTGTTCTTTGTAGAATTACATGTACATGTACGTATACATGTTTGTCAATAGTTATTTATACCGTATATGATAAATTAAATAAATAATAAAACATAAGGGAATAGAAATACAACATGTAACACAAAACTGTGTTTTCAATCCTTTATTTCATTTTACATGCATAAGTATTCAAACATTTAAACAATAGAGCACATACATAGATAAGGTACCTGTTAAAAAACTACAAGCATATTTTGAAAAGTTACGATCGACCCTGCGAATAAGGACCACCTGTGAACAAAGACCACAACGACCAAATCCCTTGAGTGGTCTTTATTGACAGGTTGGACTGTATATACATATATTCAATCATCCATTCAGCATATACAAAATGTATTCCATATATATCCTTTGAGATATGTTCTTTAGTAACAAGAGCACCGCATAACGGGTGCCAACGCTCGGCTGCGGGTGCATTTTTTAATAAATGAAAGCTTGTCAGATTTTTTTTAGAGGTCACAGTGACCATGACCTTTGACCTAGCGACCCAAAAATGGGTGTGGCGTGTAGAACTCATCAAGGTGCATCTACATATAAAGTTTCAAAGTTGTAGGTGGAAGCACTTTTTTTTACTTTTCGCAATTCCAAAACAGCCTCGTGTTAGTTACAGGCAATAATTTTGGGCAAAAATAATTATTGACACTATTTTTTAGCTTCATCCCATCCAAAATTCAGCCCTTTTTTCCATTTTGAGTTGCAGTAACCCTACATGAACTCTCATGCTAGGTCTGCACATAAGCATACTGCTTTCAAAATGTCAATGAACTACCCTTTTTCTAATTTCCTAACTAAAGTTAATGAAATTATGCAAATTTTCTTTTTTAAAAAAACAGTGACATTTACCTTTACCCAATACAGGGCTTTTTTCAGCTTTTTGGGAAGATAGCCCATGGCTTTGAAATTGGGAATTTTATCAGCATTTTCAAGAAATTGGGAAAATAAATTGGGACTTGAAACTACATGAATGAGTTCAGCATCTTTAATCACAAACACCACCATGATCAACAGTTTTCCACATAATAAGCTCACACAAAGTCTTCCGTCACATCAGGCATCATGCTATTAGGACTAGGAGGCCCTTATTCTTCCTCTGAAGAACTACTGCTTTCAACCTGTTGAACATCAATCAGCACTTTGCTTTCGGAAATCAACGATGACGATGAGTCACTTGTTATTAAATTACTATCATTAACAATGGAAGGAGTTTCAATGGGAAGACTTGTACTTTTTGACCATGTTTGTTTATTTAATGACACTTGCTTAACCAGAGCTCCAGATAAGGGCCGTACAGCCGTAAATACGCCTTTTTCATGAAGATTTACGCATTTATTTTTATAAACTGGACGTACAATTACGACATTAATATCCATTTTAATCATTTACGAAAAAAATCTGGCCGTACCGATATGCAGGCTTTTTCCGCTCCATTTTGGGAAAATGCCACACTGGAATTTTGGGAATTTCGCGTCGTGAAAACCCCCATTTTGGGAAAAAAATTAATCGCAAAATTGGCTCAATTGGGAAAAATTATCGCATGTAAATTATTTAAAACAGTGTTTCTTATATTTCAAAAAAGCCGTTAACTGGTAAATAACGACTATTTTGATAACTTATTATTAAAATTTTACAAAATATTATGAACTAGTGTGATTAGTGCAGGTTTTTTAATCTGAATTTGGGGAAAAGGCTTGGCCTTTTTGAGGTGAAAAACATCGCGGGAAGCGCCGGATTTTGAGGAAAAAAAGGAAAGTCTTAAATAATCATTAACATATTTTACAGTTCTTAAAACAAATTCAAGGCAACAGATAATTTAATTATGCAATACTTTCTATTTTCTACACCAGATCAGGTCAAGTTATATATTTAAAGGGTAAAAAAAAAATAAAAAAAATAAAAAAAAATTTATTTTTTTTTGAATTGGGCATTTTTTTTTTCAATTGGGAAAAAAACAACCAGATTTGCATTGGGAATGGGGCCGAATTTCAGACCCGTGGCATAGGGCGGAAAAAGCCTGATACATCTGCGTCAGCGCGGCGTGATTTGTTGGTCTCTAACCTAACGGCGCTTTTCGTTAATTTAAATTACCGCACCTTGTAGACTGGGTTCATATATTATTGTCTATTCTGTCACGTCATGTCCTGTAACTTGTAAATCCTTCAAAAACGAAATGTCTGCGCGCAATTGAATGCCGGCTTAACCAAAAGCGGCTCAAAACAACACTTTGTTGTCATGTAATGACTACATACGGTTGCTTCAAACCATCCTGACATTAAATCTGTAAACCCAGAAAAAGACATTTTCGCCCCGATATTAAACGATTTGATTGCGTCGGTGGCGTAAAACATTAGAATACACGATGGGAAACGGATGAGACAGTGAAATAGGTGTTCATTTACTTAGCTTACTAGTTGGCTTGTGTTTTCTTGTCAAGAAAAATGAAGAAATAGTATAAGTCATGAGTTTTTATGTGTAGTTGTATTAGCATCATAATTCAGAATGGAAAACCTAATACAGTAACTGTTTAAGAAGCTACATAAATTTATTATAATTGCTGCAAATGTTTCTGTAAAGTCAGTTATACACCCTTCAATATCCAAGAACACAATAGTACAGTACTACCTTTTTTTTCGATATGGTAGTCATGTATTAATTGATTTTAAGCGTTACTCCTTTTCTTTCTGTCAGTGGCAGTACCGTTACTAATTTCACAAATCCTTATCTGGAGCTCTGCTTAACAAAATCAACGGTTTTCTTTTTAACGCAAGGGTTTTTCTTAGTAATCTTTTTCATGTTACATATTTCGAATTGCGCGACATATTTGTTTTCCATGCAGCCAAATCACAAAACGCCTGTGCCTGAACAACGCGTAGAATATCGTGCACACGAATAATGCAAACATTATCCAAATCGAGGTATACTGGTAGGCTAAAACCCATACGAGACCGGATCGGACTACACTTTGTTAAAAACCGAAACAGCAGATGTCATTGGTGGTTTTTTCCCCAAATTTTTAACAAATTTTGGGAAAAAAGTATACTTTTTGTGATTGGGAATATAGCCGAATTTTGGCTATAAAATCGGGCCAAAAAAGCCCTGCAATACCCCCAAATACTATCCCATAATAGGTCTCTATAGAAGCTTGCTATATCCTAAGTTTCATTGAGATTGTTAAAATCAAACGCATGTTATTAAACAGATATCTTCAGTTTCTTTCCTATTTTGGTATCAGTCTCCTTTACATTAACCCCAAATGCACCAAAAGCAAATTCAACTTCTGTCTTCATATAACCTACCTGCACATACAACTTCAGTGCAATATCTCCGACCCTCCTCACTCAAGTTGTAGATTGACACTACAATCATGTACTTTTCTATGTCTAAAAACAGTGACCTTGATGTGATACTACCGGTATCTCAAGCTAGATCTTCATGCAAGCTTGCTACACTTAAAGTTTCCTCAAGATTAGTCAATACAAACTTTTAGAAGAAATTGAACAAAATCCAACTGTTTGATGCTACATGCCTGCCATACCATACCCATGAAAACCTTGTTAAAAGCTATGAGGCAATGTCCATTAAAGGCAGTGATTTTTTTTTTGCTTTATATTTTATAGCCTGTGCCATTTGGATAGGGAAAAAGAACGATAGTCCATGCAATTGGGAAAAAATAACATTATTAAGATGATTATAAATTACAGTAGACCAATTGTTTACAAATGCATGCTTTCTAAAATGTATAATATAAAGTGCCAGGAAATTAAATTGCTGTATAATAAACTCAATAAATCAATTATTGAGTTTATTTGAAAAGTTTGGCCTATTTTTGGGAATTTTTTTGTCAGATTTTTGGGGAAAATGCTACTTTTTGCCATTCGGAAACAGCCTTTTTCTACTTTTTGCAATCAGAAAACAGCCTGTAAGAGTTGTAATTTTGGGAAAAAAAATCACTGAAACGTCATTGAATGGTTCATGTTGTTTATGTGACTGTGATTTTTATGTTTAAATTTTAATTAACACTGCAGGCCTTTTCCGCCCTATGCCAAGGGTCCGAATATCGGCCCCATTCCCAATCATGACCCAATGCAAATCTGATTTTTTTTCCCAATTGAAAAAAAAAACAAGGGACAAAATTGTCACAAAACCAGATTTTCATTGTGAAAAAAAATCTGATTAAGGGAGACAACTCAAACTGAACTTTTGAAATGAGCAAACAAAATTAACCCCCTTTGTAAGTTTGTTTCAAAATAAATCTATTTTAAGTTGTGGTGACCTTGACATTGGAGATATTGACGTGATTCTTTCGTGCGACACACCGTCCCATGATGGTGAACAAATGTGCCAAATAATTGTAAAATCTCACAATGAATGACATAGTTATGGCCCAGAAAAGCTCATTTATTGCCAATTTTGACCTTTGAACTCAAAGTGTGACCTTGACCTTGGAGATATCGACGTAATTATTTCGCGCGACACACCGTCAAATGATGGTGAACAAATGTACCAAATGATTTTAAAATATGACAATGAACAACATAGTTATGGCCCGGACAAGCTTGTTCCGCCCGCCCGCCAGCCAGCCAGCCAGCCCGCCCGCATTCGCCAATCTAATAACCAGTGTTTTCCTTCGAAAACCTGGTTAAAAACCAATTACAAAAAAAAACAAGAGATGTGTTTGTCAGAAACACAATGCCCCCTACTGCGCCGCTTTGAAATAAAATTTCTATTTATCGTTTGGCAGGTATAGAAATCATCTCCCTTTAAAGCTTATTACTTCCCTGGGATTTTGTCCAATCCAACCAGGGGGGGGGTCTGTAGACAGCCAAAATGAACAAGTCAGACATCACTGACAACCAAGGCCTGTGGTTTATTAAAGATATCATAGCCAGAGTTCATCATGTACCTATAGACATACGTCCAGAGGTATGTAATTCACCTACTATTCACAAATTAGTACAGTAAAGAAATGATAATTATATCATTAAAAAAAAAACTTTGACAAATCATTCAGTTGAGTTATAAATCATCAAAAAAAATCTGTACAGAAACTGTGAAAAGAAGTTAAATTCTTGGTAAGGAAATATATAATATGAGATTTATAATTATATAAATTACTTCCCTTGAAAATAATTGTCTCTTACAAATCTCTATTTTCAGTAGCAAATAATTAAAAGCCACTGTCTATTTTTAGTGGAAAATAATTAAAAGCCACTACTGTGACTGTAGATTCACCCCTCAATGTGCAGCTCCTTGAGATACACATGCATGCCAAATATCAAGTTGCTATGTTCAATATTGAATAATTATCTCCCTTTAAAGCTTATTACATCCCTTTGATTTGTATTTTTGACCTTAGACCTTGAAGGATGACCTTGACCTTTTACCACGGTTTGTTTGTCAGAAACACAATTCCGCCTACTGCATCGCTTTGATTGATTTAACAAAAATATATATGTTGACAGGTCAGATAATTATGTCCATTTAAAGCTTATTACTTCCCTTGGATTTGTTTTTTCGACCCTAGACCTAGAAGGATGATGTTCACCTTGAAATTTTAGCACTCAAAATGCGCAGCTCCATGAGATACACATGCGTGCCAAATATCAAGTTGCTTTCTTCAATAGTGAAAAAGTTATGGCCCATGTTTAAGTTTTTTTCGGACGGACGGACAGACTGACTGACGGACAGTTCAACTGCTATATGCCACCCTACCGGGGGCATAATTTTTTTTTTTAAATATATAAGTAAACCTGATCCAGTGTAGAAAATAGAAAAATATTGCATAATTAAATTATCTAAATTATTTGAATAAATCAATTTTTTTAAAAACAGTAAAATATGTTAAATCGATTATTTAAGACTTTCCTCATTTTCCTCAAAATCCCGCATTTCGTGCGATTTTTCCCCCTCAATAAAGGCCAGACCCTTCCCCAAAAATCAGAAAAAAAACCTGCACTTATCACACATGTTCATAAGATTTTGTAAAATTTTAATAATATGTTATCAAAATAGTCGTTATTTGCCAGTTAACGGCTTCTTTGAAATATTAGAAACACTATTAACATGCTATTATTTTTCCCAATTGAGCCAGTTTTGCGATTATTTTTCCCCAAAATGGGATTTTTCACAACGCGAAATTCCCAAATTTCCAGTGTTGCGCAGGGATTTCAATAGATTTTAGAAACCAGGAGTCAATGACCCCTGGATTGAAATTTTGAGGAGTCAAATTGAAAAATGCTGGGGTCAATATTGAAGCGCGTTAATTGTGTTTTTGTCTGTATTATTCAATTTTTTTTAGATAAAAAGATGCTCTAAGAGTTACACAATATCTTAAAAAGTTATACTGCTTTAATTATGAAATAACAATACTATGATACATAACACATCATATTTCAATGAATTGGTACACAAAGATAAGGACAAAATATAAATAATTTTTGCGAACAATATCGACTAAGTTTTTCAAAAACAAAACATGTTCCTTTCCCAACTTTTATTATTTCTATCACTATGCTATGTTTATTTGTAAAATCAATAAATGCTCATTAAAATCTACTTCATCATAACACATTTAAGTCTTTTAACACATTTAAGTAATTTAATATATGTACCGGTAGCACCTTTTCATCACATATATATCATCATAACATGTATATTATCATCATCCATATGATAGCTTTTGTAACAAAACACAATCTAACTGCATGGAACATCTAGTATATAGATTACTGTTTATCCGAATACTATACATGTCCGAAATATGTACTCTTAAGAATGCCTTACCTGTAGTAGTTTAACTTTAATAAACCAAATTTTCCTTGTTGTTATCTGGTTTAACAAACCTAATCAAATGTTTGTTAAATCCAGTTAATGCTTTCTCCATTATTGAATAACCATTACTTTGAATCTGTTGTTGTTGAATCGCCAGCTTTGAATTGAACGCGGGTTGAATGTAATTTACAATACGTCCGGTATTTACAATGTCGAAGGTCATGACGTAGCAATTTAATTCTACTCGGATAATTTATATCTAATCCAGGAAATGTGTTTTCTCAATGTTTCTGTGTAGTATTATGACCTGATAGTATAAAAAAATGAACTGTGATTCCAGTTTATATAAGATGGGTGTTACTCGTAATTATCGGTGGATTAACAAACTGACAAAACTCGCTGGACGTACTAGTGGATCAGTGATTTTTTTTGCTTTAATTTGTTACAGCCTGTGCCATTTGAATTGGGAAAATTAGCGCGATAAACCGTGAAATTGGGAAAAATAGCGCGATAAACCATGAAATTGGGAAAAATTAAGCATTATAAATAGGATTATAAGTAACAGAAGAGATATTGTTTTTAAGTGCATGTTCAGGGAGTTTTCTAGAAAAGGAGTCTGGTCAAATTGGGATTTTTTTTAATCAATAAAAGTGGCAAGTTTGGGAATGATTTATGGGCAAAAATGATGACTAAATTCAAGTTATATATTTTGTAAGATGTTTAAAAAATAAAGTTGAGACCTAGATTTAAGAAATCATAATTAAGTTATATGAGACTTCTTTCTAAAAAAAAAAAAAAAAAAAAAAAAAAATTTTTTTTTTGGAAGTTGGGCCTTTTTTGGGAAATTTTGGTCAGATTTTTGGGAAAAATGTGTATTTTTGCGATTGGGAAGCAGCCGAAAATCGGCTGTAAATTTGAACAAAAATAATCACTGTGGATCTACGTAATTAATGGACCTTTGATCAATTTTGTTTTTTCTTTTATTATTTTTGCCGACTTTCTTTAACCGTGCCGTCTGCGAAGCAGGCTTTTTCCGCTCCATTTTGGGAATACGCCACACTGGAATTTTGGGAATTTCCCGTCTTGAAAACCCCCATTTCGGGAAAAAAATTATTTGCAAAATTGGCTCAATTGGGAAAAATTATCGCATGTAAATAGTGTTTCTTATATTTCAAAGAAGCCGTTAACTGGTAAATAACGACTATTTTGATAACTTATCATTAAAATTTTACAAAGTATTATGAACATGTGAGATAAGTGCAGGTTTTTTTATCTGAATTTGGAGAAAAGGCCTGGCCTTTTTTGAGGTGAAAAAAATCGTGCAAAGCCCCGGATTTTGAGGAAAATAAGGAGGTGTCTTAAATAATCATTGACATATTTTACAGTTTTTAAAACAAATTCAAGGCAACAGATAATTTAATTATGCAACACTTTCTATTTTCTACACCGGATCAGGTTAACTTATATATTTTAATGTAAAAAAAAATATAAAAAAAATCATTTTTTTGGGGGGAAATTGGGAATTTTTTTTTCAATTGGGAAAAAAACAACCAGATTTGCATTGGGAATGGGGCCGAATTTCGGACCCGTGGCATAGGGCGGAAAAAGCCTGCAAAGTCTGCAGGATTGTAAATCAATTATCACGTAATCACTGCTGCTAATTACCCAGTTAGTGTGCATGCACTATTTAGACGGTGACATGTGTACTGAAGAGATGAGATAAGATAAACAACGCCCGGGGTATTATATAATCCTTCGATTATAGACCAAGTTTCAAATACTGAAACATTAATGTCAATTAGGAGCACAACGGGATTTATTACCATGGAACTCGAGATGTTAACTGACTGATGCACAGGTCAAATTTTCTATGCGTCAAAATGACGCACGGCAGAAAAAAGGGTTGCGTCAAAAGCGAGTCGTTTTTAATTTGCTCGCGTCAAAACGCAGGATTCTGCATCTATTGAAATCCCTGGTTGAGTTTTCCCAAAATGGAGCGGAAAAGGCCTGCACTGGGAGAAATAAACGTATGTTTTATATTTTGTATCTTACACAGTTGCACTTGAAGTCATGAAGAGCAGAAATGTCAGAACTTGTATATGACTTTAGAGTGCATGACACTTATAACACTTAATATTTATAAGTGCCTCTTCTTATCAAACTTTCACAACTTCCTGAAGACCTTTTATAATTGTTTGCCCTTCACCTATATCTCTTGTGCAGTGCAGAATGATATGAACATTACTATGACTTGTTCCCTGACTGTGCATATAAAAATCAATATTATTTCTGCAATGCAATGGAAAGATTAAAATATTGAAGATAACAAAATGGGTCAAAGACATAATGGATTGCAGTGAATCAACAACCAACTACAGTTTATATGCCTCTGTTTTTTATCATTCAAAATTGCGAAAGGTAATCGGCCCCATTCCCTAAGGAAACAAGAGATGTGTTTGTCAGAAACACAATGCCCCCTGATGCGCCGCTTTGAAATTATTTTTTTTGACCTTTGACCTTAAAGGATGACCTTGACCTTTCACCACTCCAAATGTGCAGCTCCATGAGATATGCATGCATGCCAAATATCAAGTTGCTTTCATCAATATTGCAAAAGTTATGACCAAGGTTAAAGTTTTGGGACAAACAGACACATACAATGACAGACAGACAGGCCAAAAACAATATACCCCAGATCATTCGATCCAGGGGCATGAAAAGTATATATTTTTTCCCAAATGAGAGCTAAAAATTCCCAATGGAAATATATAAAAAAATGTGAAGCATTTTTTAGAAAAACAACTGATTTCCCAATTTTAGTCAAAACACCATAAATTTTCCCAATCCAAAGGGACCTGGCCCTATTCCCAAAATGGTGAAAAAAAACACCGTGCCTGTTAGGCAACTTACAGTGTATGGGCTCACGTCTATAAAACCTGAACTGCTACATGTAGATTTTAAACCAGACTTGCTTGGATTACTTGGTACAATGTTCATAGCTGAGTGTGTAAAAATTTCACAGTTGCTTGGCAAATACAACTGTTTTCTATGACTGTAACATACCTATCAACTCATGGTCAAAGTTTGTCTGCAATGGCATGTCCGACTTTGCGGCAGATTCCCTCACTTTCGAGGACCCTGTTCTTGATTTTGTCGATTTTTCACTCTTCCCAGATGGCTCTGGATACAAACTCTCAGGTCGTGTTTCCTTGCAGTCAGATGATGGGTTCTGATTCGTTTTCTTGTGCGAATCCCGCAGGTTGTTATTGATGTAGTGTGTAGACTTCTTGTGTGTCAAATTTGCCGACCACTCTGAAACAGAGGGCTTGCCGTTATTCAACAATGGTGGACTATCTTCATCAGCAACTTTTTTCTGACTTTGCTGTCTTTTGTTAGTATCTTTTGTCTCAAATATCCTTTTAGCATCGAAGAACGGCTTGGGCGATTCAGTTTTCATGTCATTTTTCGCCTTTTCGTCTCTTTCCTTCTCCTTGTTACTTATCTTTTCAAACTTGGGAATTTCACTGTCACAGATATTGTTGCTGTTATTTGACATTAGATGAATTTCCTCAATACCGCTTGTTCCACTGCTAAGACTGCTTGTGCTGTTTTTTCTTGTAAGATGAATCCCAGTCAATCCAGCAGTAAATTCTTCCTTCTCAGCCCTTTTACCAACATCTCCAAAGTCATCCAATCCATATTTAGAATCTGGTGAAATGGATGGTCGTACATCGCCAGGGACACTGTTGTTCCGGCCTCTAACAGGCCTTGGCACAAACTTTTTGGTTCCTTTAAAAGACCTTGAAGCGTGACTCTCAGACGATCCACGCACTGATGACCCAGTTTCTTCTTTACCTTTGTCTGAGGCTGGGCTACTCTTTAAAATCTTAGCTACCTCGGAATAGCTTGGCTTTGTGCTATTGTTTCCAGTATCTTCCAGTATCAATTCTTTCGGAGAAGGGCTAAGAGTAGGAGATGGATCAAAAGGTTCTGTGTCGCAAAATTGATCGTAGGAATCGTACGAGGAACTTAAAGCTAGCTTCTTCAAAGCTTCTGCATAAATTTCATATCCATCTTGGCTCACACTACCAAAGTCCATCTGAGTTTGTCCAGTTATCAATGGAGCTGACATTGGTCCCATCATAGAAGATTGAGCGCTCAATGCTTCAAACAAGGACTGAGCCAGAGGTGTGCTGGCAAGTTTCTCTGTGTCATCGGCGCAAGAATCAAAATTAGTATTGTTTGGTTTCCCGATTGACGACATCATCTTTTCAAACTCTGCAAAGTAATTAGCACTGTTTATTTCTGGGGAAAAGGTGGCTGGTGAGGTAGGAGGTGTGACGAACGAATCCCACCCATAGGCATCGTTACTTGGAGGAGGGTGAGACAGTCCGCTGAAGGGTGTCCAATCTGAGTAGCTGGGATACGAGTTTGAAGGGCCATCCATTGGCTGAAAAACACCGAAATCAGCATCTCTGCTACTAAACTGTCTGTCAACACCACGTCTTTTCTTCTCGTCCATTGTGCTGTATCGCTCTCTGCAAAGACATGATTCAATATAATGAATGGTACATCAAATCACATTATATATGTTGAAATATCAAAATTATTTAGCAATATGGGTACTAATGAATTTATATTCCAATGAAACAAGAGTTCCTGGACAGCCATGGCTGCTCACCAACTAATATGAAACTAGGAATTTGAAACTAAAACTTTTAGGTATAAATTGAACCTTGATTTGTTACACATTTTTAATTTGCTCATGGGTTCAGATGTGTAACTTATGTTTAAAACAAGATGCGTTTGTGAAACGCAATGTCCCCCTATATGACGTTTGACCTTGAAGGATGACCTTGACCCTTCACCACTCAAAATGTGCAGCTCCATGAGATACACATGCATTTCAAATATAAAATTGATAGCTTCAATATTGCAGAAGTGACATTACATGAGCAATTTTGACCCATATATTTGACCTTGAAGGATGACCTTGACCTTTCACCACTCAAAATGTGCAGCTCCATGAGATACACATGCATGCCAAATATCAAGTTGCTATCTTCAATATTGCAAAAGTATTCATAAAATAAGTGATTTGGGCCACATATATTTGACCTCTGACCTTGAAGGATGACCTTGACCTTTCACCACTCAAATTGTGCAGCTCCATTAAATACACATGCATGCCAACAGTGATTTTTTTTGCCCAAAATTACAGCCAATATTCGGCTGCTTCCCAATTGCAAAAAATGCCATTTTTTCCCAAAAAATTGATTAAAATTTCCCCAAAAAAGACAACATTTTCCCAATAAAGCCAATAAGATTACAATGTAATTTAGCAATAATTTCGAACTAGTGCCGATCGAGCTTGTCGAGTCGTCCCCGAACGACAACTGACTTACGTATTGTTGGCGAATTTAGCCGAATACGATTTTACGTTGCTATCCACATCTCTCTCTATATTGCGGAGGATACCGACGATAGTCGATGTATCCCGATTGTAAACGCATGTTTTTACACATGTCCAAGATGGCGGCAAGCAGACGAGAAATTTGCGATGAGCAGCGAAAATGATAAATAACATTCAAATTAACAACGGATATCATACGGTTATTACGGAATAATTTAATGCGTGTGTCAATTAACGCAAAATACAATGTTTGAGATAAACACAACAAATATTTATTAGAAATCTTCACAGTGAATGTGCATCACGGAAATCAGTGTTGGGAAATAGGAGTTAGTCTACCGGTACTCACAAAGTTAATGCATTTAAGATGAGTATCGTTCGAAAATGGAAAGAGACAAACATGATATGATTTATATGTTAGTGGATCTGTGTATGTAATCAGATTCATATGCATATTCTGTTTTTTCTATGTTTGTCACACTTTACAGTTTACTGAAATAGCATTGAACGGAGGATGTCAAGTGCAAGATGTTGAAAGGTAAAGAAATGAAATAAATTATTTTAACTCCATTTAATACATTATTGACATAGCAAGACCACTAAAGTGTTTTTTTAAATGTGGTAATGTTTTTACCATATGATATTTAATTTAAAAAAATACTGAATTAAATTCTTACTGTTAAAGAGGTTATGATTAAATGGTATATTTAAGAATCTATATAGATTATTGCAAGTTCAATATGCATGTGGAAGGATATTAACTTAACATTGTCTTCATTGTAAGAACTCATTAAATTAGCACTTTATAATATAAAAATGCTGTCAAACATACTTTAATAATTTTAATTCTGTTCTTATAATGATATTTATGATGTTTTCCCAATTTCATGGTTTATCGCGCTATTTTTCCCAATTTCATGGTTTATCGCGCTAATTTTCCCAATCCAAATGCCACAGGCTGTAACAAAAAAAGCAAAAAAAATCACTGGCCAAATATCAAGTTGCTATCTTCAATATTTCAAAAGTATTCATAAAATAAGCGATTTGTGCCACATATATTTGACCTCTGACCTTGAAAGATGATCTTGACCTTTCACCACTCAAAATGTGCAGCTCCATGAGATACACATGCATGCCAAATATCAAGTTGCTATCTTCAATATTGCAAAAGTTTCATAAAATGAGCCATTTTGGCCACATATATTTGACCTCTGACCTTGACCTTTCACCACTCAAAATGTGCAGCTCCATGAGATACACATGCATGCCAAATATCAAGTTGCTATATTCAATATAGCAAAAGTTATTGCAAAATGTTAAAGTTGGCGCAAACCAACCAACCAACAGACCAACCAACAGACCAACCAACCAACAGACAGGGCAAAGACAATATGTCGATAGTAGTGGGGGACATAAAAATATTTCATTTTATAATGAGACCTAGTAACCATGTTGACACAGGAAGGATATCAAGTTTACTTTTTTCTAAAGACTAAAGTTTAAACATTAAAACGAAATACATCAAATATATCATACATGCACATTTGATGTCAGGTTTTACATCGTTTTAACATGCATTAAGATTTTATGATAACGAAACTTCTACTAAATTGTTTTGGATCTGGATCTATCAATGAGTGTAAATAATAAACGAAACCAAAAACGCCAAAATGAAGAAATATTAAACAAACAAAAAGATGGCAAACGAAGCTGCATCTTAAATTAACATGCATACTGAACATGTACATGTTACTGCATCAATAATAAAGATGTAGCCCATTTAATATACCTTAAGTGCTTCTCATGATGATCTTACTCAACTGTCAGTGTTACAAAATTGAAAATATATGTTGGAAACCTACTTAAATGCAGTCACGTGACATAATGCGAGATTTAAAAACAGCCCTATATAGAAACTACGGCAAAGTGAAGGTTACATGCAACTATACTTTTAATGTAAGATGAACATCATGAGTCAAATAACAAGACGTTACATTGCCTATACAAAATAATACATCAGAAAAAGACAATCACATGGTTTGGTTCGTAGTGGTGCAGTATGAGGTGATGATGAGGGGGTAAGTACGCGTTTTTTGCAGTATGTCTAAGAGGTGATAGTGAGGGATAGGTGTAGTATGAGGCAGGGACCTATACAAACAACGTTTGTTTGTATAGGTCTCTGCATGAGGTGATGGTGAGGGTGTAAGTATATGTTGTTGTTTTTTGCAGTAAGTCTAAGAGGTGATAGTGAGGGTGGTGGTTCAGTATGAGTTGATGGTGATCATGTAAGTACGTGTGTTTGCAGTAAGTCTAAGAGGTGAAAGTGCGGGTGGTGGTGCAGTATGAGGTGATGGTGATGGTGTAAGTACGTGTGTTTGCAGTAAGTCTCCGAGGTGATAGTGAGGGTGGTGGTGATGTATGAAGTAATGGTGAGGGTGTAAGTACGTGTGTTTGCAGTAAGTCTACGAGATGATAGTGAGGGCGGTGGTGCAGTATGAGGTGATGGTGAGGGTGTAAGTACGTGTGTTTGCAGTAAGTCTACGAGGTGATAGTGAGGGTGGTGGTGATGTATGAAGTAATGGTGAGGGTGTAAGTACGTGTGTTTGCAGTAAGTCTACGAGGTGATAGTGAGGGTGGTGGTGCAGTATGAGGTGATGGTGATGGTGTAAGTACGTGTGTTTGCAGTAAGTCTACGAGGTGATAGTGAGGGTGGTGGTGATGTATGAAGTAATGGTGAGGGTGTAAGTACGTGTGTTTGCAGTAAGTCTACGAGGTGATAGTGAGGGTGGTGGTGCAGTATGAGTTGATGGTAAGGGTGTAAGTACGTGTGTTTGCAGTAAGTCTACGAGGTGATAGTTAGGGTGGTGGTGATGCATGAGTTGATGGTGAGGGTGTAAGTACGTGTGTTTGCAGTACGTTTACGAGGTGATAGTGAGGGTGGTGGTGATGCATGAAGTAATGGTGAGGGTGTAAGTACGTGTGTTCGCAGTAAATCTACGATCTCGAGGTGATAGTGAGGGTGGTGGTGCAGTATCAGTTGATGGTGAGGGTGTAAGTACCGGTAAGTGTGTTTGCAGTAAGTCTACGAGGTGATAGTGAGGGTGGTGGTGCAGTATGAGTTGATGGTGAGGGTGTAAGTACGTGTGTTTGCAGTAAGTCTACGAGGTGATAGTTAGGGTGGTGGTGATGTATGAGGTAATGGTGAGGGTGTAAGCACGTGTGTTTGCAGTAAGTCTAAAAGGTGATAGTGAGGGTGGTGGTGCAGTATGAGGTGAGGGTGTAAGTACGTGTTTTTGCAGTAAGTTTAAGATGTGATAGTGGGGGTGGGGGTGCAGTATGAGGTGATGGTTAGGGTGTTAGTACGTGTGTTTGTAGTAAGTCTAAAAGGTGATAGTGATGGTGGTGGTGATATATGTGGTGATTGTGAGGGTGAAGGTACGTAGAGGTGTAAGGATGAAGATTTGAGCAGTAATTATTTGGCTACATATTAAAGCAAACGTGCGGTGTGTGGTTCAAATGCGATGTGAGTGATGGTGAACATACATGGTCCTGTTAGTTCTTGTGGTGAAGATGCGGAGTAATGGCGGATACGCTCATGGAGATGAGGATGAAGGTTCGTGGCTGTGCAATTTTTTTGGTGAGGATGTGGATCAACGAACGTCATGGTGGTCTATGTGCGATCAAGTAACATTGGACTGGTTTTCAGTTCGATTGTGATGACGTTTCGGCTATGGAGGAGAGGGTGAATGTATGTAGTGGTATTATGGAACGTGAAAGTACTTGGAACGCACACACAGGGCCATTCAACTTATTTTCATTTTCGGACGATTTTGGTGAAACTTATGAGCTTGCTGATTATAAAAAGGGACATTACCAAAAACATTTATATAGCTTTATATCCATCAATGCATTAAATAAGTACCTTTGCCGATACAACTTTTGATAATGAATAATAGACAAAAGCTTTTTCTGAAAATTCGCAGTACATTGTACTTAGCATTTATTCCATAACTGTACCGAAACCTTGCGTTTCTTGACGTGAACGACAAGCAAGGAAGTTTTAATTTAAGGTTTCATTATATGATTTAAACGTTAGTATATTTACTTACGTTTGAAGTCAATACCTTTTTGAGCATACTTTTATATTGCTTGTCAGATTAAATATCTGAGCATAAAATCTGTTCATTTCAAAAGCTGTCAACTATATATTGTTTCCCGCTGCTCATTTCCCACAAATCGTAGAGAAATATTAGACGTCGGGCTATTTTATTGTTTCTAGGTTGATGTGAAGCACCAGTGCTATTTTACCATGGTCTCATATGACAAGTAGACACTGGATCTTTGTGCCGTAGTATGGACCTATTATTTGGTACTTCCCTCTTAATACATAAAAAATACAACATTATTTATAACGAACTACAGAGGCGTATTTAGGTGGGGGGCTAGGGGGCAAAAGCCCCCCCCCCCAGCTGGCTGGCTAGACACGATTTTTAATAAAAATGAGCCCCTTACAGTTTCAATCCACTTGTGTATTTCCTGTCATATGTCCCTTATAAAGCCATAAACAGCTGTCGTTTTGTGTGATTAGCCCCCAGGCATGTGTACAGACGATCTAACCTTCGTCAGCTAAGGTGAACGCTTCATTGACTGTTAGTAATAAACTGCGCTATTTGATTGGCTGAAGAAGATACATTCAACTAATGAAATTCATCCATACATTTAGCTATAGATAAATGCTTACAAATGGCTGCCGCACAATACTTGTGAAAAACAATATTTCAATTTGTAGCAATTAAAGAGTTTAGACGAACACAATGGACAATCATTATTTTTCGGAAATTTCTTTGATGAATTTAGTTGGTATTAGCTCTTTAGAGTGATAATCCTTTTGAGTAACAAGTTATTGCCAGTGAAATTAAACTGCACACTCAAAGCGGGTATATACGATTTTGTCAAATATTTATGAATTTATATAAAATGTGTAAAAAAACTTATTATATATATATTTCAATATAAATTAAAATAAAAGTTAAGAAGAACATGTGTCGATGTGAATCTAAACTTAGTTTAACGGTTTATTTGAGTTCCTGCAAAGATATCTATTCATACGACACACGAACACTAACTCCAATCCTAATACAAAGACGAATGCTTCGGTTATTGTAGGAAAATATGTACGTCACAATCGGCTCGGGGCGCTAATTTGTCTTTGCTGCATTTTATGAAATTCGGCTTTAATGTATAATTTTTCTTGCCTATTTTGTGTTATTGTAACATATTTTATAAATATATTACAATTAAACACATATAAAAGATCGTATATACCTGCTGAATGGCATTTTTTTTTTGATTTGGTTATTTTACAAATCGGGCTAACTGCTTTGATGTTCATCCATAGTTTTTAAAATTAAAAAAGACTCAAAAATGAAGAATTACTTTGCTATATGAAACTAAATCATTTTCTTAAAGCGTGACAACATCGAGGCAGCAACACCCGAATTAAACTTCACAAGAAACCTAACGACTCCCTTTGTTGACACTTTTGTGAACGAAATGGACACCCAATTCAGTGATTTGCAGACTAAGGCAGCCATGGGATTGAAGTTTATACCTGAACAAATGTGCTCCTCACCCGTCAGTGCAGGTGACCTTGAATGGTTCAATGATGATCTCCCTTCCCCTCAGTCCCTCCCTGCCGAGTTCCACTTTATAGGGAAAGGTGTACCCAACCCACCTACTTCCCTTCAGGGCTCTGTTGCACATTGTGATTCCCAGCTGTACCCCACCATTTACACTGTTTTGTCCATATCATGTGTGTTCCCTGTCACATCATGCGAGTGTGAAAGGAGTATCAGTGCCCAAGGACTTGTTAAGACAAAACTAAGATCATCAATGGGTCAGGACAGGTTGTCCGCTGTGTGCCTGCTTTCCATTCATAGGGACATGGACATAAACATTTTAATGTTGTACCTAAGTTGACCTAGTAGGATATCCAACAAGGTTAAATAGGAGGTCCACCCATCTAACTCCGTTAAAAAAGTTATTGATAAAGATAATGTCTCCCACCACTTTAGTGGTTTGAGAGACATTTGATTTACCCCTGTGTGTCTGTCTGTCCGTGTGTCTGTCACACTTGGTGTGAACTCAAGTTTTTATTTGTTTCACATGCACTTTTATCATGCAAAATGCGGATTAGATAGCAGGAAATCGCATCATTTCAAGGTGCCATCTCAAAAAAAAATTCGACGACGGAAGGGGACACCCCTCCCGCACCCTCCCCTGTTCAGCCCCCCCTCTGAAAATTTTCTGGATACGCCTCTGAACTATATGACGTAATCGATGCTTGTAATTTTAACACACACACAATAATTAAGAGAACTAAATGGGTTGTCAACAATCATGAACACTCGTCAAGTCCGTGTATAAGTTAGACCAGCATTGTTGGGCATGATAGTGCGACAAACATCTCAAATACCGGGCGAAACATTCGTCGAGTTGACAGGTCAATCAGACGTGTATCACAATCCAATAACAGAATGATTAGTAACCAGAAAACTGAATTGTGCATTATCGCTAGAACGATTTGTTCACTGAAAGCACGTCATAATGACGAACTTTCATAATGTGTATAACACTTGCCCATGTTCGTATGAAACAATTTGATAATATACTGTTTTAACATAATCATGCACAGCGCATTTTAATTTTATTAAGTTTGAATATACACATTTAAACACACCGAAGCGCGTATTGTATGTATGAAAATGGAAATGAATGGAACTCTCGTTTTCTGTCTTGTTGTTCCGTTAGTTACTAGTAAGTGAGCTCTGGCCTTTTTACTCGCGCATAGTTTTATTTTTGTTCAGGACAAACGACTCTTTGTAACTACATTGCGATCTTAACATTAAAGAGAATCTTTACGCAGGATATTGATATAAGATTGCATAAAAGTTAACATAATTTATTAAACGGAATAGAAAATATGAACAAAGAGAAGACTGAGTGAAAACTGTCGCTTTTAAATTATATTGCATTATCGACAAACATACTTCATCATGCACATAACGTTAAATATACCATTCACAAGCGAAACCCGGGTAGTAACATAGATAAATCGTGGTAAGCGACTTATATCTAATTGTTTTCGTGTATGCTTAATCGGAGCTTATATACCGCGATACTGCACTTTAATACGGCGTTTGTCAAACCGTTTAAACATTGCTGTGATCTAAACAATTATGCTTGATTTTTTCGTTTTCCACCGATTTTCATTATCACAATCACGGATTGTAGGTATTATTAGGGCTGATCGATATGTCATAACGCAAAATATTCAGCCTATTCAAGAGTGCTATAAACATTAATGAACGAAATATTGAATACATAAGCGGCCGAGTGTTTGGTATCCATGTGCGACTATTGAACGCGTTCAGGTTGAATAGACTTGTAGTAAAGTGGCAGCGATAAAAACACGACACTTTAAAACACGGTGTCGTTGGAACGTATAAATATGGACTAGCACAGGAGAAAAATATGATAGAGTCAGAGGAAACCATGGTTGCCCCTAGCGGACCCGAGAGTGGGGAACATGTGATAAGTGCGGACCCTAATAGGGGACAGGCGGTTATGGAAACGATAGTGAACAGCGAAGACGTGAATAATAATAAAAACGACAACGAAATACTGGATAGTGGAATAGAAGCTAACGAGACGGAAAATTTCGATGGGGGTGAAGGAGAGGATACAGGTATGAACAATGATGACAATCAAGAATATGCAAATGACACTGATGAAGTAAATAACGCGAACGCACAAGTTCGTACTCAGGAAACTAAAGTCACGCCAAGAGTAGCCATTGGCGAGAAAGAGCCGGAAGAGATCGACCAGTTCGATTCCGTCTCGAACACTGTCTCTCAGCATGAGCGACCGAAAGAACTTCCGCCGAAAGCGACCGTTCCCGTGGTTGTTCCGAAACCGGAAACCATAACGACAGAGCCGCCGGTGCCCAGTGGGAAGGCCAAGAAAATAAAGAAGGGAGTATTTGTATCGTATTCCCCGGACGCCGGTTACATGGAACGTAAATTTGTGGTCGAGACTATCAAGCAGTTAAAGGAGAACAATTTAGCGGAAGACCTTTGGTTCGATAAAGACGAAGACAACACCGGAAGTCCTTGCTGGTTCTCCTTGCGGATGGAAGCGGTGGAGAAATGCCGAGCGGCGATTCTGTTCCTCTCTGACAGCTACTTCATGTGCCCAGTGTCAGTGTACGAAGGTAAAACATTGATCGAGAGGACGAAAACTGGTCCCCATACCGTTGCAATATTCCCCATTCTGGTTTCCCAGATCGAGAAGTCCGAGCCTCACAAGGATTTCTACCCGGTGATGAATCAGGCGGTTGACCTGACGACCGCAGACAGGTCCAAGCTCAGTCTGGCCGAGAAAACGTCGGTCGTCATAGGCACCATGATGGAAAGCTTAGAAAAGTATGCTTGCATGAATTTACCTCTCCAAATAGCTACCCCGCCGATTGAGTACACCGGAAATTACAAAAAGAAGAAAATTTGTCAATGGGATACGTGGGACCTGCAGGAATGGTTATTCAAACTTGGAATAAAAGAGTTTTACCGACAAAGCATAGCAGAAAACATGGTGGACGGTTTTCTACTGATGTCAATGACGGACCAGGACATGATCAGCCAGCTCGGCATTGACAGCAGGGTGGTTCGGAAAAAAATCATGCAGAATATCTTGGTGACACTGGACAAGGAACACAAGTTGACGGATAATTGGCACCTGCGGGCGCGGTCGCAGCGCGCCAAACCGGATGTTGTGTACATGATTTACGATCCGGCGGATGTTCGGCTCGCGCAGAATATGAAAATTGATCTTAAGAAAAAGAATTTACAGGTAAGTGACATAATTAATTTTACTTTGTACTGGTGTTTGGTGTATTCATATTAGAGCATTATGGCACACGGGACTTTATAAGCAAACAATTGAAGAGTGCAAGTCCTTATAATAATCACTTTGTAAAATAATACTACATAATATTAAGTGTTTGTTGTATCGTTCGTCAAAAAGGTATTTCAACATCACCGAGGGGTGAACAGAAAATTACTTGAATTGCCATAGTCGTTCTAAGGGATGGAGTAGGTGATGGAAGCGGGTGCTAGCTTTAAAAGTCATGTCAAAGTGACATTACGCTCACTTTAAACGTTAAAATGCAGAAAAACGTGCATCTATGATACGGAAAAATATTTCCAGACTGGAAACATAACCAAGTTCAACATAAGTAGTATTAACGGATAGTCAGCAAACTTAAACTCCCTACTCATATATCACAGAGCTGATTAGCACAGTTCACGCCAAAGATCGATTGAGTTCAATAATTGTAATTTAAACAACGCTTTTCGCGAGTCCCGTGTTGGCAAACACCCCGACATATTTCGTTGTTTAAAATGCAATTGATTGTCCGATCATGAATGTATAATGCGTATTCAACACCCTCTTGATCTTTTTTAATGAAGCGTATGTCGAAGACAATGGCCCGTGTGCAGTTGTTTAAAAGTATTATGATTCGTCAAATTTGAATCATGATGGCTACATGTTTTAAAATTGTGCTTGCTTTTCTGCAAAATATCATCGATATGACATCGTATCTTTAATACTCTACGTCATTTAAATGTCTAATTCAGTGGCAGATTTCAGGAGCTGAACATTGAGCAGCTAGTTACACACGAAATATAAGAATTGCAATCCCAATTCAGTTGAATGAACATTCTGAATACTGATACACGATCCAGGGCCATAAACCCCTTCTTCGCATGGGGCCTCTTTTTCTTCCCCTCCGTCAGAGAGAGCGCGTCTGATAGAGTGAATTACCTAATTACGATAGTCACGGTATTTCCTATATAAATGTAATTTAAATGCATTTTTGAAAAGTTTCCAGTCGATTTTTGAGTATCAAAATTAGATTAGAGTAAATAAATACCAATCGATTGCTTACGCTGAAGATTGTAAGGTTGCAAATTATTACTTAATGTAATGGCATTATTTGCCACAAACTTAAACATATTGCAATTGTAATCAGGAATTTTGCTTCAATTATTGCAATCAGCTAAGATTACCAATTGAAAGATTATGAAAGCCCAGCTACCTTTCTTACAAGCAGTTGAAACAGTCCATAGGCTGCAAAATCGCGTAGTATGACAAAATACATTGAAATAGGATAAATAATTCAGAGCTAACCAAAACATATTATTTGAGTCGCGTTCTGATAAAACTTGGCATAATACATGTGCGTAAAGTGTCGTCCCAGATTAGCCTGTGCAGTTCGCACAGGCGAATCAGGGACGACACTTTCCGCTTTTATGGTATTTTTAGTTTCAAGAAAGTCCCTCCTTACCGAAAATAAAGTTTAGGCGGACAGTGTCGTCCCTGATTAGCCTGTGCGGACTGCACAGGCTGATCTGGGATGACACTTTACGCGCATGCATTATGCCCAGTTTTCTCAGAACACGGCTCATTTAGTTCTATTACGGTTCGACCTTAGGTCTAAAATGACCCACGTTAAAGGGAACTTTTCACGCTTTGGTAAATTGACAAAATTGAAAAAAGCTGTTTCCGATCCGTAAGTTTTCGTTTTAGTTATGATATTTGTGAGGAAACAGTAATACTGAACATTAACCATGCTTTAATATAGCCATTATATGCATCTTTTGACGATTTTAAAACCTAAAAATTATAAAGCGTTGCAACGCGAAACGATTGAATAATTTGGAGAGTTCTGTTTTTGTCGTTAAATTTTGTGAAACTACGAAGATTGCTTATATAAGGTATAAAATACGTCACGAATGTGTTCTCGGCGGAATAGCTCAGTAGGCTAAAGCGTTTTTACTTCAGGACTCTGGCAGGACTCCAGGGGTCACTGGTTCGAAACCTGCTCCGGGCAATGTTCTTTTCCCTTTTTTAATTTTTTTCTTGATTTTTTACTGGAGCTTTTATGATCCAATGTTTACATTTATCAATATATAGCATTTAATGAATAAGTTAAAAAAATGCCAAAATCTGTGAAAAGGCCCCTTTAACATAATAAAACAACGGCATGCCATATTTTATTGGAATCTTACAGTTACACTAGAAGAAAGCTATAACGTTACAAAGAATATGGTTGTATTTTCAGTATTCCTTAATAAAGAAAACACATGTATTTCTATAGGATTCATATAAAAAGGGATATATTTATTTAAACGAGTGAGAATTTCGTCTCTAAATGTCAGATGTAGTCGAAATCTAAGTATGCATACCTTCGTTGGAAACGAATTTTGAATTTCGCGATTTTTACAACACGCAAATACAAAATACACATTCAATTGAAATTCTTAACTTAAAAATACCGAGACCGTTATATTTAAGAACACAACAGAGTGTTACTGCGTCAAAAATATAGAAAGACAAAATAATATTTGTGTTTGTTTTTCAATTTAATCAGGTACATTAAAGATTATGAAGATTATACAACCAAACGGGATTTAAAATGATAACACTCGCATTTTGTTGTGTTGTATTTAACCCGCAGTAAAATATAAAAAACGTTGAAATTAAATAGATGTTAAATTTCCTGATAGATTTGTAAGAGAACATTGGTTTCTATCAATGCGTTTGTTAGCATTTAAATAATGATTTATGCGTAACATACAAAGACCCCCTTTTTCATTAAAATATAGAAAAAGAAAGTGTCAGATCATTGATGTTGACATAACCTCAATGTATTATTATTTTTTAATGACGATGTCGACGGTTTTATTCGAAATTGGAAGAATGCTTATTGATGAGCCTAGATATCAAATAATTTTCGAATGGAACACTTATCGTTGAGATTAGCATGCTATTGACGGTGGATCAAAACCGCCATGTTCAAGATACTTGTTCTTTACTATCTTATCATCTTGATAAAAAGACGACAAGTCTTTGACATTTGCATTTCAGTGTATCATCGAGGAAAAATCGAATAATTAAATCCACATTCAATGTGCTCAATTTTGCAAGGTGAAAATAACAAACTGTGAGAAAAAAATGCTATAATTCAAAATAAAGTTAAATATGCAAAATTAAAGTATACATGCTGAAAATCAATATGTTTTTGTAGTAGGAAAGATGTTTACGCTTTCTGGTCATTTATAAGAATAAGATTTCAACTGTTTGTTTTTCGTCTTCACGTTGATGTTTTGTCGTCATTTTGGACTCAAACGTTTTAATAAAATGTTGATCCAATTACTATAACTTTGTTTACGATGAGCTAATTGCTTTACAAAGTAAATAATTTAAAAAAAATTATTACCAAGCAGAGTTGTTATAAATGTGTTTGGCAACATGACGTCAATATCCGTAATTAAGCTTGCGCTTGCGAGCCAATTGGTTGCTTTTAATATCAAACCGATCAGTAAGTCCCCGACACAAAACTTTACATTCAGATTGAACGGAAATTTTAGATTGCTTTAAAGCGATATTATAAGATTTTGTAATTTTTTTATTTTTATGAATTTACAGAACATGTGTAAAAAACTATTATATATATATATTTCAATATAAATTAAAATAAAAGTTAAGAAGAACATGTGTCGAAAAATGCGCAATAAGCCAGATATTTAATTCTGAAATCGAAAATGTCTGAACAGTCGAATTCGCCAGCATGTATATCATGTATGTACGATGTGAATCTAAATTTAGTTTAACGGTTATTTTAAATTCCTGCTACGATATATATTCATACGACACCATTCTATACATAGATGGTGACGTCACTACGTTATTGTCAGTAAGACCAGTGTGTACACAATGCATACGACACACGAACACTTACTCTGATCCCAATAAAAAGACGAATGCATCGGTCATTGTAGGAAAATATGTACGAAATATCTTCGTCACAATCGGCTCGGGCGCTAATTTGTCTTTGCTGCATTTTATGAAATTCGTCTTCAGTGTATAATTTGCCTTGCCTATTTTGTGTTATTGTAACATATTTTATCAATACATTACAATTTAACACATATAAAAATCGTATAATCTCGCTTTAAATGAAACTAGATTTTAATGTCATTGATTTAATATCGTTTGTTATCAAGACGTTGTCACTATGTGGGCACCAATTTTTATTGTTTATATTGATATTTGTTTGTGAACACTGAATTTAAAAGATAAATTACAACAAAAATCAATGTAGAATGCAAATGAAAAAAATCGATGTAAGAATGTTTTGTTAACACTGTACTTGGTTTGAAATTAGTTCAATATACTCATACACGTTTCTCAACGTTTATCAATTAAATTTTATAAACTTCAGATAATAAATATAATGCCATTGCAAAGATTAGCTTTTTGAGTAATATGATTGATTTCTGTGAGCTTAAAGAGTGCTTTTTGTTCCCAAAGTTATCTAAATGTATGACTCTGTGAGCATATTATGTACCCGACAACGCAATCCAAAATGTAATCCGCTTAGTGCAAGTGATTAATTTAGTCATTAATATACTTAATCTCATTGTGAGAAGTATTTCTATTGATGTTCATGTAAAATAGTATACACTTTCATTCAAGTTTAAATGGAAAATACCGGTAGATCTACACTTAGATAGTTTAATATCAATACAAATAATATTTTAGGATAAGTTAATTTTAGTTCAACTTTACCATATAAGTGTCTTTGATGTGACGACTGCAGAAAGAACAACGTGAACTACTCAATAACACACAACACCGACAGAATACGTGTCTTGTTCTGAGAAAACTGGTAATAATGCATGTGCGTAAAGTGTCGTCCCAGTTTAGCCTGTGCAATCCGCACAGGCTAATCAGGGACGACACTTTCCGCTTTGATGGTATTTTTAGTTTCAAGGAAGTCCCTCCTCACCGAAAATCTAGTTTAGGCGGAAAGTGTCGTCCCTGATTAGCCTGTGCGGACTGCACAGGCTGATCTGGGACGACACTTTACGCACATGCATTATGACCAGTTTTCTCAGAACGCGTCTCATACATATACGTGTTTATGAGATACTACTACTTTTCAATACATTTATTGGTGAAGTTTTCGATTGTCTGATAGGCAATATTAGATTCCTTTTTCTTCAAACAGCTCGTCATTACTTTGTACGAATAAATGCGGGTCTTAAGAGATACAATGTTATCAGAAACTCCAACTTGCTTTTTATCTACTCAGGATTATATTAAGAACACTTTATATAGAATACAAATATTATGACGTGCACACGAGTGCTAGATAAAGTTATAATATGGACTTAAATTTTCAATGGTCTGCATAATAAACAGTGAATTCCAATCGTGTGTTTAAGAAACACCGTAGGGAGCACAATATCGTATCCGATGACGAAACCTGGATATAAATCCCTTTGGATTATTCACATTCATTATCCCCTTCTAAACAATTATGGTCAATGGTTAACTTCGTAATTATATGAACTGATTTTACTAGTGGTATAAATAACAATTTATTTTTTTAGATAAATTACCGGTAAATCATATATTCCATGCAAACTTTTTGCATGTGTTACACTACCCATCACATTAAAGGTATACAATCATAAAATGCTTACACAATGCTTATTTGTTCGTATATTGCATGTACTAGTACGTACGTACTCATAAAAGCTCAAAGCGTTCAAGACGAACTAGTAATATGTTTATACGTGTTTACTAAATTCGAACCAGAAGGCCAGCTTTAATACGAGCCGAATACATCTCAACTATGGTGTAATCTAGGTTTGTCGACAGCTTGAAGTTTTCGCAATTGCAACTTGAACCTCAATCGATGTATTATATTGATCTTAAGTCAACATATCCGTGATTTATTCTTCTGCTCCGAGCGTGTAAATAGTGGCTTTAAACATGTGACAATCACATTATACGGCCTCTATTAACATGTCATGTAACCGACTGAATTATAGATTCAATGCATTTAGCGCTTATTTAAGAAGTGTCAGGTTTCAAAGAGTACACACTACATGCTTATCAACTGTATACTTAGATGTTTGAACTATATGTTCTTGTAAGTAAGGTTCGATTGGTCATTTTCGGCTCAGGGACTATTTAAAAGTACCCAGTATACTACAGAGTAGCCGGGGTACGGACAATACTTGTATACTAAAAAGTACCCCGGAGTATTGTCATGTGCGTTAAAGCATATTTTCCGTACCCGGAGTATTATACTCACTGTATTATAACGAAGAGCACCCGATGTACTTTTAACTTTAAAGCAATATCTGAGGCGACAACGACCAATTGATCGTTCACAATGCGCAGTGGCTCAACACTCGATTTTCACATGAGCGGCCCGTGTTCGATCCCCACTTGGTGCAGGTGAGTTTGGTTAGCCAGGCAACCGTAACGGAGATGTGTGATTTCCGCCGGGCAATCCGGTGTCCCATGGCACAGCACAAAATTTAACAGATTTTAGTTCAACAAATAGCAATTTCGATGAGTGTAAATGCCACATCAGTGGTCGAAGTTTCGGCGCGGAATGACCTCCGACTACAAAATGCACATATTTCACTTTTTTATTTCGAATACTGTGTTATTTATAGTTTTAAATACGCGTACATTGTGTCTGTCATTCTTAAAGCGACACTGAGAATTGTTAATAACCTGTACATGTATGCATAACAATATATGGATATGAGCCGCGCTCTGTGAAAATAGGGTTTAATGCATGTGCGTAAAGTGTCTTCCCATATTAGCCTGTGCAGTCTTAACAGGCTAATCAAGGATGACACTGTCCGTCTTTACTGGATTTTTGCTAAAAATATACTTTCTTTAAACGAAAAATATCATAAAAGCGCAAAGCGTTGTCCATGATTAGCCTGTGCGAACTGCACAACACTTTACGCACATGCACTAAACCCCCTTTTATACATATTATGTTGTTATCGGCATGACAGTCCAAGGGTTGGGTGAGAAACGGTAGTATCTGCTGAACGGTTCTAGATCGGATTCTATAGCTTCACGCCATACTCTCATAGAAAAGGATTGTAATTTAGTACATTGTGGACGGCGTTGCAGAATTTAAGCATTTTGCTTTAGCATGTATATTGTTAGACGCGTTTTATATGTTATTAATGTACGCATGTACAATCGTAAGATTTTGCATTTTTTTCAACAGTTTCCGAAGGAAGGAAAGGTATATTGAGTACCGGTAGCTTAAAATTCTTCACTAAAGAAAACCTAATTCCCTACCTTTGTAGATTCAGGAATAGAAAATACTGCCTGTCTCTATTTCTTTCTTTTTATGTTAGACTCATTATAACCATCATCAAAAGATCATCAACATTATAATCATCGTCATTGCCAACTATCATCGCCCCCCCCCCCCCCAAATCTTGATTTTTAAAGAAGCATCGTCATATGCAATCATTATTTCTGTAGTGTAGAACATAGTTTGGTGATGGTAAAGCTTTATCTCTCTTCGCTGCAATTGTTATTAACTTGACAATATATCAAACGAATATTCAATCTGACATACGATCTATGCTCATCAACTCTTTCTGACGCTCGCCCAGAGACAGCCTTCGTGCTGAATGGCACTGATAAACGTGCTATAACTTCATCGTACCTAAATGTACTGAATGTGTATAATATATAACACGCAAAGTGTTATTCACGTTTTACAAATAGTTTTTTTCGCTTGCCTTACAGTTGACCACTGTACATGCATGATGTAAACTCTATAATATTATAACTTTTATTTAAGTTGTGACATTTTTTAGATTTAATTCCTAGTTCAAAAATGTATGCAATTATCAGGGGCATGAGCATACACGTGCTGACTTTATTTAAGTAGGGTTGGTTGTAACTGAGTGAAAAAGAGGCGCCGTTTTCTGGAGTAATGTTAGAAGACGACGTTATTTTATATGTCTAAAGAGGTCAGTATCAAAAAGGGGATTAAGCCGTTTTTCCGGCAATTTTAATATACTCAGTTATTAACCGGTATAACATTTTTGTCCTCTGCTAACATAAATCCCCGTATACGCATGACGCCTGAATATAGCGTTCCTAATATTTACTTATAATGTTTAAACCGTCCTAGTACAAGTCGCACACGACGATTCTTTTGAAACGAAAATCTTTTCCTCGCTGTGTATTACCTTTAAAAGTGACACACTACGATTCTTTTAATACAGATATTTCTTTTTACTGAGACACCGCCTCTAAAAAGGTCATTCACCATGATTATATTTTTAAATATATGTATTTACAATTGTGACACCGTCGATTTTAAATGTAGTTTACAACGTTTTTAGTGATATAAAAAGATAACTCTTACGCTGCCCCGTTAAAGGTGATATATGCCTACCAATATTATATTTTCATATAAATATATTTTCAACTGAGACATATTTCATTTAAATTTGATACACCACTATTTTCTTTCTTAAGAAATGTATTTCTAACTAAGACACTGACCTAAACTTTAAAGTTAATACACCGCGATCACATATAAAGAGAATCTATGTTTAACTATGAAACCGTCGCTTTATAAGGTAATTCGTTAGGCTTGTCTGTTGTACGAGAAGTCTGTTTTTAATGGTCACACCTTCTATTTGAAAGTCATACATCCCGGATATATTTTTATAAATTATATTTCTTGTCTTTGACACATGTTAATTTTTTCACCCGCCACCTATTCTATTTGAAAGAGCAATCTATTTCTGTGATAGATTCTCTTTTAAAGGCCGTATATCACGATTCTATTCAAAGAGTAGTCTATTGTTAACTGTGAAACCGTCCCTTTTAAAGGCCACCGGATACACTCTATCCTTGGAAAATTCTATTTATAACTGTGGCACTTCATTCACAGGTCATTCACCATGACAGTCACAAGCTCGGCCGCTCCAAGGAAGACTTTCTTGAGATCAACGGACCGCAGATGGCGACCGCTGCCCATGTGATTGTGCTCGTGACGGAAGCGGCGGCAGCCTCCCCTTTCGTTTTCCACGAAATTCTCTTCGCGGACTGGTTGGGAAAAAAGCTCGTGTCCGTCGTCTTCAAGAACATATGGATCCATATGCGCCCGACGCTTAAGGCAGTTTTAGGTATATATAATTATATACCATTATATTTTGGAGGCCAAATGATGTAATACTATACCAATATAACTCGCTCTTGAGTTAACGATCCACTTCTTTATTCATTGTTTAAAGCGGAGACTCAGAAGTTTCGTGCTTTTAGTATAATATTTAATTATTATATTTTTCGAAATAACTGTTTGGTTAACTTAACAGCTTAATTTTAAAAATATTTGATTCTCCATACTCACTGAATTCGCTCATGAACCGAACACATGCGCTCTTAAGACGTACAGACGTTCGTCCCTTGCGCTGATTGGGTTATCCGATCCCAATTACTTTGTCAACATAAATATTTTTCTTTACCGACGTTGCGTAAAAATCACCTTAGATGCACGGACAAACACCGATACATTATAACGTGTGTTCGACATTTTCTTCGCTTCCATACGTTTTCTAAGCATTGTAAGTTTCAGTCTACTTTTATATTGTTATAATATAGTGTATTGTAAAAGCGCATGGCCAAGTGCAAATAGACCAGTATGCGACTGTATAAATGACATATTTAACTGGACTATCATATAGTTATAGCAGAAAGAAATCAAAGCGCTGAAGGCACTGAAGTTGTTCGCTAATGCCTAATCTTAGATGCAACTTTGAAATGAACACAACCCATTCTTTATAAAGAGTGTGTCTTAAAGCACAGGTCGAGATGTGTGTGCACTGTTTATCCTCATATTTATGTTATAGAGATAACTAAGACACAATAACAACAATATGTCTCTTTTTTTCACATTTGGTTGCTGCACTGACAACCATCTTTAGAATTGTGGTTGCCTTGCTAAAGAATAACAAGCCTATAATCATGCACATGTTGTGTTATGCTTATCTAATACTTTATCTATTTTCTTTAATTTTTTTAGCAACAATTTTGCCAACATGACAGACTTTTAATGCAGCATTAAGCCCCGTTTTTCCTGAAAGCAGCCAATATGTACAGATTTCAATGATTAACTGGCCAATGTCGGCGCACAAGCTGTTATAAATACTAGACTGTCCATTATCTTCGCACAAACTCTTAAACCAATTGTTTACATACAGGCTGTCTGCTGCAGTGTACCAGTGAAGTATAAACAAGCAGTGGTTATCGTTCGTAGCGTAGTTAACTTGCAGTTACCGTTCCTAGCGTAGCTAAAGCAGACTGACTTGCAAAACTGCCTCTCTAGATTAGTTGTGAGCTAACGCTCACAACTAAAAACTAGAACAAATAAAGTCAAACTTTAATATTTTTCCGAACAAATTTAGTTTTGGCTTAATAACGTCTTTGATTGTTTACAACGTAAGACCAAAAAGCACAAAAAGGGTCGGGTCCCTCCAAATAAAAATCCAGTAAGCAAGAAAGATTGTTCTCTCATAATAATTATGTACAGTTTCTAAATCGTCGCAATGTCAACCTCCCGTGTGGATAAATTTGCAACAAACTATGCTCTGTCAAATATTTTCTCGGTGGTTAACCCATTTATGCCTAGCGTCTAGAAAAAAAGGCCTTGGCAAACAGCGTAGACCCAGATGAGACGCCGCGTGATGCGGCGTCTCATCAGGGTCTGCGCCGTTTGCTTAAATGAATTTCTGTGAGAAATATTCTAAATATAAAAATAAATAAAACAGATATCCCTAATGTTGGAAATAAATTGATCCAATTCAGAAGGACGGGAGAGTCCACTAGGCATAAATGGGTTAAAGTGAGATGTATTGCATTGTGTCCCCCAGGCGAGTGTCCGGCGATCGACTTCGAGACGAAGATGTACACGGAGAGCCTGGACGTTCTGGAGCATCACATCAAGCCCCTGAGGCGCGTCCCGGGGGTCATTCTGGAACAGGCATACCTCAACAAGATGGCAGACGGGCTGAAACCCCTCGAGGCCCTCGGCCAGTCGAGCAGTAAGTGAGCAGTGATGGTTATAGATTAACCTATTCAATGTAGTGCCATTACATCGCAAGCCTCACGCTTATTAAGACACTCAAGTGTCCGTTGCTTGGGTTTAGCCAGTTCTTTGCGTCTTTGGTCTTCTTGAAAACGCTCTTGCAGTAGGAATCTTACCCGAGCTCCTGATCGCTAGAGCGACACCACATGACCTACACCACATTGACTACGAACTAGGCAATGATTAAATAAGTTGTGGCATCGACTTCGCGCCTATTCGTTTTTATGAAGCGTTTTTATGCTTCCTTCAATTCTGTTAGTCGAACACTAAGTGGACAGTATTTTATGATTATAGCCTTTACTGTCTTGCTTGTATGTCTTAAATTGTGCAGAATATCTCTCTGCTCATTTGACGAAAAAAGGAACTTGTACGTCGTATTAAAAATAAATGCAATCATTTACAACGTCTTAATCTACAGCTCCGACATTGTATAGTAATGTTGGAAATTAAAGCTCTGCTCTGTTAGCAGTCGATTAGACATTGAACAAATAACTGCTCATACAAAAATAATACATGTTTATGAAAATTATTTGTTACGTTATCGTTACTATATAAGACACGTTCGCTATCCTTTCAGACGGGACGCAGATGCTGTCTCTAGGTGATGGTGACCCGCACGTGTTCATCAGCTACCAGTGGGACATGCAGGCCAAGGTGGAGGACATTAGACAGGTACTCGAGGCCTCGGGGCTCAACTGCTGGGCGGACATCAACATGGCGCCGCAGCCGAACCGCACACACAGCAGCAAGAGCGGCCGCGGGAGCGTCTCCACGCACGACGGAGGCTCCGACACGCTGCAGTCGCTCATTCAGCGGAACATGAAGGCGTCATCGGTGGTTTTGACTTGTATCACGCCGAAGTATCTGCAAAGTGATAACTGTAAAAAGGACATGATGTTGGCCGAGACGTTTAACAAGCCGATTATTCCTGTGCTTTTGCGGTTTTCGCCCTTCGAGAGCGCTCCGGATCCGATTCGAAAGATCCTGGCGCGTCTGAGCTACATTGATCTAAGCAACGAGCGCTTGTATAAGCAGAACATTTCATTGGTTGTGGAGAAAATTAAGAAACATATGACTCAGACATAGGATTATGCATGCGTTTGTTAATAAAACGCCGTTGTGTTGCGCATGCGCTGACAATGTTAGATGCGGTTTCCTGTCATGCACAGAACACGAGTCCGTGACAGAAAGTGGCCCTGGAAGGTACACTTAGGAGACAAAGAATAGCTCCCGAAAATATGGATGTAAGAGTGTTTACTGAATACTGCTCATGAGATTCATTGGTTCTCGTTTTCTGTGATAAAAGTTTTGTTTGTTGCATAAACGATTGAAGTATATGCCACATTGATTGAAAAGTGATGTGACGTGTTTATGATGTGATATGAGTCGGCAAAAACGTATTTTGAAATAACTGTTTGTTAACCTTTAAAACATTATAATGCGGTTTTTGCATTAAATATACAGATAATCAGATATTACTTATTTGTCGGATGGATTTTAACACACAATTTATGTGCACCGGTTCATATTGCATGCTCACAAAACACAACGTTGATACGTTCATTCGCAGACAAAATGTGAAAAGCATTCATTTACGCGTAATTTTCTAATCCCAATGTCTTGTGAAATAAGGACGATGATTGTTCAGTGAGTAATCTGTAATTTTTTCTTACCAGACATTTCTCGTTTGTGTCTGTACTAATTTATTTTCATAGTGTTTTATTTGTTTGGTGCTCTTTTTGTGTTCTGTGTCCTATGTCAATGTCATCTTTTAAACGTAACGATACATGTGCTTCCCTTGCCTTAGCCTAGTGCAAATACCCTATGGAGGTCAGCCCCCACCCACCACACCCACCTCACTCATGTGAATAACTACACATTTTAGAAGTACATGTATTAATGTTTTGTCAAATTGAAAAAAATGTCATAGATTCAAAACCATGTTTTATGTATATACATGTAAACACTAGATTCAAACAAGCGAAATATATTGTATGGACATCTTTTAGTTTAGGAATGGCCATCAATCGAAATAGATAAAATATTAAAACATTTGAAACGCGGTTGCACTGGCGTAGTGGATTTTTGTTTCGTTTTGTGGTTTGTAGGTCGCTGGTACGATTCCTTCTCCGGTATCCGGTACTCATATTTCCCGAAGTACACAATGCTTGACTTTACCGAGAAAATGGAATCGATGTTAATACCACCAGCTTCATACTTCTTTATATGCAACCGATTTTAAATAAATAGTTTTACACTTAATACGAACGTTCACAATATACATACCCGGCGCTTTAATTCATTGGAAATCTACAGACACTTTTGTGGCAGCTGAACACGTGCTTTTGTAACTATTTAACAGGTACTTGTGTTACTGTCAAGCACGTACTTTGGTACCCAACTAGCATGTTTTTGGCAATATATATTTAAGATGTATCGCTTTCATACGATAAGTTATTACTAAAACAAGGGCACACTGAAACAGAACTGTACGTGAGTAACAATACGCTCAATGTATTCATGAAAGCTCGTGTGTCGTTCATGAAAATTGCCAGTAAATTATTACGTGTGTTTTTTTTTTTAAATCTCGTTTATGCAATTTATCGGTTTTATTGCAGAATCATGTGCATTTGGTCCCCTATTTCAATGCTAAACCATTACTTTAAACAAGGACTTCGTTGAGAAAACGAAAGGCCTATTAGAGCTATCATTATTACAAAGGCACCCACACCACACCAAGCTGCAGTGCATAGATATTTATTGATTTTAAATACATTGTTTGGTTAAATTTTCTTTCTAATATATTCAATATATGTGTATTATTTATACATACATGTCTGCATTTTGAATATGTTCGATCCTGTGTGAGAATAAAAAAGAAAACAGCGTAGTTTTGGTGTGTTGTTTTACATTCTAACACGGCACGTGACTTGTTTTCTATAGACAAGAAGGAAATCAAGCGTGGGTTATTCTGCAATAACTTATGGGCGGAGCTTAATGTTTCGAAAATAGTTCCGAATAAATAAAGAAAATATTGCAGTAAAATGCACGTGCTAAAACCCGCTCTAAAAGAAAGAAATAAATGAAGCATGTATATAAGTGTAATGCAACAACTAATTGTATATTTGGTGATTATTGGCATAACCACGCCTACAAAGAATGTTATTTGTTAGGAAACGTAATTCAGAAAACATTTATAGCATGTCAGCTTTTCAGTAGCATCAATAAACGTGACGTCATTAAGTTTCTACGATTGTTGTTTTCAATGAAAGTGACGTCATTTGCAAAATATTTGTAAATGAAAACGACGTCATATGTTTGTACAATTCAATGTCGTCACAAAATAGTGAACTTTGTACTAAGAAGGGCGGAGTATTGAAAAATATAGTTCACGTCCTAAAACTTGAACCAAATCAATAAGAATCGTGTTTGAATCGAAATAATATTTTTCTATGATGATTAGTTGTCGAATAACCCACAGTAAGTTGTATAGATGCGTGTTATCAAATCACTCGTGCTTCGCACTCGTGATTTAATTCCTACGCATCTTTACTCCTTACTGTGGGTTATTCGACAACAAGCCATGATAGAAAAATATTATTTCTTAAATAAACCATTGGAAGTAAACGTAACGAGCGTTTGATTTGATCAAGCGGCTGTGCATCTTGAACATAAACATCCTGGCTATAAACCATTTAGGTCAACATAATCTGTCCTGCTACGTATCGTTATTACCTTTGACATGCAACGTGAATGTCAAATTGACATCCCATTGTAAATGACATTAATGTCAGAATGAGCTCGATTGTTATGCAACATAAAGGTCAAAGTGACATCCCATTGTAAATGGCATTAATGTCAGAATGATCTCGATTGCTATGCCACATAAATGTCAAATTGATCTCAAATAATAAGCAATATTGATGTCATATTTACATCCCTTGAATACTCGTATGTAACATGAAAGTCAAAGGGATATCCACTTATATACAACATTGATTATCTCCCTGTTTCGCAGCATCAATGGAATCTTATCAGATATGCATCAATAATGTCAAATGCTATAAAACATTACTGTCTAAGATTTTCTGATCTAAAACAGTAATATTCCAGTGATATTCTATCTTATTCAACTTTAGTCTCAAAGAGATCTCACCCTGATATGCAATATTTATGTCAAAAACGTATCCCCTGATGTCCACCATAAATCTATAAAGGAATTCCTCTCATGTATAACAATACAATTTCTTCACCTGCTTTACAAATTAAATTTCGATATGATCTCCCCTATTGTTAATGTAAAATTGATAGATCAGTACGTATGTACACGATTAATGTCAAAATGATATCCACGTACAGTGTCCGACAAATGTCTTATTTTTCAGGTAGCCCACTGGGCTACCAATAAAAATATTTGGTAGCCCATAAAATTTTCCTACAAAATGATAAGAGGCAGGTTTTCATCTTTATTTTATTTCTTCATTTACATATAAATAATATGCATACATACATATACATAAAACAGCAAGTAGTCTGATGTACACAGTCAATATCGTTAATTAATGTTACAGTACAGGCACCGTGTACTTAAATGTAAATGTACCAAAGAAAATCATATACTACATGTAGATATTACATGTATGTGCACATGTATGCGTACTTAAATTCGGACAGTACGTAAAGTCGGAAACGTAAATAAAGCGTTTAGATGATCAATACTATTGACTATTATGGTGTTAATCATTGCATTTGTCCTTTTTAACGACAAATACCGAGTTTCAAAGAAATCAAGAGAGTATTAAATCATTTATTTACTTGTGTCCGACTTTAAGTACTGTCCAAACTTACGTATTGCATCCGTATGTTACGACACTTGTGTGCAGTCAGTATACAATATATAATTGTTTCAATAATGAAGGAACTAATACAGCGTAACGGTAATGATACAGCGTGTTTACATTATATTTTATTTAGAGGAAATGTCAATGCCAAATAATTCGCGAGATAGCCCGGTACTTAAGTTGAAATTCACAACGAAACGTTTAATGGAAATTAAATGTTCTCAATGTTAAATGTTCCGCTACGAAATTTTTATTTACAAATAAATACACCCACGCCAATTTATTTTCGCGCGCATTTTATCTGGACAAAGAAATTCATTTATTTAATGTAGAATTTGTAACCTCAAATAGCTGTACACGAAGCATGCAAACCGTGTCAGGTGATTTACGCATGTTGCAATACAACGGTCCTGATTGGGAGCTTATTTCATCATATCTTTAAATAGAACAATATGCCGAAATTCATTTGACACTTTCGAAATTTTCAAACGTTTGTGTTTATGACTCTTATCGTCTATATTACCCACCCATAATTTGGTTTTAAAAATATAAATCGGGGCATATATGGGATTATCGATTAACAGTCGCTCCTTTAATCCAATCATTAATTGACAATGCAAACTAATTAGCAGGTGTTAACCGCGTTCACACCGTTGTAATTAATATTCATTTTCGGTTTCGTTACAGTTTTGAAGAAACCGCTATTGCTTTGATTTCTTTAATGTTCGGGCTATAACTCATTGTCGCAGTTAAAACAAAGAATTCCAAATTGCGAACCGACGTTGCGTCATGTGCGCAAACTATCCTGCCGGCTTTCATTATATTATTAGCAGACGACAAATGGTGATTCTGATTGGATGCTTAAAATACACTGTTACTGTTTACAATCGACAAAAGGCCTATCGTAAGTGATCGGTGGCTGATTAGATAATTGATTGCACTTTGTTATCGGATTATACGCAATACACAGTGTACAAACACATGGTCAGCGTGTTTTTTTTACGTATGTCTGTCAATAAATCGGGCTACCGCTCTTATAGATTTATAGTAGCCCGGCGGGCGTGAGCTGGAAAATTTCAGTAGCCCGATGAAAAATTTCGGTAGCCCCCGGGCTCCGGGCAATGGATTTGTCGGACACTGACGTATGTTCATGATTAATGTCAAAGTGGTAACCACGTATGTACATGATTAATTTCAAAGTGATAACCGCGTATGCACACGATTAATGTCAAAGTTGTTACCACGTCTATACTACTTTTATGTCAAAGTGATAACCACGTATGTACAAGATTAATGTCAAAGTGATATCCACGTATGTTCATGATTAATGTCAAAGTGGTAACCACGTATGTACAAGATTTATATCAAAGTGATAACCACGAATGTACAAGATTAATGTTAAAGTAGAAACCACGTATATACTACATTTATGTCAAAGTGATAGCCACGTATGGACAAGATTAATGTCAAATTGATAACCGCGTATATTCACGTTTAATGTCAAAGTGATAACTACGTATGTACTACATTAATATCAAAGTGATTTTCCTTGATGAAACACGTACTTAACGTCAGTTCGATCAAGAATATTAATGTCAACGTCATCCGCCTGGAGGAACATCTGTAATGCCAAACAGATATATTCCTGGTGTGCAGCATAAATGTCAAAGTGATCTCACCTGAATTATGAAATAATTGTCAAAGTGACAGACTAATATGCAACATGAATGTCAAAGTGAAGTTCCGCGATATGCACCATACATGTAAACGTGATGTCATAAGATGTATTTGGAACTGATGTTATGTGATCTCCACGGATATGGATTTAAACTGTCAAACGGACTAAGCTGATTAACATAAATATTGTTAATGTGACCTTCCTTAATATGCAACATTGATTTCAATGTGTTTTCCTCTTGAAAAGAACCACTATAATCAACTGAGCCTGGTTATATATAATTTAATTGTGTAATTGCTCTATGAAAGCTTTGTGATTTGTTTGTAAATGCTTGTTCTGTCAATGTGCTTTATTGCAAATTAACCATCGCGTCCTATTAAAAGAGAAGAAACAATGAACAGGCTATTCCAAGGGAATTAACCGTGGATAAATTGCTGAAACGCTGTAAACAGTTGTCGATCTTTGTAACTATTACATTCAGGGGAGGTAACCGTGTCTAAAACTTTTGGAAAACAAGGTGACAATCGCAATGGAAAAGAAAATCGATATGTACAGTACTTAAATAAAGCAAACAGGCTCTTTTGTAAATGTAGTTATCCATAGCAGGTATTAGTGGCCTTAATCAAAGCTAGAGTTGTTTGATGTGAATTTTAATGAATGGTGTATTGTTGAAGATTTATATGTTTTGGACGTGCTTTGCTCTTTAGAAGTTAAGTGTTTAGATCTATAACGTTATACGTGAGCGCTATTTGTGCATACAAGTTTTCTGTGAAGAACTTAGAAGGAAACGCACGATAGTTCAAGACAGAGACTATTTAGGAACCCGGAGAAACAGCTAGGTAGGTGATTCCTAATTTCAATTATATTAAAGTAAAACGGAGATGAGATAGATTAAGAACATATGGTGTATGTCTAGGTTCAATTTATTATAACTTGTGTTTGTTTTTAACAAAACTCAATAGACAGGGAAAACATATACATGTACATTTATATAACATGCAGAACTCGTTGCTTATTTCGATTCACTTAACCTTTTGTACAGGTTTAAATCATACGTTTAGAAGTTATGTTAATAAGGCATCAAGTACTGATGCATTGCCAGTTTTCAAACGAGCTTTCATTCTTTATGGTGTCGATATTCAAGAACTCGAATGTTAAGATTCACGTGTGTTGTTAATACCACAGGTGGTTAGCGTGTGGCTATGATATTAATTAGTGAAAACATCATTTTGAATGATAAATAATCATATTATAACGAAAAATTAACTTTTCTGAAAAAAAATATTTCACTATCAAATATATATATAACAAGGTATGCAACTCAAAATCACCCCATAACGGGGTTCATCGCTTTGAACAGCCATATCTTCATCAATTGTGCAGCGATTTTCACGATCTCGGTCTTATTCAACGCAGAAATGAATTTCCTTTCTGGAAATGTATATGTCTTGCAATATTTTTACAAATGCTGGGTCAACTTTTAAGAAATAACACGATACACAACACGCATGACCCAGTTGACAGTGATCATGTATTCTTTATGAATGAAATCTCCAGTTGTAAAGACACACCTCCGCATTGGACCAATGAAATCACTCGTATGTTTAAAATGTCAGTTAGTTGAAATGTATGTAAACAAAGGTTTCAAACGGCGCTGGACAGTTAGTCTTGATGCAGAATGTAACGACAAGAACGGTAATAATGTTTTTTCATACGTTTTATTGAATTATGGTATCGAACTACATGAACTTTGTAGGGAAGTTGCCCTTTACTCCGTGAAGATTTCAGTCTTAAAGACAGCATGATCATTGTCAACCACAGGTGGTTAGCGTGTGGCTATGATATTAATTAGTGAAAACATCATTTTGAATGATAAATAATCATATTATAACGAAAAATTAACTTTTCTGAAAAAAAATATTTCACTATCAAATATATATATAACAAGGTATGCAACTCAAAATCACCCCATAACGGGGTTCATCGCTTTGAACAGCCATATCTTCATCAATTGTGCAGCGATTTTCACGATCTCGGTCTTATTCAACGCAGAAATGAATTTCCTTTCTGGAAATGTATATGTCTTGCAATATTTTTACAAATGCTGGGTCAACTTTTAAGAAATAACACGATACACAACACGCATGACCCAGTTGACAGTGATCATGTATTCTTTATGAATGAAATCTCCAGTTGTAAAGACACACCTCCGCATTGGACCAATGAAATCACTCGTATGTTTAAAATGTCAGTTAGTTGAAATGTATGTAAACAAAGGTTTCAAACGGCGCTGGACAGTTAGTCTTGATGCAGAATGTAACGACAAGAACGGTAATAATGTTTTTTCATACGTTTTATTGAATTATGGTATCGAACTACATGAACTTTGTAGGGAAGTTGCCCTTTACTCCGTGAAGATTTCAGTCTTAAAGACAGCATGATCACTGTCAACTGGGTCATGCGTGTTGTGTATCGTGTTATTTCTTAAAAGTTGACCCAGCATTTGTAAAAATATTGCAAGACATATACATTTCCAGAAAGGAAATTCATTTCTGCGCTGAATAAGACCGAGATCGTGAAAATCGCTGCACAATTGATGAAGATATGGCTGCTCAAAGCGATGCACCCCGTTATGGGGTGATTTTGAGTTGCATACCTTGTTATATATATATTTGATAGTGAAATATTTTTTTTCAGAAAAGTTAATTTTTCGTTATAATATGATTATTTATCATTCAAAATGATGTTTTCACTAATTAATATCATAGCCACACGCTAACCACCTGTGCTGTCAACTGGGTCATGCGTGTTGTGTATCGTGTTATTTCTTAAAAGTTGACCCAGCATTTGTAAAAATATTGCAAGACATATACATTTCCAGAAAGGAAATTCATTTCTGCGCTGAATAAGACCGAGATCGTGAAAATCGCTGCACAATTGATGAAGATATGGCTGCTCAAAGCGATGCACCCCGTTATGGGGTGATTTTGAGTTGCATACCTTGTTATATATATATTTGATAGTGAAATATTTTTTTTCAGAAAAGTTAATTTTTCGTTATAATATGATTATTTATCATTCAAAATGATGTTTTCACTAATTAATATCATAGCCACACGCTAACCACCTGTGGTTAATACTGAGATTATATCTACGCGCGGATCATAACACGTGCCAAGAACAAGGAATTTCGACATCGGAATGTGGCGAATAATTATCACGTGTAATCACGAACTGCTGAATAAATCGATGTTGTTGTCAAAACTTGGAGACAATTATTCTGTCGTCTGCTAAATGCATAAATCTCGATCGATTTACTGCGAACGAAAATCTGTATTGGATTAGATCTATAAACAATGAGCAGGATTAGAAGTTCAAGAAATTATTTCTGTAGTTGTTAAGCTGTTCGTAGTAAATGAACATTCTTCTACAAATCCTCGCCTAATTCTTCAAATTCGTGAATTATCATCATGTCACAGATGTGAAGAATGACATTGTCAGCTATTTAACAGTTACCGGTATACAACGTACTTGTAAATACCATTTGAAACAGGTGTTTTGTTTCTGTTTAGCCCGTCAATTTAATCGAATGTAATATCCCACTGGATGCTTTATTTTTTTAATTTAATCTAGTTGATTCGTAGCCAGGTGTTATTTGAGTTTCGAGTAATTTGGTCCATAAGGACCATACACACCATTGTATAAAGTAATTAATTGTGTACGTAATTTCATAACGAATGAAAATTATGCAGTCAGGACAGCTCAAACGGCTACGTCATGTTGGCGACATTTTAGGGATAAAACGTCCTTAAAACAACACTTCACAACCTTATAAATATAACAAAATGTGCCTTGCAACTGACCATATTTATTACTCGATTTTCGATGTAACTTGCGGATGGACATCAAGATTTATTTTCTAAGTGAAAGATAACAACGTTATTGGCGCGTTTGCAGAGAATGTATAGCATTGTTTGCTAAACTTTAACAATGCTAACGTTTTTTTTTCTCAGAGTAATCACATTCATTTTACTTAAGTGCATGTGTAAAATTTGAGAACAAATTAATGTTGAATATGGCATATGTACATTTAAAGTAGTTTGCATAAGTGCAAGCTATTCGATTATTGTAAACACTGTACCGTATTATCTCTACTCATCGTTGAATAAAACAACACTTCCTTGCTCCAGGCTAGTGTATGAGTCTGTCATTTTCTAGGTCTAAGCGTTTGCATACAGTGTAGATACCGTCATTATAAATAGCGCCTGTAACCACTCTGCGTTAATGAATTATGTGAAATTCTTATTCAAATAAATACAACTGTCAGTTGTCTTCACTGATTTGTGCACAAGGCAATTTAGAACGTTAGATAAGACTTCTAGACAAGTTAATGTCTGTGTTGGCTCAGATCTCCGATAGGTACTAGATAAGAGTACAACTTAAAGATTTCCGGATGTGGTTTTGTAAGGCAATGCATTTTCATGATGTTTATTTGGATTTAACTAGCCGTTTGTTTACTTATTCGCCCAGTGTGTAATTCAAACGTGGCCGTTGCCGTTTCTGAATTCAAAAGTGCTCTTTGTGGTGGATAATTATTAATTACTAGTGTATCTAGTGTGATTACATACTTGTAACATCTATTGCGGTAAGCTACAGAGGATATTTATTTTTTTAGTGTAAGATTGTAACCCTTGTATGAGTGGTCAGATAAAACATTATCACGAGTGTAGGATCGTAAGGAGAATCCTTGGTTTGCTTTTAACCACTAAAGGGACTAGGTCACAGTTTGGCAAATTTACAATTTTCAGAAAAATGTAACAGATTAAATGTATGCATGACATTGAAACAAGCGAAATGCCTTCCCATACTAAGCAAAACACTAAACGTATCGGGTCGTTTATCATAAATATCGGAAAAAAAACAAAGCGTTTGCAACATTTTTTATCGATTATTGTGAAAATACGTGTATTACAAGTATGCTTTTAAATACCTTGTTTTAACTACGTCCGGTTTTGCAATACTAGTGCGGAAGTATTTTTGTTATAAAGGTGCCGGGTTCGATTCACGGTAAAGGCAAACTTGTTTTTCAAGTTGAAAAATAGTTTTCTTCAGTCGAAAAACTTTTTTTTACCATTAATTATACATGTAAGTCATATTTATAATTTGAAATTACGATATCTCTGCTTAAGCTTGCGATGAAACGGTTTTACTCACTATCACTCACTAACCCAATTGTCGCCGTAGGCTTTGGCGTAATGATTTATTTAAGGTAAACATGCAACATGTTCATATCACTGTTTTTCTGCAGGTAATCAAGCAAAACTTAAGACATGTACTTGGGGTCATTGTGCGAGGTCACTGACAAAGTACCATAAATATGACCCTTAATTTAGCTGAATTATGTCTCCTTTACGACCTTGCAATTAGCAGAATTATGCTTCTGGTAAACGTTTGCGTGCGGCTACTCCATATCTCTATATCTACTAGTTCTACTGATACTGAATACTTTACATTTTGTTCTCGGTCTTAATGAACATTTACCGACCAAGATATTCGTCTAGCCCCCATCTGTTTGCAATACATGTATGATCTAATGTATTATAATAGTTAAGGTTTGGCTACAACAAACAGAGGCCAATTAAAGGTTTCTTTAAAATCATGCAGTATTCTCCTAAATCACAACTTACGCCAGCCTCTTTATTTCCCAAATTCAGGGTGCAGGATCAACGGGGTTCAAAGGGTTTACTCACAGGCTGGACAGAATGTAAACACACCGTTAAGAACTTATTTTTTACAAATATCTCAAGTTATTGAAATTCATTTGCAAACATCTTTAGCGCACACATGACAGTTTTTCTTGCACTTTGTACCGATATCGTAAGATTTTTGAAAAAAAACAACAACCACAGAACACGTCTGAAATCGGTACCAAAGTTTCACGTTGCGTGCAGCATTACCATGTTAAAGATTGCGTTACACATCATATTTTTGGCAAATAACACATGCTTATTAAATAAAGTATTTTTTTTACATATTTGCATTGCAATACACAGCACAAAAACTGTCTCTTATGCACTAGTTGAAATTCTTAAGAAAAAAAATGTTTAAAAATGTTATTCGAAGAAAAGCACCACATACCGGTGTGTTTACGTCAATTAACGTTCAATTGTGAACCCCAGACAGTCACGTGATCCTGCAGCCTGAATTAGCTATTAAAGCGATGGTTGTTCTTAAAATCTAAAGGGTAGGATCTCTTTCCTTTGTAAATCAAAGCGCTGAAGGCACTGAAGTTGTTCGCTGTTGTCGTCCTTGATTAGTTTGTGCGCATTGCACAGGCTAATCAGTGTGCACAGGCTAATCTTATTTGATATGCATTAAACACCATTTTCCCTGAAAGCAGCCAATATGTACAGATTTCAATGATAAACACAAGACTGGCCAATGTCGTCTTACATGCTGGTAAATACACTCACCGAGTAGTAGAGCAGACGCTCATAATATAAGCATTCGTCGTCTGCAGTGCAGACAGGCAGCGGTAATCTTTCCTAGCATAGTGAGTTACGGTTCTTAGCGTAGCTAAGGCTTCTAAGCACATTTTGATTTGCAAAACATGGTCTAGGTCTGTAAATTAAGTCGGCAGCTAACGCGACCAACTAAAAAGCCCTGCATGTGTTAACATGTAGATATATACAGTTCGCGTTCAGTAACTTCAGTAAGGAGGAAAACAGTTTGCAGAGATTGTCTGTGTAGGTAGGTTACATGCTAATGTAGCCTTTGATTGTATGTGCGACCACTGGGTTAAAGGTCACTGTTACTTTAAATATAAAAGAATTTCCACGCAATAACTTAAGTTTGGATGGAGGTGTTTTCAGTTGTTTTGTGTTATTTTGTGTATAGGTAGCTTACATGCATACCTAGGTTGGGATTTCATATAGAGCCAGTTTGGTAATGGTCAACATGCTTCAAATAGACAAATGATTTCAAGACTTTAGTCTTGACGAAGCTAGTGTCCTGTTTTTGACTGTTTTGGTAGCTAAAATGCAGATCTTGCATGTAGAGCTTATTTTATCACCTAAATTAATCTGTAAAAATTTGAAAAATTAATTCCTTGGCGAGGTCAAATTTCTTGTTTAAATTGATAAAAGTTCATCTTTTAGTTGATATACACTACTTACTATAGACATTTAATTTCAAATACGCCTTTATGGATATTGCATTATATGACCCGCATAAAACGTAAATTATCAATGCGGACGATAAGTCGAGCACGCTGTCTTGAAACAGCTCTTGTTGACCCTGGTTGTATTTGCGAAGTTTTAGGTCCTTCCGCGCCGATGTCTTGTCCCCTCACAACTACTTCATGAATTTGCTAAACTAACCTACGTTGGGACGAATTTTAACTTACATTATATGTAGTCTTTTGCTGAAGCATTGTGGAGGAAGTCGGAGTACAGCTAGGCAACCACTCCTATGTATCCGATCTTCTGGCGTAGTGACCATCAACCACACTCACATGCGCCGGAAGTGAATCGAACCCGGGTTGCCGATGTGATAAACGCGGGAATGAACCGCTGCGTTAAAGAGACAGCTTTAATTTAGTTTTCTTAAATGTTTGGATTAATATTTTTTTCTTTTCAAACGACAGCAACCGTGAATATGTTTTTTTTGGCCTAGTCGATTTTAATTCTTGAGGTTAAGTTTTATACTTAATAGTTCGAGTCCAGTTCTGCTATGTTGACCTGTAACACCACACAATCGCACATTTGAATTTACGCTTCACTTGCCATACTACAGTTGACGTGTTGTTTGTTGTTTTACAATTAACGTTTTGTATGAATTTCAGTAACCTGCTAGCTTGCTCGATTGACTTTTGGCGACCAGACTATGTCGACCTCGACTCCAATGACGCATAACCATGGGCACCATGATAACCATGACAACCACATGGATCACAGTAACCATGACAACCACGACATGCATAGCAACCACCCGGAGTACAACGTGATTGACGAACACGGAGTAAGCGAACACGGATCGATTCACGACCACGGAGCACACGATGGGGTAAGATTTACTCATCGCATCGGTTACAACACGTTTTGTAACAACTATTTCCGACCGTCGCATTAAGAAGGAATAAAGAAAGACCGTTGTGATTAATTTGAAACTAATTCATTATGCTCCATCGATTGGGAGGCATAATGTTTGATCCGAAATATTGTGTTTTGAACTATTTTTTATCTGCGTGGATCTCGTCCAACTTTTCACAGCTCAATGGCCGTAATGTGTAATTGTAGATGATGGTTTACAAAGTAATTTCAGCTTAGGCGAGTTTTTCCACTATGGAACATATAGATACTGTCTACACTTGGACATTTTTCTAACACTTTTCAAACTTGAATAACTCATAACTAAGATATTGATTTAAAATTGCACATGTGATCATATGACTTTATTTGTGCAATATAACGCTAAAATCATTCATTCGTGTCAATCGGGCACTTTTGCACATGTGGTAGGCGTGGTTTCATCTTTTTGCCCGTAAAAATGGTGAAACGCGATATGATTATAATTTTATTTCAATGTCTTTATAAGGTTGGTTGATACACCAGGAAAACATAAAAATAATGTAAAAAATAATAATGTCTCGTATAAAATTTCAGGAGCGCAACAGCGCAATCGGTATGTTGCAGGTTACCTTCCCAACTTGCTGAAGCCTCCGATCGTCACGGATGAATTATTTTATCGTTTGCTTACACAAACTAGTCAAATTATCACATGTACAATTTTAAATCGAAATATGTCCTCATAACTAAGATATTTAAGTTTGAAAAAATGCTGCGTTCGAAAAGTCACCAGGTGTAGTACAACGCTGTATAGTTCCAATTTAATTTCAATTTCATCATGGGTTTTTACACCAGGAAAACATAACATTATATAGAAAATCAATATGGCTCGCATGCATATTCAGGAGCGCAATTTTGCAAGCCGGTCGGTAAAATAATGCGTTTTACTGTTCACATTATTATTTTACGATATACGATTTTGAGAATTTTACTTTTTCGTGTTTTTTTAAATTTCTTATGTTTTTTATTTTAATGTTGAGCAATTTCAATTAAATTTATATGAAGTATTAGATATGTATTGAATAAGTCTGAGTAAAAATTTCAATTAAATCCGCTCTAAAATAAGGGTGCTCTATTGATTTGAATACGTGTTGCGTTAGAAAAGTCTCCAAGTGCATGTGATCGTTAAGAAAAGATTTGTTGGCTGCGACCATATTTGGCTGAATAATAGCTCTTAGTTATTTGTCCCCTGTAGATTTGTCGGTGCCCAAAGATTCTTCGTTTTGGTTATCAGTGTATGTGCACATATCTGGTTATGATTATAATAATAGCACTATTCGACAAAACTGCCATAAGAAACAAATAGAGTAAAACCAATCCTTTAAAATCATACAGCTAGTGTTGTTATAGTTTGCAATAAAAAAAATTGACCGTTTAATTGAAATTATAGAATGGAAGTTAAAGGCATAATATAAATACAGTGTTAAAATGCACCTGGACTGAAGGGATAGTTTTGATGTTAATTTTGAAGGAACGGATAGTTCTTTCATTGAGGCTAAACTCACCCGCCCCGACTAATTGTGCCCCCAACCACTTCCAGGACTCGCACGTCTAGACCCGGGCCTTTTAGTGTTCATCATATTTTCATTTGTTATTTTCAGCATCACATGACATTCTTCAACATCGAAAAGGTCGCCACGATGTTATTTCAACACTGGCAGCTTAACTCCCCGAGAAGTGAGTTACCACTTTGAATGTACATGTACACATATATACGGTATACATAATTCTATGTTACAACGGCATTTCTAAATGTTACAATATGAATAATTTAAATCATAAGTTCTCGCAGTTTATATATTCGTTCGACAAGTTTCTGACTTGTGTTTAGAAATGTTTATACTGCTTTGAATACTAATATTGTATTGTACGTAGCAGATAATTTACATTTTTGTATACGCAGTGTTGTTAAAGGGGCCGTCCAACAGATATCACGTTTTGGTAAATTGACAAAATTAAAAAAAGTTGTTTCAGATTCGCAAATTTTCGTTTTAGTTATGATATTTTTGAGGAAATAGTAATACTGACCATTTACCATGCTCTTAAATATATACATGTATACTGAAAATATGAACTTTTTTTTCAAGTAATGTAATATACAAGTCGTGATATTTTAATCAATATAAACTAATAATTGTAAAAAAACACACGGTATTTTAGAACTTTTCTTTTTTCGTCATTCGTGGTTGACGGTACCTTTAATAGGTTAGGCTTCCATCTCAAACCAGTTAAGTTAAGATACAGGTCACCGTTTCTTTAAATTGAAAAACTTTTTCGGTTCAATATATTGATTTTTGACACTGGTATGGTTTCGAAATTTTGCATGTCGGTAGCTTACATGCATTCCTAGCTTTGGATTGAATTTGAGACCAGTTGGATCTGGTATTTAATATGAAAAGATTGTTTTCGCTCATCGTTTAACCATATTTATATGGCTGCATCCTCATTTTGGTAATAATCATGTTACCTTTGCAGACATATTTCTTGCCTGCCTTTGCACCCTCGTATTGGCAATTGGGTACACCGGCATCAAATGGCTCCGCCAGTATTTACATGTGCACTGGCATCACAAGGGTAAATTGTAAGTACCGCTAGACATTTATTTTTATTTTATTCACATCTTCTTATATCTCATCAAAAGGGCCTCTTCAAAAGGCTTATCTCTGTTTATCAGTATCCATACTGTTCTAATTTCAATGGAATATCCCTTTTATGGAGACCCTACTACATCGATCGTCATATTTCCGAGTGAAAAGCGCCCCTTATACTTATTTCGGCACATCGTTCTCTGTAAAGTTGTCGCAATAATTCTACAGGCATGTCAGTGTATAGCGGCTACACTATTTCTAAAGCCAATATTAATTGTGGCATATACCTGTAGCCGGTGAGTTCAAATACGTATACAGAAATATACCCGTATAGCCGCGCAAAAAGTTATATACCCTATATCCCTCTATAGCTGTCTAAATGATTATACGGCACATCCATGCATAGCTGTCCAAATACGTATACATGCATATCCATGCATACATGTCAAAATATTATACACGCATATCCATGCAGAGCTTTCCAAATAAGTATACATGCATATTCCAATATAGCTGTCCAATAATTTTAAAGACATATTTATGTGTAGCTGTCCAAATGCATGCAGAGCACGATGATCTCTTAGTTTGGCAGTGGCCAAACTTATACAACTAATTTCATGTACGACTCATCACTTAATAACCAGTGTCATTCTAAATAATATCCGAATTTTGTTACAGGCATTCGATTCGCAGCAAGGAACATTTCCTACAGACCATTCTCTACGTCACCGAGTTTATTGTAAGCTATGTCCTCATGCTGACTGTGATGACATACAACGTATGGATATTTATAGTAACAATCTTAGGGATTACCCTTGGCTATTTTGTGCTCGCTTGGCACAAAGAGTTCTTTCCAACGTCATCCGGGTCCTGCGCAGAGAAATGCCGGGAGAGCGCGGTGAAGAGCTTAAAATATGAGCGGAATCCCTCCTCCCAAGAGTTAATGCCCTTGGAAGGAGGTTGCATCCCAGGGAACGAAACCGGTGCGTGTCGGGGTTGCAGCATTGAAGACTACGATAAGAATGACGTCCAATGAGATTGATGCATAGCGGTGGAAGTGTTGGTGTTATATATACACATCTCGACCTGTGCGCTAAGAAAAACTCTTAAAAAACTTGAATGGGTTGTGTTTATTTCAAACTTGCAGTAAAAAACTATAACCTAATTTTGAAAAACGAGTTGCTCCTAAGATTTTGCAATAGTGCTTTGATTAGTTGTTTGCTTACGAAATAAAATCTAGTTTCCAGAAAATGTCTCCGTAGCGAGAAATCATAACGATTCACCTAACAAAGTAGAACTGTTTACTCAATTGCCGGATATTTCAGTTCTCCATCTACATTTATTCACAAATTTACATAATATGTAAATCATATGTTTCATGCGTAGCTACGCCTTATGCTGCTTGGGTTTGGAATAACAACTCGTGTTTTTTCCTCATTATTCATGTTTAAACCCTTAATCCTACAAAATGGATATATAAAGTGCCTCTATAAATGGCGATTTTTCATGATTAAGTTGTATGTACTACTTCGCTGTGGTAGCTCATTGGATTTGAAGACCGAAATTGGGTTAACACCAAGGTGTGGTACTACAATTCCTTCTGTTAATACAATAGCGAACAACGGATTGTTCAATTGGGTTTACACCAAAGTGCGGTACTACAATTCCTTCTGTTAATACAATAGCGAACAACGGATTATCAATTGGGTTTACACCACAGTGCGGTACTACAATTCCTTCTGTTAATTCAATAGCGAACAACGGATTGTTCAATTGGGTTCACACCAAAGTGCGGTACTACAATTCCTTCTGTTAATACAATAGCGAACAACGGATTGTTCAATTGGGTTTACACCAAAGTGCGGTACTACAATTCCTTCTGTTAATACAATAGCGAACAACGGATTGTTCAATTGGGTTTACACCAAAGTGCGGTACTACAATTCCTTCTGTTAATACAATAGCGAACAACGGATTGTTCAATCAGCTACAGTTTATTCGCTGGATAACTGGTGTTGGTGGGTTCAAGAAATACCGTTGTTCAATGTATGGTGGTAGTGGCTTATACCAAGGCCGAAATGAACTATCGTCATGTAACTGTACATAAACGTCATGGATTGTATCAATTTATTTGGGATTTCACAAGGGCTTGTGAAGTTAAAGTCAAATTCACCGTTACTAAATACAGACCAAGATTCCTGTCGGCTACACCTGAAGTCATCATGAAAGTAATGTTATTTTAAAACATGACAAAGTGACCTTGACATTTGTTTGCAAAACGTTCTCAAACGGTACACACGTGAGTCTGTTATTTAAATGCTGGTCGATTTAGTAAGTTACAGTCTGCAAAGCTTTATCACTCTATTTGAGCAGGTGAACATTTGTGGCTAGAGACGGTCAACTTGCCAAATGAATTGAGTTCCTTTCCATACCAGCTGCACCATAACCACATTTTATGTTGACCTCTGTGTGTGACCTTGACCTTTGAGCTAAGAACTTGGGTCTTGCGCATGACACATCGTCTATTCACGATATTGCTGGATGAAGAATGATGTTGCAGTGTGGGTGACCTACATGACATACAACTTGACTAGCTTTGCAGAATGACCTTGACCTTTGATATAAAGACGTGGATCGTTCACTTGGAATGCTGTCTCCACTTGGTGAACTTTAACAACTAGTTATTGTAAAATTGCATGATGAATTATCATGTTGAGGTGATATGCAAACCGAATCCTACCCAAAATTTCACCTTAACGGCTTAAGGTGTGACCAAGACCTTTCAGTCAGGGACAAACGCCTTCCAAGCTCTTCATGGTGTATATTTGTGGTATAATAAGTTTTGAAAGTAATGTTTGATATTCATTTTGTTTATTTCTTAAAATAAAATGCTGCTGAATTAGTTTGCTGTTTAAGTGTTTCAAAACTGATTTTAGATCACGCATGTAAGAATTTTGCTGGGTAGAACATTTACTAAATACTGAAATATTTAGTTTTTAAGTTAATATAAAACAAAACACATTAGAACCAGATTGCCACTTTTTATTTCACCAACTGTAAGACGTTATAATATCCATTGCTGAGCAAAGACTTAAGTCTTTAAATTTTCCCCACACAAAACCTCTAAAAATTCTTGGATCTAAAAATACTTCTGGAGGGGTTCCCCAAGGGTTTTCTCCATGTCTCTTATCACTTCATGGCATTTCTTTTCTACTTCTTCACTTTCATCTGAAACAGAAAACATCTCAGATTTTACAATTGTTAAAAGATTACCGGTAACGTTATTATCATATCTATTGTCTTTGTCTATTTAAATACCGATATATGATTATTTTCAAACAGCATTTTGCAACATCATTCTATAGTTATCAGCATATTGCAACAACATTCTATAGTTATCAGCATTTTGCAACAACATTCTGTAGTTATCAGCATTTTTGCAACAACATTCTATAGATATTAAAATAACCCTGAAAGAACAGTAACAGTAAACAGAACTTTCATGGTTAAACCTGGTGCTAAGACCTGGTGATTAAATGCTTGTAGCAATCGGCCTTTGGTTATTCATTGTTTCTTCAAACTCATTTATTAAAGCTCCATTAAATTTTAAGCCTTTAGCCAACCCATGTGAAAGACAAAAAAATCCTACAGGACATAAGGTTCGGTAACTTTTGAAATTTACGGGACCTTAGTAGATTTTACAAGACCTCGTTCTTCTTTTACGCAAACCAGAGAAAAAACCTTTTAATCAGTTTAAAATGCAGTTAACAATTCTTTTACCATCTTTAAAATACAGAAAAATGATAACTAAATTAAGATGTGTTGTTTTACAGTATGTGGTTAAACTTTCAATTCAAAGTGAAGAAAAGCTTCATAATTTCTTTTTAAATAAGCATTTTAAACAGCAAAATTCAACCCTACATTACTCAGTGAAACTTTACAGCTGCTTAAAATGCTTGCTTTTGCATCATATGTTGACAGGGTCAAAGAAAAAGGGATGTTTGTATCCTTCACCGCTTTCATTTTACAATCATAACAAGGATTGAAACCAGTAAACTTTATTTCCTCCAATGAAAAACTGCTGTGTTTTGCTTATGTTGTGTAGCTCAATATAAGATTTTGACTGGTGCTGAAAATAGCACTTAAGAGTTTGTTATGTCATCAGCACAGATAGCAACTTTGCCCGACTTGTTAACAATGAACCGTTCTAATTAATTGTAAAAATATCTATCCAAGTAAAATAAACCTTTACCAGTCAATATGTGTAATTGATTCAAAGTTAAGTTTTCATTTTATATAAAAAAAAGTTTTACTCTTTTTTTTTGTCGGACACGAGGACAGCCAGTTTCTAAACTGATACCAGACTTCAGGAAATTTTATCAGATATGTCCAAGGTTGGACAGGTCTTTGGATAAGCTCTTACAACACTCTGATTGTGGAGATTGAACCAGGAACATCTTGATAGCTAGGAAGGAAAAATATCCGAAGAAATGAGCTTTCCTCTATGAAGTTTTTTTTATGCATGTGTGCAAAGTATCTTTCAAGATTAGCCTGTCAATGCACAGGCTAATCAGGGAAACACTTTCTGCCTTAATTGGACTTTTGGTAGTAAGAGACTTTCTTTAAATGAAAGAAAAATAAAACAGCAGAAAATGTGGTTCCTGACTAGCTTGTGTGGACATCACAGGCTAATCTGGGAAACACTTAACGCGCATGCATTAAACCCCATTTTCACAGAGCTACAGTTTTCTCTAACCTTCCATAAGCTCTGCCAGGAAGGGGACTGTATCTGGTAGCAATGGCATGTAGTCCTCCCCCAGCTTCCTGTGCAGCTCATCCAGCGTGAGTAGAGCAGCCAGCTTCACCTGGGACAACAACCATTCACATAAGTATAGCTTTGTAACAAACATGACTGGGGCCTTGGGTTGGGGGACTGGAGAACAACCATTCACATCAGTATAGCTTTGTAACAAACATGACTGGGGCCTTGGGTTGGGGGACTGGAGAACAACCATTCACATTTAGTACAGCTTTGTAACAAACAGGACTGGAGCCTTGGGTCGGGAGACTGGGGAAAAAACAACCATTCACATAAGTAGAGCTTTGTAACAAACAGGACTTGGGCCTTGGGTTGGGGGACAGGAGAACAACCATTCACATAAGTAGAGCTTTGTAACAAACAGGACTGGAGCCTTGGGTCGGGAGACTGGGGAGAACAACCATTCACATAAGTAGAGCTTTGTAACAAACAGGAGTTGGGCCTTGGGTTGGGGAACTGGAGAACAACCATTCACATTAGCAGAGCTTTGTAACAAACACGACTGGGGCCTTGGGTTGGGGGGACTGGAGAACAACCATTCACATAAGTAGAGCTTTGTAACAAACAGGAGTTGGGCCTTGGGGTGGGGGACTGGAGAACAACCATTCACATTAGTAGAGCTTTGTAACAAACAGGAGTTGGGCCTTGGGTTGGGGAACTGGAGAACAACCATTCACATAAGTAGACCTTTGTAACAAACACGACTGGGGCCTTAGGTCGGGAGACTGGGGAGAACAACCATTCACATAAGTAGAGCTTTGTAACAAACAGGAGTTGGGCCTTGGGGTGGGGGACTGGAGAACAACCATTCACATTAGTAGAGCTTTGTAACAAACACGACTGGGGCCTTGGGTTGGGGGGACTGGAGAACAACCATTCACATAAGTAGAGCATTGTAACAAACACGACTGGGGCCTTGGGTTGGGGGACTGGAGAACAACCATTCACATAAGTAGAGCTTTGTAACAAACACGACTGGGGCCTTGGGTTGGGGGACTGGAGAACAACCATTCACATAAGTAGAGCTTTGTAACAAACACGACTGGGGCCTTGGGTTGGGGGACTGGAGAACAACCATTCACATAAGTAGAGCTTTGTAACAAACAGGAGTTGGGCCTTGGGTTGGGGGACTGGAGAACAACCATTCAGATTAGTACAGCTTTGTAACAAACACGACTGGGGCCTTGGGTTGGGGGGACTGGAGAACAACCATTCACATTTAGTACAGCTTTGTAACAAACATGACTGCAGCCTTGGGTTTGGGGGACAACCATTCACATAAGTAGAGCTTTGTAACATACACGACTGCAGCCTTGGGTTGGGGGACTGGAGAACAACCATTCACATAAGTAGAGCTTTGTAACAAACAGGAGTTGGGCCTTGGGTTGGGGGACTGGAGAACAACCATTCAGATTAGTACAGCTTTGTAACAAACACGACTGGGGCCTTGGGTTGGGGGGACTGGAGAACAACCATTCACATTTAGTACAGCTTTGTAACAAACATGACTGCAGCCTTGGGTTTGGGGGACAACCATTCACATAAGTAGAGCTTTGTAACATACACGACTGCAGCCTTGGGTTGGGAGACTGGGCCTTAATGCATCTCTATAAAGGGTCATCACAGATTAGCCTGTAAAGTCCACACCGGCTAATCAGTGAGGACACTTTCCTCTTAAACCTTTTCATTTAAAAGAGACTTCCTTTAACCAAAAATTGACATTGAAGCACAATGTCCCTAAGCAGCAGCTCAAGTGGACTGGGCAGGTTACACTCGGATGACACTTTAAGCACGTGCATTTAGCCCAGTTTTGCCAGACAAGGCACACTTATACTCCTACATTTCTTTGCCAGCTATCTGGGACATCATTTAGTCTTAAAATAGGTGGAAGAGTTTGTTACGTATGAGGGGAAGTTTAGTTTATTGTTACTAAAGCTTCAAATATAAGCAAATATAGAGGTCGCCGTGGTGTAATGGGTATGGTGTCCGCCTAGCGACCGGGATACCACGGGTTCAATCCCCATCGTGGGAGCGTTCTTTAGATTTTCCCCAAAGACACCAAGTACTGGTTCTAGGCCCAGGAAACGGACTCCAGAGCTTTTATATAAGCCTAAGGCTTCCGATGCAATCGAGCTAAAATAAATAGGTTTAAACTAAATATTAGCTGGGTGTTAAATATTATGGTGAAAACAACAGGGTTATTTACCGACCTCCCTAATCTTCATATAACCCTTAAGTTTTATTTTAGAAGTCGCAAAACAAAAAAATGAGTCGACACAGTACAAAAAGACTTTTCTTAGCATACACAGTTGTGGTAATATTCAAGAAAAACATTTCAACCAAAGGCAATAACCCCATTTTCACAGGAGATATATTTCAGATTCCTTTTTAACAAACACAGATTGAATGAAGCATCTTAAGGACAGATAGGGGATCTAAGTGAGACTTGTAAGACTCTTGTAAGACACACTTTATGGTTAGAGTCCATGATACAATTTACATTTTTTTCCAGACAAAGTGTTGATAGCAACCACATATTTGTAAAGACTTTGTAATGTTAACCCTTTACTTATCAGATATTTATTTTGACATTTTTGTAGTCCAATAGAAAATCAACTTAAATTTAAGACCTTTCATGATAGATTAATTTCAAACCTTAATATACGTATGAGTAAAATAACGGCATAAAACCTGTTCTGGTGTTTAACTGCTTGCATATAGCCATTTTTAATTTGCCTCTGAGTGGGAAACGTTTAAGTAAGATCTCCAATAATCTTGACAGCTCTGAAAGCCCACTAAATGTGACATGAGTTTACCTGTGGGTCCTGGGCTCGGGTCTTCAGACAGACCTGGTAGTTGAGGGACTGCCACAGGGAGTCATCCTGCGCAGCTGTGCACAGCTGTACCAGGCAGGGCACCACATGGTCCTTGGTACGAGACCTGTAGGCTTCCTCACCACCAGACATGTTCTCCAGCTGAAGTTGTATTAAATTGCGTTCTGGGAAAATTGGACTTAATGCATGCATGCAGTGTCGTCACAGATTAGCCTGTGCAGTCCCCACAGGCTTATTAGGAAAGACACTTTCTGTCATAACTGGATTTTTGTCAAAAAGAATATTCCTTTAAATAAAAAGTATAAAAGCGGAAAGTGTTGTCCCTGATTAGCCAGTGCAGACTGCACAGGCTAATCTGGGCCGACACTTTATGCACATGCATTAAACCCTGTTATGTCAGAGTGAGGCTCAAATTTAAAGGCTATACAGACACAGAAAAAGAAACACAGTGATTTTGTTCCAAGAAAGGGCATAACTCAAACACAAAAAGTTTAATTTAGTTAAAAGAGTTTAAGAAGAACTAGAGCTTTGTCACAGAAATGACATATACCCCCACATGCCGCATTGACACATAATATTTTGCATGTCGTCTTCACAAAAAACAGCGGACCCATGCTCAATTTTTAAAACGCACTAAGTGACCCCTTGACGTAGTTTTTGACCCAGAAAGGCCCATGTTCTAACTTGGCCTTAAGATAATCTCCATAAACTTCTTACCAAGTTTGGTGAAGATCGGATGTAAACTACTTGAATTAGAGAGCGGACACCATGCTGAATGTTAAAAAACGCACTAAGTGACCCCGTGACCTAGTTTTAGGCCCAGAATGGCCCATGTTCAAACTTGTCCTAGAGATCATTTAGATAAAACTTGTGACCAAGTTTGGTGAGGATTGGATGAAAACTACTTGAATTAGAGAGCAGACAACATGGTGAGGTTTAAAACGCACTAAGATACCCCGTGACCTAGTTTTTGACCTGGCATGAACCATATTGAAACTTGACCTAGACATCATCTCGATACAACTTCTGACCAAGTTTGGATGAAAACTACTTGAATTAGAGAGCGGACAACATTGTGATGTTTAAAACGCACTAAGTGACCCCGTGACCTTGTTTTTGACCCGACATGACCCATATTCAAACTTGCCCTAGACATTATCAAGATACAACTTCTGACCAATTTTGGTGAAGATTGGCTAAAAACTACTTGAATTAGAGAGCGGACAACATGGTGAGGTTTAAAACATACTACGTGACCCAGTGACCTAGTTTTTGACTCAGCATGGCCCATGTTCGAACTTGACCTACACATCATCTAGTTACAACTTCTGACCAAGTGTGGTGAAGATCGGATTTAAACTACTTGAAATAACGAGCCGACATCATGCTCAATGTGTAAACCGTACTAAGTGACCCTGTAACCTAGTTTTTGATCTGGCATGGCCCATGTTCGAACTTGGCCTTCAGATCATCTAGATAAAACTTCTGACCAAGTTTGGTGAAGATCGGATGAAAAATACTTGAATAAGAGAGAGGACACCATGCTGAATGTTAAAAAACGCATCTAGTTACAACTTCTGACCAAGTGTGGTGAAGATCGGATTTAAACTACTTGAAATAACGAGCCGACATCATGCTCAATGTGTAAACCGTACTAAGTGACCCTGTAACCTAGTTTTTGATCTGGCATGGCCCTTGTTCGAACTTGGCCTTGAGATCATGTAGATACAACTTCTGACCAAGTTTGGTGAAGATCGGATTAAAACTACTTGAATTAGAGAGCGGACACTTAATACGGACCAACCGACAGACAAGTTCACTCCTATATACCCCCCTAAACTTCGTTTGTGGGGGTTTAATGAAAAATATTCATGAAACAATTATTCCAGTGCATTAATTGAGTTACATGAATTTTCAAATGACCAGCATTCAAGCACAGAAATTTTCAATACACAATTTCATAACTGTAAGCAATGTCTGCTTAAGATTTCTTAAAACAATTTTTTATAGTAAAATTCATTTTAATTAGTAATTATTTACCTGCTATCTAACTGCTACTTACTCCGAAGGATTGTAATTTTTCCGGAAACTTTCTGTCCGAATCCCACACACTTTTCATAAACCTGTCAGGTCAGGTCAGAACGGTCACATAGTGCCGAGTAACCAAAACGGGATATTCTCAGAAACCATCACTCTTATTCCAATAAACAATATGAAAATATTATACGAAGAGCGGGGTGGGAGGTGGGACTTACCGATAGCAGGTAAGTAATTACTAATTAAAATGAATTTTACTATAAAAATTTGTTTAAATAGCTTAATTATGTTACCTGCTATCTAATTGCTGACTTTGCAGCTGCGGTGGGAAGGTTCGTGAAAATCTCCCCATCACAGCGGAACCCATATCTCGGGTTCTCAGCTAATTTTCGTTATTACGGTATTAACTTTATTCACGGATAAGCGTAATATACCTATGCCGTAGAAGATACTACCGTTTGTGCAACCACAAGGGGGCCCAACAGATACAAGTTGTCCTGTTGGCACTCCAGAGAACGAAGATAAAAAGATGAAAAGGTGGTCTGATTCTTCCAGAAAGCAGCTTGAAGCACGTCAGAGAGTGGGGTATGATTAATATACGCCCACGAAGCCGACATTGCTCGTAATTCATGCGGTCTAATCTTAAAAAGGGATGAATCCCTTGATGAAAGAGAAGAGTAAGCCCTTTTTATAGTCGAGGCTACCCAAATAGAAATAGAAGCCGCAGACACATGGCCCCCCCCCCCCCCTCTTAAGGGAATGAAGAGTCTCTTGCGAGAACCTCGAATAGACTTAACTCTACTAAGATAGAACTTCAAAGACCTGACAGGGCAGAGGAGTCTATCTTCATCTTCATTTCCACAAGTTCTAGAAAGACTTGGGACCTTGAAGGGTTTAGAAGCCATTGAGGGGAGTTGATTTTTAGCAAGGAATCCTGGCTGACACAAAAAAGTGACAGAGCCATCGGAGGAATCAAAACGAAGATGGCTTTCTTCGATAGAAAGAGCATGAATTTCACTTCTACGTTTGGATGAAGCCATGGTAAGAAGGAAAACGGTCTTCCAGATTAGGAACTGTAAAGAAGCCTGATTAAGGGGTTCATAGGGAGCTTTAATAAGCGATCCAAGAACACAAGCCAAATCCCATTTGGGGGTAAGAGAACGAGACACAGGACGTTTAAGTTCCATGGCTCGGATCAGTTCCGAAATGGCTGGTTCAGCACAGACTTGTGATGACTTACGAAAAGCCAAGGTATGCAAAAGCACAGATCTGTATCCTTTGATGGAGCTAAGAGAAAATTTCTTATCATCAAAGAGATAGATTAGAAAATCCGCTATGCGTCTAGCAGAGGGATTGAGGGGATCAATTTTCCATCCAACACACCAATTAGAGATGAGTTTCCAGCGAGCATCATTGACTGCTCTGGTGGACTTTCTCCTTGCAGAGGCAACGAGCGTTGAAGCCCTGACAGAAAAGCGTTTCTTCTGCAGGGATTGCCTGAAAACGGCCAGACGTGTAAGTGGAACATGTATGGATCCACGTGAAGTCTGCCTCTCTGAGATAGGACATCTGACCTGTGCGGGAGTTCCCTGGGAAATTCGCACAGGAGACCGAGAAGGTCGTTGAACCAGGATCTCCTGGGCCACCAAGGGGCTATCAGGAGGATCCGGCAAGAGCACACACTGATTTTCCTTAAGATTTGTGGAATTAGAATTGGTGGGGGATAAGCGTAAGCGTCCAGTTGATCCCAATAAAAAAAAGCGCGTCTACCGCCCATGCTGCTGGTTTGTACACTGGACTCGCATACAGAGGAAGTCTGTGGTTGTCTCTGGTTGCAAACAGGTCGACCAGTGGATAACCGAATGTGAGGAAAATCTGGTTGGCCACTTCCTGATGAAGTGTCCACTCCGATGGAAGTAACTATTGTTTGCGAGACAAACCGTCCGCCAGGGCGTTGAGACGACCTGGTATGTGTTTGGACAAGAGAGAGACGTTGAGGCTCTTGCAAAGAACAAGTAAGTTCCTTGTTTCCAGATACAGGGAGTGAGAGTGTGTACCTCCCTGTTTCTGGATGTAAGCCACGACTGATGTGTTGTCTGTTGATACCATCACACAGGAGTCCCGAAGATGTGATTGGAATTGAGAAACAGCTAGAAAGACTGCTCGCATTTCGAGATTGTTTATGTGCAGGTGAGACTCCTGAGGAGACCACAATCCTGATAATGTCAGGCTGCGGGGTTCCAGGTGAGCGCCCCAACCTTCCATGCTCGCATCCGTTATGAGATGTAAAGAAGGTTGCGGGGGAAGAAGCGGTACTCCTGCCAACAGGGTCTCCTCGTCTAGCCACCATTGAAGGTGGGGGACTAAGGACGGAAGGATGGGAATCTGTGTTAGAAGATTGTCTGGAGACCATTTCCATGGAGCTGAGAGATAGTGCTGAAGAGGACGTAGGAAGAGACGTCCCAACTGCACGAAGTCTGCTACAGAGCTCAGGATACCGTTGAGTGAGAGGAAATCTTGAGCTGTGTTATGAGATTGGGACAGCACCCATCTGACCTTCAAAAGAAGGTCTGATACACGTAGGGGTGAGACCCTGACCTGATTGATGTGGGTCAGAAAATTCATTCCCACGAATATGAAATCCTGAGAGGGAATGAGGTCTGACTTGGCTGCATTGAGGAGTCCTAAAGAAAGGAGCTCCTTCCAAGAGAACTCTAGGTGTAGCAGAAGCAGTCGACGATCGAGCTGGTGTAAGAGCCAATCGTCGAAATACTGAAGCAGTTGAACCCCGTGTAATCGGAGGTGTGCGCCCACTGCGGCCATGAGTTTGGTGAAAACTCGTGGAGCTGTGGCCAATCCAAAGGGCATCGCCCGAAACTGGTAGACCTGGCCTTGAAAGGAGAAGCACAGGTACTTCCGGTAGTTGGGATGGATAGGAACATGGAAGAATGCATCTTCCAGGTCCAAGGAAACCCCCCAGTGCATGGGTTTGATGGAGCGCCGAATGAAGGCAGGAGTCTCCATCTTGAAAGTAGGTTTGACTAGAAACGTGTTGAACACTTTTAAGTCTATGACTGGTCTCCAGGAGCCGCTTTTCTTTTGAACAAGGAAAAGGCAACTGTAAAATCCTGGAGAACAAGGGTCGTGAACCCTTTCTACCGCCTGTTTTTCCAGGAGTCAGAGAATGGAGTTTGGAAGTTGTGGATGCGGAGATACCAGATCTATTGGGACGCGAGAGAGTGGGGGCCTTTTTTTGAATTGAAAAGTGAGGCCTTGTGTGACAAGGGAATGAACCCACATGTCCGAAGTTATTTGGAGCCATCGATTTGCGAAGTGCATAAGTCTGGCCCCGACTGGTACCTCCGGCATCGGAGGTTGTGGCCATAGAAAGGGGTATGACCTAGGGCTGACCTTTTGGAGGTCCACCCTTGCCGGAAGAAGGATTAAATGACTTCTTGTCCGCATTGGGTTTGCCCTTACTCCAATTTTGGTTTACAGACGGCTTCCGATAGGAAGATGTTCTGTTCTGAAAAGGAGGCCTATTTGTGGGCTGACGTGGAACAGACGGACGCTTAGTAGGGAAACTGTCCCTTTTAGCGTTCTTGGCCGGTGGGGCTCCTGGGGGCTTAGAAGCAGGGCGCTTAAAAACCACAGGGCGCTGGCCAGAGTTGCTCCTAGCTAAGGAGGCATGTATCTGATCTTCACGATCAGCAGTAAGTGCTGACTGTATCCTCCCTCCGAAAAGAGAATCTGCTGTTAGTGGAGCAGTTCGAAGGGAGTTAACGCCTGTTTCCAAAAGGAAATTATTGGGCAAGGAAGAGAGGATGAGGTCTCTCCGAAGCCTTAACATCTCAGACATAGACGACGCAGCATTGTGTGATAAACACTGCGTAGTATGTGAAAGGTGTATCAACAAGGCACGGAGCTCCTCTGGGATTGAATCAGATAGCTCCCAAACCAAGTCTAAGGCTGTGGCTGCCATGAGATCTAGCTGGTTAGCCAGACCTATGGAACGGCGTTCTCTCAGCTCCCAATTTTCCAACAGGGAAAGAGGGACTGCTGTATGGGTAGATGATGAAGGCATTGTAAGGGATAGCTTACTTATGTCAGCATCAGGAACCGGAAGTTTGGAAAGATCCAAACCGGTAGAAGGGTCGGGTACCGGGGCCTTATAACTTTTACCGCCGTCCATCTGTTTAGGCTCCATCAGCTCTTTAGGGGCTTTCCATGGAGATGGCGAAGGTTTATTGGCTGGCTCAAGTGACTGGAATACAGCCATTGTGGAAGAGCCAATATGAAGGCGGAGATCCACTCGAGAAGTCGCCTTACTTATCTTGCCGGGCTCCCATCTGCAGGCTACCTGTTCTGTTACGGTAACAGCAGATCCTGTAAGAGACAAGGAAGGGCGGGGGCAGAAGTCCTCATCTACGGTATTGAACATTAGTTCGTAAACCTGATTGATGGAGGCCAAATAATAAAGTTCGGCCTCATTAGACTCCGAACCCTCCTCAATCGAACCGTCTGGATTGATTGAAACCGGTGGATACAGAAGTAGGAATACTAGATTCATCCGCTTCTATCATGAGAGGATCGTTTTCCGGCACCATCAAAGATATAGCTGGTGAGTTAGGTCTATCAGAGATCAAGTCAGCAGACTCACTTTGAATACCAGCGGTCGCTGGTAAAGGATCAGTCGGAAATGGGACAAAGATTCCCGGCGACTGTTGGATCCACAAAGTATTGGGATTTGATGGTGTAGCGGCAGCACGGGGTATACTTCTATGCAATGTGGAAGAGACCCGTGGGGCTGAAAACGCAGCCGAAGTGGTTAGGTTAACCCCTGTACCTAAAGCCTGATATGTATGCGAACTAGTGTTTGAATACAAATTATGCTCAGTGGTTGTAGGAACGGCTGAAGTGTGTGTTGAGGCCAAAATAGAGGCCGACACACGTGGAAGGGTGTCAATAGATTCCTCAGAGAAGGATAGCCTAGGGGACCGAGAGGTCCGGGAGCGTCTAATAGAGGAAGATCTATGTCCCTTATCCCTGCGATGCCGAGACACTGTTCGGCGGCGCTGGGAATGATGTTTCCTGATCGAACGTCTCCCAGAGCGCTGGCGTGATCGCTCTTTACGAGGCAATCTACGCCGAGAAACACTCGTTGAGCGTGAACGACGTCCACTCCGATAATGATGAGGGCTAGTTGAAGTAGACGATGAGTCATACGACGACAAGCCCTAGGTTGAGGAGTAGCCGGAAACATCAGACACTATGCGTTTATGTCTGTGACTCACAGTAGAAACGCGACTGCGTCTACATTTGTGGAGTAATGACAAGGTAGTGTCAACATCTGCGGTGACCGGAACGGTCTGTGGCACAAACCTGGACCCGGTGACCGGATCGGTCATAACATGACCGGTGCCGATCATAACATGACCGGTGACCGGACCTGTCAATGACCGGACCTGTCAATGACCGGACCGGTCATAGCATGACCGGTGACCGGACCGGTCAATGACCGGTTGACAGGTGACCGGACCGGTCATAATATGACCGGTGACGACACCGGTCATAGCATGACCAGTGACTGGACCGGTCAATGTTGATCGATGACCGGTGAAGTCTCCGGACCGGTCAAATGGTCGTTCCCGATGAACGGACCAGGCAAATTTTGTCCGGTGTCGTCACCGAGCAAGGACCGATGCATGACATCTCCTGATGGCATGTGGTCGTGGTCGTGTGGGGAAAAGTCACGGCTAACCGAACTTTCCCTACTTTGACCTGATCCACGCATGTTGCGTCTCCGGCTCTTGAAAGGTCTACGCTGGCCCAGGTATCTATAGACCAATTCTCACAGAAAGGGCAGCAGTTGTCCTGGTTGCATCCGGCACACGAAAGGCAGCTATCAGGGTTGTCCCATGCTGCTCTTATGTGGCCACACGAACCACGTGTTTGAGGCATATTTTGCCTTAAACAAACAAACAAAATCACAAAACAATACAGAAATAATCGAATATATATACAGAGAATATTTTAACACAATTCAAAACTTCTCTAGTTCTGTAAAACAGAAGAATCCAGCGAAACAGAGCAACAATTAAGTAAACAACAAAAATGTTGGCCTTGTATAACGCTATCCGGAATAAGAGTGATGGTTTCTGGGTAATATCCCGTTTTGGTTACACGGCACTATGTGACCGTTCTGACCCGACGGGTTTATGAAAAGTGTGTGGGATTCGGACAGAAAGTTTCCGGATAAATTACGATCCTTCGGAGTAAGTAGCAATTAGATAGCAGGTAACGTAATTAAGCTATTAAAACACTTAACCATCTATAAACAGAAAACAAGAAATGTGTTTGTCAGAAACACTATGCCCCCTTCTTTGCTGCTTTGACTTTTTTTTTTTGACCTTGAAGGATGACCTAGACCTTCCAGCACTCAAAATGTGCAGCTCCATGAGATACACATGAATGCCAAATATGAAGTTGCTATCTTCAATTTTGCAAAAGTTATGGCAAATGTTAAAGTTTGACCAAACAGACCAACGTACAGACCAACAGACAGGGCAAAAACAATATGTCCACCACTACATTGTATAGTGGTGGGGGACATAAAAAGTTTGGAGAAGATCTCCAAATATGTACAAAACAGGAAATGTACCTGATCGACAAGTGGCTGCATGAGAAGGTCAAAGCGCTCCCTGGTGACAAAACCCTGAGTGTCGTACAGGCAGCACTTGGTGACCGTGCCAAGTACATACTGCAGCAGCAGACACGACTTACGACGCTTTGCCTTGTCTGATGGGAAGAACTTCTTGCCTAAAATCACAGGTAACGATTATGTAATTAGAGAATTTAACAAACAACTTTTACCTCTATTTACTTATTCCATATTGGATACACATAACAGTATGATAGTTTCATCCTCTTAGTCTTGAAACATACATACTAATTGGCAAGAGCAGTCTGAGAACACCAAGAAAAGAGAGAAACCAGCTTTGATATTGATTCACATAATTTTCCAATGGCGTTCTTTATTTTAAATTAAAGTTATAAGTTTACAATCAATAAAATATGTTCATAATTAATGAAGTGTTTGTTTACAGACATTTTCAACTAGGTACTTTTTAATAAATATGCGCTTTTTTGACACTAAGACGCAAAACTGGAAAACACTTCTAGTTTAAAACATAAGTCATTATTTTAAATAGTGTCTCATAATTATTAGCTCTGATGTCTGTTGGTTTTATGTGTAAGATTAAGAATACTTTTAATCTTAATAATATCTCTGTGCAAGTATTGTTCTAACCCGTCTTTATGGAGTTATTCTCATCGAGTATTTTTGCAGCATGGTCTACGACGTGTCCGGCAAACAGCGTGAACAGGCTACGCAGCTTCTCTGACAGTCTGCAACATGTAATTAAAACTAGCTCTGGGAAAAACCCATGCAAATGCATAATGCATGTGCGGAAAGTGTTGTGTCAGATAAGCTTGTGCAGTGAGCACAAGATAATTAGGGACAACACCTACAGCATAAAAAGGATATTTGAAATTTACTGTCAATTTCCGCCTACAGATATCAGTTTGAGATTCAGGCTAAGCTTTTCAGGGCCAGTAAATATAATATTTCAGGCTCATGTGCATGAATCAGGGTTACATTATGTTACCAATTGTGGTTTAGTTTGCAGCAACTTAAGCAGTTTCCGATGTTTAGAAAACAACCTGTTTGTGAGACAATAAAACACGAGGACCCTCTCCCGGCCTACCTGTCTGTGAGACGATAGAACACAAGGACCCTCTCCCGGCCTACCTGTCTGTGAGATGATAGAACACAAGGACCCTCTCCCGGCCTACCTGTCAGTGAGACAATAGAACACAAGTACCCTCTCCCGGCCTACCTGTCTGTGAGACAATAGAACACGAGGACCCTCTCCCGGCCTACCTGTCTGTGAGATGATAGAACACAAGGACCCTCTCCCGGCCTACCTGTCTGTGAGACAATAGAACACAAGTACCCTCTCCCGGCCTACCTGTCTGTGAGACGATAGAACACAAGGACCCTCTCCCGGCCTACCTGTCTGTGAGACAATAGAACACAAGTACCCTCTCCCGGCCTACCTGTCTGTGAGACAATGGAACACGAGGACCCTCTCCCGGCCTACCTGTCTGTGAGACGATAGAACACAAGGACCCTCTCCCGGCCTACCTGTCTGTGAGACAATAGAACACAAGGACCCTCTACCGGCCTACCTGTCTGTGAGACGATAGAACACAAGGACCCTCTCCTGGCCTACCTGTCTGTGAGACAATAGAACACAAGGACCCTCTCCTGGCCTACCTGTCTGTGAGACAATAGAACACAAGGACACTCTCCCGGCCTACCTGTCTGTGAGACGATAGAACACAAGGACCCTCTCCTGGCCTACCTGTCTGTGAGACGATAGGACACAAGGACCCTCTCCCGGCCTACCTGTCTGTGAGACGATAGAACACAAGGACACTCTCCCAGCCTACCTGTCTGTAAGACGATAGAACACAAGGACACTCTCCCGGCCTACCTGTCTGTGAGACAATAGAACACAAGGACACTCTCCCGGCCTACCTGTCTGTGAGACGATAGAACACAAGGACCCTCTCCCAGCCTACCTGTCTGTGAGACGATAGAACACGAGGACCCTCTCCTGGCCTACCTGTCTGTGAGACGACAGAACATAAGGACACTCTCCTGGCCTACCTGTCTGTGAGACGATAGAACACAAGGACCCTCTCCCAGCCTACCTGTCTGTGAGACGATAGAACACAAGGACACTCTCCTGGCCTACCTGTCTGTGAGACGATAGAACACAAGGACCCTCTCCTGGCCTACCTGTCTGTGAGATGATAGAACACGAGGACCCTCTCCCGGCCTACCTGTCTGTGAGTCGATAGAACACAAGGACCCTCTCCTGGCCTACCTTTCTGTGAGACGATAGAACACAAGGACCCTCTCCCGGCCTACCTGTCTGTGAGAGGATAGAACACAAGGACCCTCTCCCGGCCTACATGTCTGTGAGAGGATAGAACACAAGGACCCTCTCCCGGCCTACCTGTCTGTGAGTCGATAGAACACAAGGACCCTCTCCCGGCCTACCTGTCTGTGAGTCGATAGAACACAAGGACCCTCTCCCCGCCTACCTGTCTGTGAGACGATAGAACACAAGAACCCTCTCCCAGCCTACCTGTCTGTGAGACGATAGAACACAAGGACAGTCTCCCAGCCTACCTGTCTGTGAGTCGATAGAACACAAGGACCCTCTCCTGGCCTACCTGTCTGTGAGAGGATAGAACACAAGGACCCTCTCCTGGCCTACCTGTCTGTGAGACAATAGAACACAAGGACCCTCTCCTAGCCTACCTGTCTGTGAGACGATCGAACACAAGGACCCTCTCCCGGCCTACCTGTCTGTGAGACCATAGAACACAAGGACACTCTCCCGGCCTACCTGTCTGTGAGACGATAGAACACGAGGACCCTCTCCCGGCAGTCATCGATGGTTGTTGCCCAGTCAAACACCTTGAAGAGGAAAGGCTTGAACGTGGCCTCTGATAGCTTGAGCACCATGGCAATGATGGTATCCATGGTAACCCCTTCTAGCTCCAGCACCTTTTTATTCGAGA